>NC_134688.1:202668471-203013471 GCF_050947455.1 Rhinoderma darwinii
TAAAACTGTTATTTAACCCCGTCCCGACGTATGACGTATACTTATGCCATAGCCGGGTAGGGGGAGTATTGGGTGGGCTCACGAGCTGAGCCGCTCCATACTACGCGGGTGTTGGCTGTATGATACAGCCAACCTTTAACTGTAATGAGCGGGATGCCATTCCAGCTGGATCCCGCTTGTTTAACACCTTAGATGCCGCAATCAAAATCGACGGCAGCATCTAAGCGGTTAGCAAAAGGGGACATCTCCCTCTGACAGCACCCTGCTATCTCATCACGAGGGGAGGGGGAAATTGGGGGACAGGGAGAGTTGCCTTCCTTTGTCTAAATGCCAAGAGGCCAAGAGGCCGTAGTCACTATTCACCACAGCATCTGAGAAGTAAAAAGGCCTGGTTCTGAATTATCTCCAATTCCGGCCATTGCAGACGGTTGTCAGCTTTATAAAACAGCTGGTAGCCACCACATATGGCTTGAGCTCATATTGTTAGATCGCACATCCGGATGTCGCTAAGGAGTTGAGAACGCAGCGACTTGTTGTTTGTTTGCTGAATTGGTTGTATTTTCTAATGACTTACATCTGGGGTTCATATAATGAATTGAAAATGTTTTAATCCTCTACCCTTAGTAGGCTTTCCGATACGGCAGACCTTAGCAGCCCCAACCTCTATAAGGGCGGGTTCACACATAGCGGAATTTCACTTAAATTCCGCTGCGGACACTCCGCAGCGTTAATCCGCAGCGGAGCCGTTTCTCCATTGACTTTCACTTTAATTTAGCAGTGTTCGTTTACACGATGCGTACAATTCCGCTGCGGAGCATAGGCTGCGGAGCGGAATTTGGTGTCCGCAGCATGCTCTGTCTGTTGCGGAGCAGTGGCGGACTCATGGCGGAATTTCTCCATTGACTTCAATGGAGATTCAAAGTTCCGCAATGAAGTCCGCAGCTGTCATGCACATGTCATGTGTGCTGCGGATGCGTCTTGCTTTTTTAACTTGACATTTCTTCATTCTGGCTGGACCTATGTATTTCTAGGTCTACAGCCAGACTGAGGAAGTCAATGGGGCTCCCGTAATGACGGGAGCGTTGCTAGGAGACGTCAGTAAATAGTCACTGTCCAGGGTGCTGAAAGAGTTAAGCGATCGGCAGTAACTGTTTCTGCACCCGGGACAGTGACTACCGATCTCAATATACATGTATCTGTAAAAAAACATATAAGTTCATACTTACCGAGAACTCCCTGGGTCTGTCTCCAGTCCGGCCTCCCAGGATGACGATTCAGTGTAAGTGACGGCTGCAGCCAATCACAGGCCAAGCACAGGCTGCAGCGGTCACATGGACTGGCGCGTCATCCAGGGAGGTCGGGCTGGATGCCGAAAGAGGGACGCGTCACCAAGACAACGGCCGGTAAGTATGAAAGTCGTTTACTTTCACTAGGGAAAGTGCTGTCCCTTCTCTCTATCCTGCACTGATAGGGAGAAGGGAAGCACTTTTCCCGCAGTCCGCAGCAGCTAGTCCGCATCAATGTACTGCACATTTTGTGCAGATCCGCAGCAGAATCTGCAACGCAGATTCTGTGCGGCATGGATGCGGACAGTTGCGGAGGAATTCCGCCATGTGTGGTCATGCCCTAAAACCACTAAGGTTGCTATTTACCATAGCATTTAAAGGATTAAACTACCTGAATCAGAGTTATCCCTGATCCTGGTCGCTAGATCGGGGTGACAGCGGCATAATACATCTAATACCCGTATGTTATGGTGCAGGAAGGGGTTAAAATCTCTAAGTAAATAAAATATCATTACCAAACTTCTGGTATTTTACCAAATTACTGATCTAACATACTATCTAATTTACTAATATGTGGGTATTTTGGATGTAAATTCTCTTTAAATGAATGATAAAATTGAAAACTGAGCAATCCATAGTTGCATCTAAATCCAGCATGCATTTAATTTCAGGTCTCGATAAATGAATATGTCAAAGTTAATGTTAGATATAATATATAATGAGTCAGACCAAAAATATATGAATCTTAAGAATGATCATAACATAAACCATGTATTAGACTTTAAATACTACTAAATCCCACCATTTGATAGGAAAAACAACTAAGCTATTGAAAGCCTTTATCCCTTGTGTCTATCTATCTATCTATCTATCTATCTATCTATCTATCTATCTATCTATCTATCTATCTATCTATCTATCTATCTATCTATCATATTTATACATTGTATGTATATATTTATGTACAGTATATGTCATTCTATATATTCACTCTTCAACAATTTAGAAAGTTAGGCTGGGTTCACACGAGCATGTTACGTCCGTAATGGACGGAACGTATTTCGGCCGCAAGTCCCGGACCGAACACACTGCAGGGAGCCGGGCTCCTAGCATCTTAGTAGTGTACGACGCTAGGAGTCCCTGCCTCTCTGTGGAACTACTGTCCTGTACTGAAAACATGATTACAGTACGGAACAGTTGCCCAGCAGCATCGTACATAACTATGATGCTAGGAGCCCGGCTCCCTGCAGTGTGTTCGGTCCGTGACTTGCGGCCGAAATACGTTCCGTCCATTACGGACGTAACATGCTAGTGTGAACCCAGCCTTAGAGGAAAGACTTTTAATTAATGACAATTTGGTAATTTTACCTTTAGTACTTTACACTATAAGGCCTTATGCAAACCTCAATTGCGAATCAAAGTAAGGACAGATTAATTTCTATTGCCCATAGACACCTTCCCGTATATGTATGGGAATGTGTCCGGCCGTAGAAAGGCTCTGCAAAAAATAGGACATGTCCGATTTCTTGATTTAACGGACAGTGCTCCCACACTTCAAAATGGGAGCACGGCCCGCAAATGCGGGTGACTGTCCGCGGCCGGCTGTAACCATAATCACGGACCGGTATTGTGGCTAAGGCCGCGTGCAGGGGGCCTAAGCCTGTGTCTATAGCTTAAAGGGGTTGTACAGCATTAGAAAAATATAGCTGCTTTGTTCCAAAGTCAGCACCACATCTGTTTATGGGGTGTCAGGTATTACAGCTGAGCTCCATTGAGGTGAATCAGAAAGAGCTGCAATACCACACGTAACCTGCACAGGTGTGGTGCTGTTTTTAGAACAATGCAGTCATGTTTTCCTAATCTTGTGGAACCACTTTTTAGGTCAATGACAATAACAACACCCATGACAATTTACTTCAATTTTCAACTTCTTATTCTATGTGGATATTATTCTAAAGCAATGGTTAATGTCTGCCTTTTAGCATCATGGCATATTTAGGAATATAATTCTGTGCCTGATTAATTTCTTAATTTATCTTTATAGCAGTTGTTTTTCTGATACAGAGCTCCAAATCCTCTTCATAGGCTTAGAGTTAGATGGTAACATTCTGTCTGCCTGCAGTCACCACTAGGGAGAGCTTAGAAGCCAACTGTATTCTGTTTTATTATAAAAGAGGCTCTCTCACCAGTTTATAACTTCCCTATCTCATACCTAATCTAATAGATGCTTTGATGTGGATAACGAAAAACGTTCATTATTGACCAAGTTATGAACATTTTTAGATTTATGCAGATTTTTTTCTAAATGCTCAACTAGGCATTGTTTTTCTATTCACCAAGTGGGCGTTGTATAGAAAAGTGTATGACGCAGACCAATCAGCCTTATACACTTCTCTTTATTCCAGCCCAGCTTGATTCACAGCACAGCGTGAATCACAGCAAGACTGAACAGACATCGCCTCCAACCGCTGCAGATTCGGATAAACATCCTGGCACGGCTGGAGGCGATGTCTGTTCAGTCTTCTGTTGCTCTGGTCAAGGACCTGCAGGGCGAAGTTACGTCACAGTGTGATCTCGCTTGATCAGGCTGTGCTGTGATTCAAGCTGGGCTGGAATGAAGAGAAGTTGATGACGCTGATTGGTCAACGTCATACACTTTTCTATACAACGGCCACTTGGTGAATAGAAATAAAAACGCCCAGTTGGACTTTTAGAAAAATTTTGCATAAATCTAAAAATGTTCATAACTTGGTCAATAATAAATGTTTAAAAAAAAAAAAAAAAAAGTCGTTATTTACATCAAAGCGCCTATTAGATTAGGTAGGACATAGGGAATTTATAAACTGGTAACAGAGCTTCTTTAAGTTCAATGAATAACAGTATGCAACAAGCTCCTTTGCTCCCTCTAGTGGTGTATACAGGCATCCAGAACTATATTTTTTAAAGGGTTGGCCGCTTAAGGAAAATTATCAGGAGTGCATTCAAAACATAATTTTTGCGAACTTACTAATTTATCTTTACATGCAGCAATTTTCGTGGGTTCATAAGCCATGCCCCTTGTTATTACAGCTGTATCTTTCTGCCAACCATGGCTCCTGCCCATAATATGGGCGAGGATGGAGGAGCATGTGACTGGACACATAATTGTAATGACAGGGATAGGGAAACAGACAAGTGAGCCCTAATCTACCCGCCACTCAGTCCCTGCCTACTTGCAACGACCCGCCCTAGGCGACGGGGTACAACTGGGCGACGGTCCCTACACTCAATAAGTGCACGACAGACAACAGACAAGGAAACACAGAACAAAGGGAAACGGGGAAGTTGCCCACGGCAACACCGTGAGCAACAAGAGTAGTAAACGAGCCGAGTCAAACCAGGAGAGTACGAGGTGCCAAACGTAGAGCAGGAGAGTAGTCAGTAAGCCAGGGTCAATACGAAGCAGGGACAAGTAGTTCAGGAAGCTGCAGCAGAGCCAGGAAACCAACAGAGAAGAATCACAAGCAAGGAGGAACAGGAAAGGCAGGTATAAATAGACAGAGGGCGGGAGCTAACTCCGTCTGGCCAGGCTGTGATAGGCTCTCCCACTCCTAAGCCTGCCATCCTGAGTGGTGGAAGATGGAGTCAGTCTCACAGACATAGAAGCAGGTGCAGACTGATTACCTATGGGCGTGGATACAGAAGCTGTGCCTGGCAGATCCTTAACAATAATACTGCATCAGGGGCGTAGCTAGAGGCTCATGGGCCCCGATGCAAAAATTCTTACTGGGCCCCCCCCCCCCCCGCAAACTTCTCATGGCCGACGGTCCGCTTTCAGCTGCATCGCTGAGTCTCCTAAGTGACCCAACAATGCAGCACTAGCAGCCGGGGCGTCACTAAGGCTGGGTTCACACACACTATTTACGGACGTAATTCAGGCGTTTTAGCATTGAATTACGTCCAAAAATGCGGCTCAAAAGCGTCGGCACACATCTGCCCATTCATTTGAATGGGTCTTACGATGTTCTGTGCTGACGGTCATTTTTTTTTACGCGCCGCTGTCAAAAGGCGGCACGTAAAAAAGTGCCTGTCACTTCTTCAGACGTAAATGGAGCCGTTTTCCATGGACTCCATGGAAAACCAGCTTCAATTACTTCCGTAATGGACGCAGCAAAAGACGCCTGCACATGCCGTTACGGCTGAAATTACGGTGCTGTTTTCTCCTGAAAACAGCTCCGTAATCTCAGCCGTAACAGACGCTGCCGTGTGAACATACCCTCCGGGCTTAAAATGTCCGGGAAATAGCCCCAATACATATGTGTCCGCCCAAAAAAAAGTGTGTATAGGAGACAGCATAGCATATCTATAGCACTACGACCCTATAAACTATGGATAGGATTAGATACAGTGGCTCAGCATACAGTATCACACATGATAGGATTAGATACAGTGGCTCAGAAGGCAGTATCACACATGATAGGATTAGATACACAGCTCAGCATTCAGTATCACACATGATAGGATTAGATACAGTGGCCCAGCAGACAGTATCACACATGATAGGATTAGATACAGTGGCTCAGCAGACAGTACCACACATGATAGGATTAGATACAGTGGCTCAGCAGACAGTACCACACATGATAGGATTAGATACAGTGGCTCAGCAGACAGTATCACACATGATAGGATTAGATACAGTGGCTCAGCAGACAGTACCACACATGATAGGATTAGATACAGTGGCTCAGCAGACAGTATCACACATGATAGGATTAGATACAGTGGCTCAGCAGACAGTATCACACATGATCGGATTAGATATAGGGCCCAGCAGACAGTATCATACATGATTGGATTAGATACACAGCTCAGCAGACTGTATCACACCTGATAGGATTAGATACAGGGCCCAGCTCGCTGACATTGCGGCTCCAGCGCTGGACCCAGGATAGGTAAGAATAATAATTTTGCTTCTTTATGTGTTACTGATTATTTTTGTGTGTTTGTGTTTTTTTTACAGGTTCGGTTGTTGGACTTCGGATACGAGGACTTCAATGACGGCGTTTTTTTTATTCTCAATAAAATGGTTAATGAGGGTTGTGTTTTTTTATTTCAATAAAATATTTTTTCTATGTGCTTGTATCTTTTTAAACTTTATTATCACCGCCTTAGTAATGGCCGCTGGCTGATTGACAACCTCCATTACTAAAGCGGGGCTTAATGTTAGCCGGTGCAGAGGCTACACTAACCCCCATTATTACCCCGGTACCCACCGCCACCAGGGGTACTGGGAAGAGCCGGGTACAAACCAGTACCCGACCATCTGTAGTGACGGGCAGGCACCGGGGTGGCCGCAGGCTGGTAGTATTAGGCTGTGGAAGGCCAAAAACAGTGGCCCTTCCCACCCTTGTAATGCTGCCTGCTGCTGCTGTGTTGTATCTGGCTGGTTATGAAAATTGGGAGGGACCCGACATCGTTCTTTCCAATAATTTTTTTTTTTTAAATGACGTGGGGTCCCCCCCATTTTCATAACCAGCCAGATACAATAAAGCAGCAGCAGGCAGCATTACCAGGATGGGAAGGGCCACTGTTTTTGGCCTTTCCCCTCCTGATAATACCAGCCTGCGGCCACCCCAGTGGCCGACCATCACTACAGATGGTCAGGTACTGGATCGTACCCGGCTCTTCCCAGCACCCCTGGTGGCGGTGGGTACCGGGGTAATAAAGGGGGTTAGTGTTAGCCTCTGCATCCGCTAACACTAAGCCCCGCCTTAGCAATGGATGCTGTCAATCAGCCGGCAGCCATTACTAAGGCGGAAGTAATATAGTTTAAAAAAAAAACACAAAGACATAGAAAAAATATTTTATTGAAATAAAAAAAAAAACACACAGCCCTCATTAACCATTTTATTAATAAAAAAAAGCTGTCATCGAAGTAGTCCTGGAATCCGACGTAGTCCAACGACCGAACCTGTAAGAAAACACACAAAAAATGATTAGTAACACATGTGTTAGGGTATGTGCACACACACTAATTACGTCCGTAATTGACGGATGTATTTCGGGCGCAAGTACCGGACCGAACACAGTGCAGGGAGCCGGGCTCCTAGCGTCGTACTTATGTACGACGCTAGGAGTCCCTGCCTCGCTGCCGGACAACTGTCCCGTACTGAAAACATGTTTACAGTATGGGACAGCTGTCCTGCAGCGAGCCAGGGACTCCTAGCATCGTACATAACTATAATGCTAGGAGCCCGGCTCCCTACACTGTGTTCGGTCCGGTACTTGCGGCCGAAATACGTCCGTCAATTACGGACGTAATTAGTGTCTGTGCACATACCCTAAGGCTTAGATACAGGGCCCATGTGTGATACTGTCTGTGGGACCCTGTATATCTAAGCCTACCACAAGGTAGGCTTAGATACAGATTCCAGCAGACAGTAATCTTATACAGTATAAGATTACTGTGTGCTGGGGCCCTGTATCTAAACCTACAGTGTGGTAGGCTTAGATACAGGGCCCAGCAGACAGGATCACGCATGGGCCATGTATCTAAGCCTACCATGTAATTGGCTTCGATACAGGGCCCAACAGACAGGATCACGCATGGGCCATGTATCTAAGCCTACCATGTGATTGGCTTAGATACAGGGCCCAGCAGACAGGATCACGCATGGGCCATGTATCTAAGCCTACCATGTGATTGGCTTAGATACAGGGCCCAGCAGACAGGATCACACAATCTGTGATCCTGTCTCATGGGCCCCCTAAGCCTGCTACATCGTAGGCTCAGGGGTTGCACAGTCCCTAAACATTGATGGCCTATCCACAGGATAGGCCATCAATAGCTGATGTGTCTCTCGGGACCCGCAAATCAGCTGTTTTGAAGGGGCCGCAGCACTCGTACGAGAGCTGCTTCCCCTTAATTTCACTACTCGCCCACACTGTGAATCGCCGACACCGATTCACAGTGTGACCGGAATGAAGTGACAGGAATGAAGGGGAGCAGCTCTCGTACGAGTGCTGCGGCCCCTTCAAAACAGCTGATTGGCGGGTCCCGGGAGTCAGACCCCGCCAGTCAGGGCTAACCTTACCTTCCTCTTCGGCCGCGGCGGGAGTTCTGTAGTCTCGATGCTGTGCGCGGCGGCATAGCGCTGTGACGTCATGCGCTGCGCACAGCGCTTGACGTCAGGACCTCCGCTGCGATCCGGAACCAGGAAGGTAAGTAAAGTATGTTACTATAGTAACAGGGGCCCGCGGCCCGAGTTACTATAGTAACTTTTTATTGATGTGGTGCGGGGGGCCGTGGGCCCCCCTGGCTTCGGGGCCCGGTCACAATTGCGACCGCTGCGACCCCTATAGCTACGCCAGTGTACTGCATCCTTTATTGTAACACACTGTCACTAGTTTACTGGACGCAGTATGTTACAATGGAAAATGCTCCTCCATCCTCGCCCATATTATGGACGGAAGCGGCAGACGGCAGAAAAATTCAGCTGTAATACCAAGAGGGTACCTCTTATAAACCCCAAAAAACAGTGCTGAACTGCATATAAAAACAAATTAGTTGGTTTACTAAAAGAAAGTTTAGAATGCACACCTTTTAAACTTTATGTCACATGAGATTTGAAGTTCTGTATGAGAAAAACAAAGGTCCAAATTTTGTAAAGATATATGAAGGAATTAATCAGCACGGACTTTTGGACCTGTTTAGATAAAAACTAATAATGTGCAAGGTAGGATATTTACTTAATACACTCTTTAAAAAAAAAAGTAAAAGTGATGCCCAAATGTAACTGAAAGCACCTCCAACTACAGCATATACAGTGAAGGAAATAAGTATTTGATCCCTTGCTGATTTTGTAAGTTTGCCCGCTGTCAAAATCATGAACAGTCTAGAATTTTTAGGCTAGGTTCATTTTACCAGTGAGAGATAGATTATATTTAAAAAAAAACAGAAAATCACATAGTCAAAATTATATATATTTATTTGCATTGTGCACAGAGAAATAAGTATTTGATCCCCTACCAACCATTAAGAGTTCAGCCTCCTCCAGACCAGTTACACGCTCCAAATCAACTTGGTGTCTGCATTAAGGACAGCTGTCTTACATGGTCACCTGTATAAAAGACTCCTGTCCACAGACTCAATTAATCAGTCTCACTCTAACCCAGACATGGGCAAACTACGGCCCGCGGGCCACATACGGCCCGTTAGGCTTTTTAATCCGGCCCGCCGAACTTGTCCAAATAATAGTAAAAACCTCCTTTTTTTTCCCCTTTCCCTGCAATGCCCACGTTTTCCCAATAGATGGCGCACTCAAAACACATTGACCGTTGTTAACCCCTTAACGCCGAAGGACGGATATATCCGTCCTCAGCAGCTGCTAGTTCGCGCAGGAGGACGGATATATCCGTCCTGTGATCGCGCGGGTACTGACAGTTTACCCACGCGATCAGCGGCAGGAGCACGGCTGTTATACACAGCCTGGCTCCTGCTGCAACTGCCGGAATCGAAGCACGCGCCGATTCCGGCAGTTTAACCCATTAAATGCCGCTGTCAACAGTGACAGCGGCATTTAATGTGTTTGACAGAGGGGGGAACTTCACTTCGTTTCACGTCACCATTAAGCCCTTCGGTTTTCAAAGAGTACAATATCAGCCGTCACTTTGCCACGAAGCATGCAAACTATGCTAGCAAGCAGTCAACACAAGAACGGGCGGCTACTGCTCAGAGGTTGGCAGCTAATTTACAGAGTCAACAGAACTTTTTTCTTGATAAATCACAGTGCGTATGTTATTTTAATCTATTTACATTTCCTCCTCCCAGTATCTGCGAAATAGTATGTAAATGCCATATCTTGCATATTCCTTGAGACAAATTTATTAACTGATAAGGGCTATTTTTCACATTTGAAAGACAGTTAATAAATTGGGTTGTAGTGTTCTTACTGTGCTATGAGGTTTGCACACACTACATTTAATGCTTTAGTATATCCGGCCCAAACACTCCCTCCAAATGCTCCTGGCCCGGCCCCTCTGTCAAATTTTAGAACCCATTGTGGCCCGCGAGTCAAAAAGTTTGCCCACCCCTGCTCTAACCTCTACAACATGGGCAAGACCAAAGAGCTTTCTAAGGATGTCAAGGACAAGATCATAGACCTGCACAAGGCTGGAATGGGCTACAAAACCATAAGTAAGACGCTGGGTGAGAAGGAGACAACTGTTGGTGCAATAGTAAGAAAATGGAAGACATACAGAATGACTGTCAATCGACATCGATCTGGGCCTCCATGCAAAATCTCACCTCGTGGGGTATCCTTGATCCTGAGGAAGGTGAGAGCTCAACCGAAAACTACACTGGGGGATCTTGTTAATGATCTCAAGGCAGCTGGGACCACAGTCACCAAGAAAACCATTGGTAACACATTACGCCGTAATGGATTAAAATCCTGCAGTGCCCGCAAGGTCCCCCTGCTCAAGAAGGCACATGTACAGGCCCATCTGAAGTTTGCAAATGAACATCTGGATGATTCTGAGAGTGATTGGGAGAAGGTGCTGTGGTCAGATGAGACTAAAATTGAGCTCTTTGGCATTAACTCAACTCGCCGTGTTTGGAGGAAGAGAAATGTTGCCTATGACCCAAAGAACACCGTCCCCACTGTCAAGCATGGAGGTGGAAACATTATGTTTTGGGGGTGTTTCTCTGCTAAGGGCACAGGACTACTTCACCACATCAATGGGAGAATGGATGGAGCCATGTACCGTCAAATCCTGAGTGACAACCTCCTTCCCTCCACCAGGACATTAAAAATGGCTCGTGGCTGGGTCTTTCAGCACGACAATGACCCGAAACATACAGCCAAGGCAACAAAGGAGTGGCTCAAAAAGAAGCACATTAAGGTCATGGAGTAGCCTAGCCAGTCTCCAGACCTTAATCCCATCGAAAACTTATGGAGGGAGCTGAAGATCCGAGTTGCCAAGCGACAGCCTCGAAATCGTAATGATTTACAGATGATCTGCAAAGAGGAGTGGGCCAAAATTCCATCTAACATATGTGCAAACCTCATCATCAACTATAAAAAACGTCTGACTGCTGTGCTTGCCAACAAGGGCTTTGCCACCAAGTATTAAGTCTTGTTTGCCAAAGGGATCAAATACTTATTTCTCTGTGCACAATGCAAATAAATATATGTAATTTTGACAATGTGATTTTCTGTTTTTTTTTAATATAATCTATCTCTCAAATTAACCTAGCCTAAAAATTCTAGACTGTTCATGTCTTTGACAGTGGGCAAACTTACAAAATCAGCAAGGGATCAAATACTTATTTCCTTCACTGTATATATGCAGTTTGCATGACAAAAAAACTCTCTGAAGTTGTTTCATCTATGAACTAGACAAGTATTGTTCCAAATATGAACTTCCGATTATATAAACTAGCCTTTATTCAATAAGTGATCAATAAAGGTAAAAGGAAATAATTTCTTAGATAAAAAGTGAAGAAATGTGAAAGTACTGCATACCTTTGCAAACTGAGCATTTATCCATTTCGTGAATGTTTTCCTTTGAACATCTTCTCTTTCATCTGAAAATATGAGAATAATGCTGGACTTAGTTTAACCAACAAAAAAATTACATACAGCCCGAAAATGTCAACAGTTAAAAACCTTTCAATATTTTTATTTTTTTTAAAAAGTTCACTTCCAGTAAACATTTAAGCTACTCTCGTAAAATATTTCTAGCAAGTAACATTTATCATAACAACTAGGGTTCTCTTGGTTATCTGTGAAGTCAATTTTTTCAATACAATGTACCCTGTTTTGAATAGTGCACACATGAAAAAAAATTATAAGCAAATAGGTCACAGAAATGTTTACAAAGCAAGAGCCTGTGCTTATCAGAGAGGTTATCATTAGATTACTTCCAACTACAATTATGCCATGCAACAAAGCTGCAGTCACTGATCACATCTTAGCTCTAAGGGCATGTTCAGACGTGGTAGAAATTTTTAGCTGCAGATTTTGCTGCAAATTCACGGCAATTATGCAATGAATCTGCAGCAAAATTTGCATATTTGACAGGTGATTCAGACGTGGCAGATATCACAGCGGACTTTGCTCAGATTTCAGCCTTTGCATTGAAAATCTGCTGCTTCTCCGCAACAGACTGTGCATGCTGCGGAGTGAAAATTCAACCTAAATTTCGCACAACTATTTTCCGCAATGTCTAAACTAAGTTACCTAAAAAGGTATAGAAACCAATGGAAAAAAAAGGCTGCTGCGGATTTCCACTACGGACTGTCCACAGCGAAATTCAACAGCAATTCCGCCACGTCTGAACGTGACCTAATGAAGCAGAACTAAAACGCAGAAAAGCAGCAAGCATTACAAAATATATATATATATTTATTTATTTTAATCCCAAGGTAGGCACTATCCAAGGATACTGATATAAACAACATTAAAATGTAAGCCTACAAATAGACATTTGCCTTAAAGGGAAAATAAAAAGTATATTTAGCTACATTTTTATACAATTTAATGTAATTTGTTATTCTCAATAAAGAGTCATTTCAGTCCGCTCTCCTTTTAATATACTGACTGACCAGTAATTCAAGAAAATGTATGCCACGTGATCACTACTTTAGCCCACATGTCTCCAGCCATGAGATATTGGCATCATACTTCTATAAGCAGTGTACTTTAGGGTTCATGTTCCTTTAAGTGAAGTTAGCTGTTTGCTTGTTTGTACGTTTAGTTTTTATAAATATGAGGTTTTTAAAGATAAAGAAAATAGCTAGTAATATTATACCTGTCTAGTTAGGATTAGCTTCCTATTCAATTTTTTTCTAATTTAGAACAGGTCTTTTCTTATTATTTGCAACTTTTCTTGATTTTACAATAACATGTTTGCCCGAAGGCAGAAAATTCTTTGACATTTCAAAATCTCTTAGGCAGAAGCTAAAATGCTATTTCTTTTTTTTTTTTGCTTTGTTTTGTCATCTCATATTTTCAGCAGTACTTCCAAAAATCTTTTAACATTGCATGATAAGCAGGGAAGAAAGCTATAAATCGAATGGCCGCTTTGCAGTGAACAGAAAATCACTATGCAGAGATCTGAGTGTGGGGGGGAATGACTGAGCATGCGTGTCCACCAGTACTCAGCTCAATAAGTGGACGTATACATCACTAAACACTTAGGCCCCATGCACACGAATGTGCTTTTGCGGCCGCAATTCCCCCGAAAATCCACGGGAGCATTGCGGCCCCATTCATTGCTATGGGGCCATGCACACCACCATAGTTTTTACGGTCTGTGCATGGCCCGGGAGCCCGCACCGCAGAAAGAACAGACCTATCTTATTACGGCCGTCTTCTGCGGTCCGGGCTCATTGAAAATAATGGCCGCGGCCATGTGCATGTCCCGTGATTTGCGGGCGGCTCGCGGCTGAAAGTCTGCAGCCGGCCGACCCGAAAATCACGGCCGTGCACATGGCTACGGTCGTGTGCATGAGGCCTTAGAAATCTAGGAAATGCCATACTATACAAGGAAATGTCTTAACTTTTCATTGGATCATACTTATTTTTAACAGCATGTAAATGGCAAACATTGTTAATTTTTATAATATACTATACAATATATACTAGTATATGATATTTAATGGTGGGAAATTTGTAGCAAATGTATCCTTCCATTTCCAGTAATCTTATTGGAGCACCCTAAGTATCTAAAGGCAAACCAAAGTTTTCAGCAGGATATAGTCAGGTATACCTCTAAAGCACCATAAGTATCTAAAGCAAAGTTATATTTTTTTATTAAAAGGTAAATGATGTCCTTTTTATTTTTTAATGTTCAAAAACAAATGCATTATACATTGCTTACCATTTGCATCTTTTTCAGATCTATCACATGTCCCAACCTTTTTGCAGAAAACTTGATTAAGCTACAACATTTGAAAGGTGTCTGTAAAGTTGTTAAATCTATTGGTTAATTGATCTCATTTGTATCACTTGAAATTGATACAAAGACGTCTTTTTCTCTTTTTCACATCATAGTCTGCAATATGGTATGTCTAAAAATAGCCTAATTGGAGGGAACACTATTAAGCTTGATGTATGTTTATCCTGTGCTATTTACAACTTTGATGACACAAATTGAAATGAGTTTCTTTCATTTGCATCCCTTAATAGCTTATCATGTTGGGATGATTATTTATCATATAAATTAATATTAACATTGCATAAAATGAAAAAAAAATCCAGATAAGAGACCTTGAATTTTGTATACCACAATTTAAAAGAAAAAGTATATTTTAAGTCTACCCCCTTCGTTCCTTAAATTATAATGCCATTGATCTGTATGCATTGCATTTTTCATCTTCCTATAAAAATAATAAGCATTGGTAGGAGGATGGTGTGTCTTTGAATATAAATTCTTTCATCTTTATTTTTCTTGAAATTTAAGACACTAAGGCAGGATTCACATGAGCGTTTTGCATTTCGGATGTGAAAAATGGACGTTTTTCACATCCGAGGTGCATACGTGATCTGCGCTGCGGGACGTGCTATCACGCATCCCCCATAGACTAGAGTCTATGGAGGGATGCGTGAAGCGTGAAAAAATAGGACATGTCCTATTTTCTCACGGACCCTTCACACGGTCCATTGAAATAATGGCCGTGTGAACGGCCACATTGAATTACATAGGTCCGTGTGATGGACGTTGTTTTAACAGGCGTCATACGGACGTATAACACGTTCGTGTGAATTAGGCGCCTAAAAAAACTTGATTACGATTTTACAAATCTACCGACCAATATTGATGAATATTAATATAAAAGGCAAAAGGATTACTTAATATCAACAACAATAATAATAATAATAATAATAATCATAATATTAATAATAATTTTTAAAATGTCATATTTGTGCACTTATACAGTTATAACGATGGAAGTGATTCTTTTCAGTATCATACCTAGGTGGCACTTAGTTGCATTATATTCTGCATATTTTATAACACAGCAACAATAAAAACAAAACAAAAAAAAATACATATTTAGGTGCACACATAAGCCCAATAATAAAAAAAATATTTTCAGTTATATTTAGTTCTCTGTCATTAAATGCTTAACTCCTTAATGACCGGGCATGTTTGTACCTTAATGACCAAGCCAGATTTGTCAAATCTGGTATGTCTGAATTTATCAGAGAATAACTCTGTGAAAGTTTTGAATATCCAAGTAATTCTGACATTGTTTTTTCGTCACATGTTGTACTTTATTTTAGTGGTAAAAGTAGACTGATACGATTTGCGGAAATTAATTAAAAAATAGAGAAATTGAAGAAATTTTGTAAAAATTATCATTTTTCCCTATTTTTAACTGCAATATGTGACATATGTACATACATACTGCACAATTTTTTTAATTAAATATATATTTCCATCTCTTTACTCTATTTTGGCAGCACTTTTGAAAAAAAAAATTTTTTTTCCAGCAGTTTGGAAGACTTACAAGTTTAGTAATCATTTTATACATTTTGAAGTACATTTTGTTTTCCTGCACCAAGCCAGGTTTTCAGAGGCTCATAGGTGTCAGAATGGTGGAAACCCCCACAAGTGACCCCATTTTGAAAACTACACCCCTTAAAGTATTTATTAAGGGGTGTTGTAAGTATTTTGACCCCACAGTTTTTTTGTAAGAATTCATGCAAAGCAGGCGTAAAAAAATATAATTTCACTTTTTTCATAAAAGTATCACTTTGAAGACCGATTTCTGTGTAAAGTGACCATGAGAATGAAGAAACACACCCCAAAATATATCACCCTGTTTCTCCTGTTTTCAAAAATGCCCCCATTGTGACTCTAATGCATTGCTTGGACACACGACAGGGCCCGAAAGGGAGTCAGCACCCGGAGGCTTTCAGGACTCATATTTTGCTGGAAAATGTTTTAGGCCCCACTGTATATTTGGAGAGGTTTTGAGCTACCAGAACTAAAGAAACTCCCCATAAACGACCCCATTTAGAAAACTAGACCCTTTAAGGTATTTATCTAGGGGTGTAGTGCGTACTTTGACCCCACAGTTTTTTGCTAAATTTAATGCATAGCAGGTGAAAAAAAAACAAAAAAACACTTTTTTCATAAAAGTATCACTTTGAAGACCGATTTCTGTGTAAAGCGACCATGAGAATGAAGAAACACACCCCAAAATATATCACCCTGTTTCTCCTGTTTTCAAAAATGCCCCCATTGTGACCCTAATGCATTGCTTGGACACGCGACAGGGCCCGAAAGGGAGGGAACACCCGGAGGCTTTCAGGACTCATATTTTGCTTGAAAATGTTTTAGGCCCCACTGTACATTTGGAGAGGCTTTGAGCTACCAGAGCAATAGAAACTCCCCATAAATGACCCCATTTAGAAAACTAGACCCCATAACGTAATTATTTAGGTATATAGTAATTATTTTGACCCCCCAGTTCTTTGCTAAATTTAATGCATATCAGGTGAAAAAAAAAAGAATTTCACTTTTTTCATAAAAGTATTTGTTTGAAGACCGATTTCTTTGTAAAGCGAACATGAAAATGAAGAAACACACCCCAAAATCTATCACCCTCTTTCTCCTGTTTTCAAAAATACCCACATTGTGGCCCTAATGCGTTGTTTGGACACACGGCAGGGCCCCAAAGGAAGGGAGCACCCGGAGGCTTTCAGGACTCATATTTTGCTTGAAAATGTTTTAGGCCCCAATGTACATTTGGAGAAGCTTTGAGCTGCCAGAACGATAGAAACTGCCCATAAACGACCCCATTTCGAAAACTAGACCCCTTAAGGTATTTATCTAGGGGTATAGTTAGCATTTTGACCACACAGGTTTTTCGCTAAATATATTGGAATTAGTCTGTAAAAATTAAAATGTACTTTTTTTCTGAAACAACATAGAAATTTTTAATATTTACAAGGAATAACGAAGAAAATGCTCCCCATCATTTGTAAAGCAATGTCTCCCGATTACGACAATACCCCATATGTGGTAATAAACTGCTGTTTGGACCCACATCAGGGCTCAGAAGGGAAGGAGCGCCATTTGGATTTATGATTTTGCTGGAATGGTTTTCGGTGCCATGTCGCATTTGCAATGCACTGGAGGGACCAAAACAGTGGAAACTCCCCCAAAAGTGACCCCATTTTGGAAAAACCTTCAAGGAATTTTTCATGGGGTATAGTGAGCATTTACACCCCACGGGTCTTTTGCAGAGTTTATTAGAATTAGGGCGCGAAAATTAATATCAAAATTTTTTCCACTAAAATGTTGCATTTTCTCATTTTCACAAGGGATAAAGGAGGAAAAAAACAACCATTTTTTATAAAGCAATTTCTCCCGAGTACGGAAATACCCCACATGTGGTCATACGTTTTTTCATTAGAAATGAATTAACCCTTTCAGGACTGATCCATTTTTTGCTTTCATATTTTAGATTTTCACTCCCCGCTTTCCAAGAGCCATAACTTTTTTATTTTTCCATCAATAGAGTGGTGTCGGGCTTATTTCTTGCAGGAGGAGCTGCAGTTTTTATTGGTACCATTTTGGGGTACATGCGATTTATTTTTTTTTATCACTTTTTGTTCCATTTTTTTGCAATCCTGAGCAAAAAACAGGAATTCTGACACTGTTTTTTAGGTTTTCTTTTTGCGGCGCTCACCGTACGCTATAAATGACATTTTTACTTTATTCTGCGGGTTGGTACGATTACGGCGATACCATATATTTATAGGTTTGGTCCTTTTTTTTTGCGTTTGCACAATAAAATGACTTATTTATAAACAAAAAAAATTCTGTGTCACCATATTCTGAGAGCCATAATTTTTTTATTTTTTTGTCAAAAAAGCTGTGTAAGGGCTTGTTTTTTGCGGGACAGATAGAAGTTTTTATTGGTACTATTTTTGGGAACATGCGACTTTTTGATCACTTTTTATTCTTTATTTTGGGAGGGGTGGTGACCAAAAAAATTGTGATACTGTCGTCGTTTTTTATTGATTTTTTTGGGGGTGTTCATCGTGCGGGGAAAATAACATTACAGTTTTATAGTTGGGGTCGTTACGAACGCGGTGATACCAGATATGTGTACTTTTTTAACGTGTTCATTTTTTTTCTATAATAAAAGTTTTATTATAGGAAAAAAAGCAGTTCATGTTTATATCACTTCTAACTTTTATTTTTACACTTTTTTTAAAACATTTTTATTACTTTTTTTTACTTTTTTAACTTGTCCCACTAGGGGACACTTAGTCTTGCAGCTTTGATCGCTGCTAGAGTACATTACACTACACACGTAGTGTAATGTACTCTAACTGTCATTGTGACGTGACTGTCACACTGACAGGAAGCAGAGGAGGAACGGCCGGAGGCTGTTCCTCCGAGGCTTCCGTACATGGCAACCCGGAGGTCATTATCTGACCTCCGATTGCCGTGCCAAGCATCGGTAGCCCCCACGATCACTTCTTGGGGGCTGCCGATGTGCTTCAAACCACTTAAATGCGGCGAAGGCAATCCGTCGCCGCACTTAAGGGGTTAACTGCCGAAAGCAGCGGCGATGGTCCGCTGTCCGGCGAGACTGATGTCTCAGCTGTCTAGGACAGCTGTTAGCGCGCGTCTGTCACTCTGTGTTTACACAGAGTGACAGTTTGAAATGCGGACGAAAATGCACGTCCTGGTGCGGGAACTAGCAGCCGACCAGGACGTGCATTTTCGTCCTTGGTCGTGAAAGGGTTAAGCATTTTTGTGCTACATAAATAGATAGTTATAAAAACTATTTCCTGACATAACTGGAGTAGCCTTAGTCATATAGTTCACATACTTGTAAATACTAAGAAAATATAAAGCTCTGTTTATCATAGCATCATGTGTTCATTATTTGCAGGGTTTATCACAGATATAATAGGTCTGTTTTGATCCATATTGTAACGAATCCTAAAAAAAACAAACAATGACTTAGGCTGGATTCACATGAACGTGGCGTTTTGAGCGCGCAAAAATCACTTGCCAGCTCCGTGTGTCATCCGTGTATGATGCGCGGCTGCGTGATTTTCGCGCAGCCGCCATCATAGAGATGATTCTAGTCGACATCAGTCACTGTCCAGGGTGCTGAAAGAGTTAACTGATCGGCAGTAACTCTTTCAGCACCCTCGACAGTGAATTCCGATCACCATATCTAGCAACCTGTTAAAAAAAAAAAGAGGTTCGTACTTACCGAGAACTTCCCGGCCGTTGCCTTGGTGACGCGTCCTTGGTGACGCGCCCTTGGTGACGCGTCTCTCTTGACGTCTGGCCCCACCTCCCTGGATGACGCGGCAGTCCATGTGACCGCTGCAGCCTGTGCTTGGCCTGTGATTGGCTGCAGCTGTCACTTGGACTGAATTGTCATCTCGGGAGGTCAGACTGGAGGAAGAAGCCGGGAGTTATCGGTAAGTCAGAACTTCTTTTTTTTTTTACTCGTTCATGTATATTGTGTTCGGAAGTCACTGTCCAGGGTGCTGAAACAGTTTAACTCTTTCAGCACCCTAGACAGTGACTATCTCGTGACGTCGCGTACCGGAAACTTTTTTGCCGGGTTCGGCCAAAACGAGTTCGGCCGAACCCGGTTTAGTTCGGTTCGGTTGTCCGGGTTTACTCTTCTCAAAGACACTCCGTTTGGATGTTTGTAAATAGAAAAGCACGTGGTGCTTTTCTGTTTACATTCATCCTTTTGACAGCTCTTGCGCGAATCACGCAGTTCGCACGGAAGTGCTTCCGTGCGACATGCGTGGTTTTCACGCACCCATTGACTTCAATGGGTGCGTGATTCGTGCAAAACGCCCAAAGAACGGACATGTCGTGACTTTTTTTCAGCGGACTCACGCTGAGGAAAAATCACGGACATGTCTGCACGGCCCCATAGGCACATATAGGTCCGTGCAACGCGCGTGCAAATCACGCGCGTTGCACGCACATATTTCCCGTTCGTCTGAATAAAGCCTTAGAATGGGCCTGTCAGGTTTTCACTATTTTTAATGGTCAGAATACAGTAGTTCCGCCTATATGGGGCAGCAGAGACCTGACAGAATGGAACCAGTGTGAACAGATCCTAAAAAATAAGGCTCTGGTTGATCAATTGATTCACTGATTGATGCATTTTCACGGAGCGATTTCCCAACGTTAGGTATATATCAGCTTAGGCTTTATTTAGTTAAGGGAATAGGACTTACTTCATAATTATGACATTTTAAACCTTTGAAAAGGATAAGCAGACTTTAGAGTTTAATTTTCTTAGTCAAATACTAGATCAGCTAAATACTGTGTTTGCACTGCATGTTGCAGACATAAATTATAAGGTAGACACAAACTTGTCTACTTGTGTAAGGCCCCATGAACATGGCCGTGCCTGTAATCACGGCCCGCGATTGCGGGCATGGTCGACTGCCGCCTGCATTTTCGGGCCGTGCTCCCATACAAAGTATGGGAGCACGGCCCGCTAAATGCAAAAGAACGGACATGTTCCATCATTTTCGGAACATTTCTACCGCACGGACACCCATCCGTAGCGATATGGAAAGGTGTCCGCAGACAATAGAACTGAATTGGTCCGTAATTGTGGACCGTATTACGGTCCGCAATTACGGACAATTTTTATGGTCGTATGCATGGGACCTCATATATAAGATCCTAAATGCTGCTAAATCTTTTAAGAACAGAAGCTACTTAAAGAGGCTCTGTCACCAGATTATCAAATCCCTATCTCCTATTGCATGTGATCGGCGCTGCAATGTAGATAACAGTAACGTTTTTATTTTTCAAAAACGACCATTTTTGGCCAAGTTATGAGCATTTTTATATTTATGCAAATTAGCCTTTCTTATGGACAACTGGGCGTGTTTAAAGTTATGTCCAACTGGGCGTGTATTGTGTGTGTACATCTGGGCATTTTTACTTGTTTTACTAGCTGGGTGTTGTGAATAGAAGTGTATGATGCTGACGAATCAGCATCATCCACTTCTCTTCATTACCACCCAGCTTCTGGCAGTGCACAGACACACAGCGTGTTCTCGCGAGATCACGCTGTGACGTCACTTCCTGCCTCAGGTCCTTCATCGCGTTGGACGAGCGAGGACACATCGGCACCAGGCGACAGAGGCTACAGCTGATTCTGCAGCAGCATCGGCGTTTGCAGGTAAGTCTAGTTGAACTCCCTAGAGACGAGCATATTCCCCTATTTGCAACGAGGCATTGGACTTTTATTTTTAAAGACCGGACATCACCCCTCGGCAACGAGCATGCCACGTGCTAATAAGCCCCTTTTATGCTTGTTGTCAGGGGGTTCTGGGCAATGCTGGTAATAAGCCCCTTTTATGCTCGTTGTCAGGGGGTTCTGGGCAATGCTGCTAACAAGCCCCTTTTATGCTCGTTGTCAAGGGGTTCTGGGCAATGCTGCTAATAAGCCCCTTTTATGCTCGTTGTCAGGGGTATGGGCAATGCTGCAAATAAGCCCCATTTATGCTCGTTGTCAGGGGGTAATACTGCTCACGCACGTGGCATGCTTCGTCCTGACGAAGCCGGTCACAGGGCGAAACGCGCGTCGAGGCGTTCATTCAGCCATTCATCTTCTTTGACCTTCTGCGCTCTGCATCATGTCCCAGGGTATGTGTTAGCTGTTAGCTTCTGTTTTGATTGTGTCTCAGTCAGTGTTTTATTCATATTCTGGCGATCTTTTGAAAACTATTTGAGTTTTCTTGACACTTCATTCCTTTGCATATTTTGCAGGTTATAGTGGGCATGGATATTATCCATTGTCTACTTTTTTGTATCGCTATCATTAGTTGGTAGTTATTTACCTTGTGTGGACTTTGCTATCTCTATTTATAGGTGCACTATTATACTATATGCACTATTGGAGCGTGGTCTGGTCTAAATTTTGGATGACTGACTCTGCTGTCTTGGTCTATTCCATCTGACCCTGCTGTTTGTATTTCTGTATATTATGTATCCCATTCTCTTTTCATTATATGTTATTTTTGATTATATTCAATAAAGTATTTTGTTTGCATTTTTGTATATTATTTGAGTATACTATCTTTCTTAGGGCTATGTCCCTTTATGGTTCAATTTTAGGTTGTCTACTTACAATAAGGGACCCCAATATACGCCATCTTTCTGGTGTGAGGTTTTTTTAGGTTGTCTGATTTGATAATCTGGTGACAGAGCCTCTTTAAGGAAAACATGTTGCATGTCATCTATCGACCTTTTATATCTGGATGCTCTGTTAAATCACTTCTTAACTTCTTGGAGACAGTCAGTTTTTGCTGTTTCATTTTAGTGTTTCCATTGTCGGATTTTTACAGTCAACACAATCATATGAGGGCTTGTTTTTTTGCGGGACAAGTTGTCTCTATTTAAGGTACCATATATTGTACTAGGAGACTGAAAAAAAAATATTTGTGGGGTGGAATGGGAAAAAAACAGCGATTCTTCCTTTGTTTTTTGGGCTTCGGTTTAACAGCCCAAAAAAAACTACATGTTAACTCTATTATACAGGCCAATACGATTACGGTGATACCACATTTATATCGTTTTGCTTAGAATTTGCTACTTTTACAAAGAAAAAACTATTTGAAGATGTTTAGATAAAAATATTTTATATGCTTACATTTGCATATACCCTATTAAGGCATGTTGATGTGATATAGGGGCATTCAGGACCCCTCTAAATTAAGTGTAGCCATCAGCTTTAGAGGAACACTGGTATCCCATTAAATCAATGGACAGCCATTAATTTAAAAATTGCCATGTAATGAATGAAAATGAATACCTAAACAGTGGCTTCCCTGGCGATAATTATAAATCATGGAAGGGCCCCTTGATTGTTAAATCCAGGGATCAGTTTTAATATGATGACCTGCAATTTCAGAAGGGGGTTGTTTACAGCCACTTTAAAGCAATATAAAACATTAAACAGACAATATTGGTTAGCTTGATAGATTCTCCTTTCAATGCTGAAGTAGAAGTCTAAAATTAAAGTTGTTCTTTTCTAACATGAGACAACATTAACATAAGGCCTTCAGGGCAGATACCTTACTGTTCTACTTTCTTTAATGATTAACTTTAACATTTAAACATCTAAAGTACATATTTATTACATGTAAAATGTATCTCCAATAACCTGAATAGTGGAGCAATGCAATATTTTAAATGTACTCATATAGCTATAAAAAAGAACAACTATGGTGAAAGTTGAAAAAGGAAATGTAGCTATGTAATACAATGTGATACTGCTGCTTTTATATTTATATTTAACCTACTCAGCTAGCCAATGAAAATGGTTTCCATATAAGCATTCCACAAAGAACAATAGCTCCGGTGAATGTTTAAAATATCCTCAAATAGCATTCAAAAACAAAGGTCCATGGGTTTAGCAGTGTAAAGCTTTGTTCACATCTGAGTCAGGGTCCTGTTCCGTCTGAGCTTTCCATCGGAACGGAACCCAGACGGACACAAACGGAAACCAAAGGTTTTTGTTTCCATCACCATTGATTTCAGTGGTGACGGATCTGGTGCCAATGGTTTCCGTTTGTCTCCATTGTGTGTCAGTCAGACGAAACGTCGGAACGGAACCCTGGCGCAGATGTGAACAAAGCCTAAACTCAAGAAATGAAAAAGTACTGCAGTGCCAATGGTCTCCAAATAAAAATACGATTTTATCGCCCAAAACTTGGTTGAAAAAAATAGTATAGAACATGCTTTCCGGCCTCATATTAGACAAGACAATTCTCATAAATTCCTTTAGTTTAAGCCTTTTAGGACCACAATAATTTTCATTTTTATTCTTTTGTTTTTTGTTTCCTGCTTTCAAAAAGTCAAAACTTTTTTATTTTTTCATTGACACAGCCATATGAGGGCTTAATTTTTACAAGATAAATTGTACTTTCTAATGGCACTATTTAATATTATGTGTGATGTACTTGGAAGCTGGAATAAAAATTCAGAATAGGGTGGAATTGGAAAAAAACAGCAGTTCCGCCATTTTCTTATGGCTTTCGTTTTTACGGTCTTCACTGTACAGTGAAAATGACACGTTACCTTTATTCTGCGGGTCAGTACGATCACGATGATACCACATTTATATTGTTTTTGTTATGTTTTAGTACCTTTAAAAAAAAAAATGTTTGAAAGAAACAAAAAAATTTTTTCATCACCATATTGTAACCCCCATTACTTTTTTATATTTCTGTGTATAGAGCTGTGTATAGAGCTGTGTAAAGCTATGTTCACATCAGCAGAAAAGCCAAAGGGCAAATGGAAAGACAAACAGAAATGGAAAGCCAAACAGAAAGACAAACTGAAACCATATCTTCCATTTGCATTATCATTGATTTCAATGGTAATGCTTCCGTTGCAGTTGGTTTCCATTTGTATCTGTTCTGTAAAGTTTCCATTTCTTTTGCAGAAGCAATAGCATAGTAAACTTCGCTATTGTTTCCCGTGAAAAAAAGGAATCTTTACTGACTGGAAACAAACGCAAACCAACTGCAACGGAAGCATTACCATTGAAATCAATGATGATGCAAATGGAAGATATGGTTTCAGTTTGGCTTTCCGTTCATTGGTTACTCCGATGGAAAGGTCGAATGGTACCGATGAACGGAAGCCTGACACTTATGTAAACTGGCCCTTAGGCGTCTTTTTGTATGGGGGGAGATGTAGTTTTTATTGATACCATTTTGGGGAATGTCTGGCATTTCAATCACTTTTTATTAAATTTTTGGGTGGATTGAAGTGGCAAAAAAACTGTGATTTTGATTTTCTTTCCCGCTACGGAGTTCACAGAATTTAATAAATATTTTTGTATTTTTATAGTTCGGGCATTTTCGGACGTGGGATACCTAATGTGTAAATGTTTAAATATTTTTTATATGTGATCTAAAGAAAGGAGGGTGATTTGAATTTTTAAATATTTTTTAAAACTTTTTTTATTACAAAATTTAGCCCATGGGGGCTTGAACCTGCGATCATTAGATCACGTATGCCATAGACTACAATGTCACAGTATTGCAGTCTATGCTAAAATCAATGCATTGCTATTGAGACCCACCACAGGCAGGTCACAATAGCAATGCTCCTATAGCAGGCCTCAGAGCATTCACAAGGCTCCCTGCTGCTATAGGAAGACACTGGCTCCCGCGAGCTCTCCGCGTGGGAGCCAGTGACTGGCCCTAAATCAAAAGTGAAAGTAAATAACCCCTCAGATGCCAGTGTTCACATCTGATCTCGGCATCTGAGGGTTTCAATGCTTAAGATCAAAGATGTCTCTGATCGCAGGAATTGCCGCTGAGTCCCTGTTGTGTAACATGTATGGCGCCTGCTCGGCTTCTGAGCGGGCGCCATTTTTAATAACCCTTTCCCGACATAAATAGGCAGATTTGCCATAAAAGGTGAAGTGCAAAAAAGTGTGGTCAGGTATAGTCAAAGATCAGGGCAGGTGTCAAGGTTCGTAATGGGTCACTTAGCAAGTGGTCAGGGCAGGCGGCAGAGGTTTGTTACGAGTCACTAGCAAGAGGTCTGGTCAAGCGGCAGGCAAGGATGGTCAAAGGATACAGGCAGAGTTCAAATACAGGAATTCGAACAACGATGTATCAGAAACAGACAAGACTAGCATGAATGAACCAAAATGCTCTGGCCAAGAGCATAGGAATGGGCGGACCATTAATTTGGTGTGCTGGTCCTTTGAGAAGACGAGAGTAAGCGCATGCATGCGCTAGGGTCCTCATCAGAGCGCGGGTGGCCCGCCAAGCACTGACCTTGGAGGAATGGAGTGGTGTAGTGGCAGAGAGCGACTAGCAGTCGGGGAGCGGCAGCCATTAAAAATATAATGCAAACTGCTAGCAGGTGTCCAGCAAAAATAGCACCATATGCATTTGTGCTATTTACACTACCACCGAATGTGCATCGTACATGTAATCCTGCTCCCTAGGGTGACACCAACACACATTTATGATTTGTATCTTTAAATAAATTAAGTCTTTAATAAAAGTTATGTTTACACTAACTTCTATGAATTTTAGTATATTTTTTTGTATTTTGAACAAAGGGTTATGCTAGTAATTTGTCTAGAATTTTGCCTACCTGTGATTAAAAAATATTAGAGATTTGATTATAGATCTTTTTCTTTCTTAGCACCATTTCTACTTGTGTAGCAATATGATAATTTGAACCGTACTATTTCTAATGATCAGCTACTAAAGCAACATCCAATGTACATTTAGGATGGATGTGCGCTACCACAAGATGGCACAGGCTCAGGAGTTAAACTTACGCCATATGTGATGAATTCTGGCTGTTTCAGACAGCTGTCACCTGCCTGCAATGGCTCGGATTGGAGATAACTATGATCCTGGCCGTTTAACCCCTTAGATTGCTCAGATAAATAGCGACCACGACATCTGAGTGGTTAGACAGAGGAAGGAGGCTTTCTCTGTCCCCCGATCGCCCCCCTCAACGAAATTGCAGGGTGCCAAATGGTTGCCATGGCAGCCGGAGGTCTATTGAAGTCTTTCAGGTCTGCCATCAGCTCTCTACTATTAAGCCGTGCCAGAGGCTAGGCTTAATAGTAGAGCACAGATAAAGGCAATACACTGCAATATGTAAGTATTACAGTGTATTGAATGAGCAATCAAATGATCACATGGTAAAGTCCTCTAGGGGGACTAAAACAAAAGTAACAAAAAATGTTTAATAACATTTTTTGAAAATATAAAATAAAAAAATTACTAAAAGTAAAAAAATCCTTAGTCTAAACTAGTAAAATATCACATTATGAACAGGTAGGATTGTTATTTTTTGGCCATCTCGCTTCCCAAATAAATGGAATTTAAAGTGGTTAAAAAGTTGTATGTATCACAACAAATATGAATAAAATCTACAGCTCGCCATGCAAAAACAACAAGCCCTTTTACAGCTCCATCAACAAAAAAATAAAAAAATTATGAAACACTATATACATTTTGGTATCATAATTGTATTGACCCACCAAATTAAATTAATATGCCATTTTTACCGTACGGTGAACGCCGTAAAAGCAAAACCCAAAAAACTATTGAATAATCACAGTTTTTTTCCCATTACGTCCCATTCTTGGAATTTGATGATGAAAAAATGAAAGGGGTTAAATATCTCTGAAGGGTTAAATGTTAGATACAGACTGGGCTAAGATTCTTCTATGGTAATCGAGGGTAAACAACTTAAAGATAAACATTTCAGAGTAGAAGTTTCATTAAGTAATATATAAAGTACTGCACACACTATATATATATATATATATATATATATATATATATATATATATATATAATTAATTTTATTTATATTGTTTATAGAAAGCTATTTGGTTTAATGTTATATAATATTTAATTGATATTGTTTTTTTAGCTCCTTGTAATAAAATGTGGCACTGGATTTAGCTGCAATATTTTGTTTAGATTATGCAACTCACTCCTAGGAAGTGGCAGGATAGCTAAATCATTATTGCTGAGAAGTCAAGGAAAATGAAGCTTATCCATCTAAAATAACCCATGAAATATTAAAATCTCACAGAACTGGATTCAGGAGAAGAATTTGAATGTGCTATATTTGGATCCATATTCACTTGCACTCAGATGTGTTACTTGATAGATTATTAAAGTTTACACATTTATTAATTTGATAATTAACTAATATGTGTCAAGTATAATAAAAGCTCAGGGCACAGTGTTATGACAACGTTTCTATATACTATGATTTCTTCATTATAGATTTAAGGAGGTTCTGTCATCTGTCCTGATATGTCTGTTTTAATAAATACTTGCATTTTCCATGAAATAATAATTCTGGAGAACCTTTTCTTAGAACTTTACATTGTGGTATCCTTCTGGAATTCCTTTGAAAAATTTATGAATAAATTGGCAACTGGCAGTTGTTAAAGGGGAATATTGCTACATTTTAACACTGTCCAATCAATCTTGTTGGTGTCAGAGTTTGCAAGGGGCACACTATATTGACAAAGGAAATGGTAATGCCCAGTTGTCAATGTACTGTATTAGTATATTTGAGGTATGGCAGAAAACAGAAAAAGCGCTACAAAATAATTATTTTATAGAGAATACAAGTCTTTATTAAAAATAAATTTCAGAAAAGCTTTTATGTCCTCTTTAAAGGGGTTTTTACCCTCTTCTAACTTTTATCCCGTATACACAGGATATGTAATACATATTAGATCCTTAGAGTCTTCACCAACAAGACCCTAACTGATCACTAATACAGGAAAACTTAAAGGCTGTGTACACCTTTGAAAGGCAATTTTTTTAATTTATTTTTTATTAAAAAAAGGTGTATCAGTGTGTTTTGTGTAACTTAGTAAATATTTTTTATTAAAAAATGTTTTTTACTTTTTTAGATACAGTTGCATTCGGACCTCTCCACAAGGCCGTGATGTAGGCTCTAGCTGTGTTTACAAATCAACTCAGGATGGATACTTAATAGGACCTCCTGGGAATATTGCTTGGTGAAACAGGAAAAAAGCTGGAGTGAAAGGAAGTGAGAAGTCTGTGATGTTGGAAGCAATTCTCCACACCTCTCCAAATAGAGGCAAGGATTAAGAAATAAAAAAAAATGTGTAGAGTGTATCTTCAGCGTTGTGGCAGCGTCATCAAAGAGAGGAAACTGAGGGTATCATAGAATGAAATTTGGGGGGGGGGGATCAGTACCATTTTGAGTATTTTATAGCATGCATTCAAGAGGCAACTATAAATAGAGGAGCCATGAGCTAGGCAGTAGAGCCTTAATGTTTGTGTATCTGAGATAAATGGATTTAGGTCACTCTACCAGTGCTAGAGGAAGGAAAAGGGGCGGGGGGGACTGTTCCGGAGGGAACCCCAACACAGTATGAAACATCAAAAAAGTATGTCTCACTGGTCCAGTTTTTGAGCATATGCTCTTCAGTGGTGTTTTGGTTCAGGTGAAGGATGTGAGAAATAGAATAGGGATCAGAGATAGCATTTAAAGATTCTAAGGAGAAAAAAAGCCGTTTTTGATAAATTGGGAGGCATGAGAGCAGCCATGGTGGAACCACTGGTGGAAAACTGGATCAGAGAGGCTAGGTGTGAATGCTGCATTTCTCATGACGGGAAACAGTGAAGGGAAACGTGGGAAGTGAGAGTCGATGCAAAAATTTTATAGGACACTTTCAGTGTGGGTGAGAGTGGGATGGGAAGTGTTTCCACTGGGGAGACTTTTGTTCTTTACCTAAAACCCCCTTCTCTCACTCCCTAACCTTCTTCCTGAGCTGTCACATTAGACGACCCTATCTTATTAGAAGATCTCCAGAAATCGGAAGCCCTTAATATTCACTTCCCACCTGCTGTGCTCACCTCTCTGTCCTCATTTTTTTTATTTTGTTGGTCTTCCTCGCTCAAATATCTGGGAGTCCACTTCACCACCCAAACCTACAAACTCTTCTAAACAAACTTTCCTTCCCGCCTCCAATCTCTAAAACCAGATCTAGACCGCTGGTTAAATTGGACCTCTATTTGTTTCGGCCATTGATCCATATTCAAGATTAATGTACTTCTTAGAGTCCTGAGTCCACTATCTCTTGCAAACCCTTCCTATTTTCATCCCCAGAACCTTCTTTGACAAACAAACCTTCTTTTGGCTAACAAACCCATCAGAAACGCAAAATCTATCCTTTTTAAGACGTTAAGTAGCAGGAAGAGTCGGCTTGCCCAATCTCCACTCTTATTATGTAGCCTCCCACCAAACCAGGCTAGTGGACTGGCATACGGACCCCAAACGATTGGTGCAAGTTTAGTCCTCTTTTCTCCCAATCCCTCTAAGGGTATGTTCGCACGCAAACTAAAAAACGTCTGAAAATACGAGCTGTTTTCAAGGGAAAACAACTCCTGATTTTCAGACTTATTTTAAGCCACTCGCGATTTTCGTGGCATTTTCCGTGGCGCATTTTACGGCCATTTTTGGAGCTGTTTTCTATAGAGTCAATGAAAAATGGCTCCAAAAAACGTCCCAAGAAGTGACCTGCAATTTTTTTCGCGGCCGTCGGAACAGAACGCCGTTTTTTCCATTGAAATCAATGGGCAGATGTTTGGAGGCATTCTGCTTCTGATTTTTTGGCCATTTTTTGGGCATTTATGGCCCAAAAAACGTCTGAAAATAAGACATGTGAACATACCCTAAATGTCAAAGAAAAATTTAATAGAAGTATATTTTCAGACAGAAGAACCTCGTTTCATACCTATTTTAAAACATGTGGTGCCATTGACTGAAAGTTATTCAGTGGGTAAAATACCACTTCTAATTGTCAAGCAAGTAGACCTTTTTAAGGATAATGACTTCACAGACTCTTCTGCTGATCAGCTTTACATTATGTAACTTTAGGATGTTGTACTCATTTTTGCAACAATGCTTTTAATCGTTTGATAAGAAAATATTTTCTTATTTAGTGTTGGCGTTTTTTATTGGTAACTAATAAATCCGAGTTGAAGGAGCGTTACATGAAGTGTTACATTATGTCTTATTGTATATGGAAAGCGAAATCTAGCCCATCTAGTCCGATCCCCCTGTAGAGCTACCGTAGCATAAATTGCAGAAAAAGTTAATGTTGGCTATGATAGAAAGGTCAGAGCACACAGTGCATTGCAGCTTATTGCGTTTGGGGCTATGCAACCTGAGACCGGTAAGTGTACATGTGCTAACCTCTGTCTATTACCGACAGTGTATACAATGGGCACGGGAGCATCAGAACTGGACCATGGAGCAATGAAACAGATGGCCTAGTCTGATAAATCATGTTTTCCTTTACATCATGTAGCTGGCCGGGTGTGTGTGCATCGCTGACCTGGAAACGAGATGGTACCAGGATGCATTACGGGAAGAACGCAGGCCAGTGGAGGCAGTGTGATGCTCAGGATAATGTTCTTCTGGGAAACCTTGGGTCCTGCCATTCATGTGGATGTTACTTTGACATGTACTGCCTACCTAAAAATTGTTGGCAGACCATGTACACCCCTTCATTAAGACAGTTTCCCTAATGGCGGTGGCCTTGAAAAACTTGTTCAGGAATTATTTGAGGAACATGACAAGGAGTTCAGGCTGTTAACTTGGTTCCATATTCCCCATCTTTCAATCTGATCGAGCATCTGTACGATGTCATGGAAAAATAGGACCAAACCATGGAGGCTCCACCTTAAAACTTACATAAATTAAAATATCTGCTGATGATGTTTTGGTGCTAGATGCTTCAGAGGACTTGAGGAGTCCATGGCTAAGCAGAGATAATCAATTATCACAGTAGCCAATATTATTTTATCCCATTTTTTGGAGGACAATGGCATCTTTCTTGCAATTTTTAACCCATACACATAAACTTTATATACTTTCTTATGATTTGTTTTAATATTAATATAATATTTCTATGTATCTTAGTATTAATAATTATGTATAAATAAATAAAAATAAGTGAAGAGTTTATAGTCCTTTTATAAAAAGGCAATAAAAGCAATTACAATTACATAATGAGCAAGGATAATATTTTGGGTTATTCCTAGATACCTACCTAGCTTCTTTGTCATCTCTTAAACAGGTATATAAGGTATCTCATGCACACATTACAGTGGCATAAATTAAAGTCTGGGTTATCCTGTGGTTAATTTGCTAAGGATAATATTCACTAATAATGTATAAAATCAACTGCTATGAGCCAGTGGTATTGAACATAAATCATAATTTATATTTGTGACATTTCAGAAACACGACTTTGAGCATATTTATCTTCTCAGTGGGAAAAACATTGTATTTTGGTACTTTTGAATATGGACAATGTTCAAACAGTTGTGACATTTAAAAAAGTAGTTAACATCAATTATATGGATGGATGTGCTGGGGAATACTGTGGATTAATGATGGGCTTTCTAATGTTGGCTGTTTCACTGTGCGTAGGAAGTTTCTATAATTGAAAGATCAGTTATCATTCTTAGCTGTGTGACTTATTCTGTAATAGAATGATCTTGTTTTTACAAATTACAGCAGTGCAAGTTTCCAATTAATACCATTTTAATATGCTAAAATTTTATATTACAACCCTGACCTACTTTTAAAGCATAAAATAATAAAAAAAACTTTATTCCGCTTGCATCTCCACTTTAATCCTTAACCTGGCACATATCTGTCAATATGGTTGCTTAGAAAATATATTGTCAAAATATAGGTTATGCTGCAACATTTATACCAAGACTGATTTAATTTTGTTTGCAATATTGTATATTGAATAGTCACATAATATTTCAAAGTACTTTGTTTCAATTTCTCACCATTTTTAAGATCTCTACTTTCTCTCAGTAACCAAAAGAATTCTTGTTTATGTTCAGAGGCTAAAATCCTGTCCTTATAAAGTTGCATGACTCATTTCAGTTTCTCTGAGCTCACTCTTCTACTTGTGTATTAGAAATTGAATGTCAAATTTTTTTTAGAAAATATGGGAGAACAAAATGTTTATCTAAAGTTTTGCCGTATTTCTCAACATATTTCACAATTTTTTCTTCTAAATCAGACAACAATTTTAAATTCTCTACTTTGCAACTTATGTATTATAGTATTACACCAGTTACATACGGAATAAAAATGAGTTATATCTATGACACGCAACAACCGACATCACCTATATTTTCCATTGTTTAAAAATTAGGACTTGTCATTCAACATTTAAAACCATGTTGAAGATTTGACTTTTCAACAAAAGTGAAAATGATGACCCTACTGATACAGGAACTTGACCTCTGGACTGTCAAAATGGGAAATCTACTAAACAGAATGTGCTAGAATTCTGTTACACATTGAGGTGGCTTACAAATACTGTCTTAAATTTAGACAGCTTAGAATTAAACTAGATGCAGCAAGCTTATCACAATGGCTCATGCTGGATGATAAAATTTGGCGCAACTTTAGACACTTCTGTCTAACTTTTTATGACCTCTTTGTTGGCTTATTTTAGTCCAATGCACAATTTGGTGCATCTTAAGTCACTCCCTTTCCACTAAGTTACACCCTCTTGTCAGGCAAGTCGCAAGCATCTATTCTTTTTGGTGCATTTCATTGATAAATTTGTCTTAAATTATTTGTGCAAAAAGGAAGGTCAATTTGCGATGGAATTCTAGCAAAACACCAATAGAAACTCTGCATCATTGTGCAAAAACAAAAGTACATGGTTTGCACCTAATTTATAATGATTAACATGCCTAATGAGTGTTTCCAACTTTATTATGACACACACGTTATTTTGAGAAAGTTAGCACAATTTGCACCATTTTCTATTTGGTTTATCAAAGAAATTAAAACGGTTCAGAAATTATTATGACCTGGAATGTGCAGAAATGAGGATATGTTGAGCTACAGTTTCATCTACTCAAGCTTACATCATTCTGAAATATAAATTTTATCAGCATATGTTATAAATATGCATTGAACATTGAGAATTGGATAGACTTTGGTAAATATCATCGTAAAGTATTTCACAAAACATATATGATATTTGCTGAACTCTTGCAGAATAAAATCAATAAAAATTAAATTATATCAAACAAAGAAATCAAATCCCTAGTGAAAAGGGCTTCAGATGCATAAAATAAATTGCATGGACAAATCATTTGATATTCCTGCTATAGATCAAAACGCCCTCCTGATAACAGGTAATACAACAACCAACGTGTAGAAGATATTAATACACCAAATAGTCACCAATAACTTGTAAAGCTACCCCGATAAGTACGACATATTCCACAGAGGCCAGTTTTCATATCAGTACTAAAAGTGATTTTTATACAGTACTACCAATGTCGTAGCAGAAGCAGAACTATTCCCTATGTATACTATGAAACAAAAGACACATTCTTTGTCCATATAAGAACCAGAATTTGTCATCTTAATTTGACATCCCCATTTCTATATAAACAGTGTGAACCTAATTACTTTGTTATGTATAAATGCAAGCTAAATGTATATTATATTTAAATGGCATACAACCTAAAATAACAGGAATATACATAATGAAGCTCTAACAAGTTCCTGTGCTTATAATTTTTCACAAAATCAGTATTATTTGTAAATAAAAGAAACAGCATAGTATATATTGATAGACAAACTGGCATCTTATTCACCTTCTAGCATTTTGTAGGCAGGGAAAGTCGAATTCCCATTCCTGCATACTACATTATGTAAATGTTTAAAAAACTTGAGTACCCAAAAAATCCAGCAAGAGTAATACAGTAAAGACAGCAAGGAGGTGGAGGAGGGGGTGCAACTGCAGTTTCTCTTTCTTTCTCTCTCAGACTTAAGACTATGAGAGGGGAAAAGAAGCAGAAATGGGGAGATATCTGATTGTCTCAGACTGCATATGACACCACATGAAGCGCAAAATACATATGTTTATATATATGGTTGCATAAGGACTGATTGTGATTTGATTTATGTAAACTTTAGAAATTTAAATGTTAAATGCATTGTTACTAAAATGCAAGCACATTGCTGTATCCCTATCTCAATATACAGTATTGCATTTTACAAAATAGGACATTAATTAGAGATAATCAAATTTCCCCGAAATTTGTTTTGTGTCGGATTCCTTCAAATCAGCCGTCCGATTTGATTCGGTCAGAATGCATTTGTTGCAAATTTGTGAGGCTTTTAAAGAGTTTTAAAGACAGGCTATTTTAATATGTCTGCTAAAATCAAGTTCTATATAAATAAATGTCTTACCAGTAATCATCCCATGGCATCCCAGCTCTTTACATTGCCATTCTTCCTTGCTTGCATCCCCTGTTGTCATTTAACATCAGCTCGCTGGCCCAAAATCCATTGCAAACGTCATTAACTGGTATCCTCTGGACATGCACAGCTAAGCAAAGTGTACCATCCTTAGCTTCATCCGCGCAATGCGCATGCCTGCAGTTTACCAGTAAACGCCGCATGTGCAGAATTTCGGGCCATATGGCAAACGACAACAACAGTGGCTAACAAAGAATGTTAGACGTGTAAAGAGCTGGACACCTACAGATGTAGCCATCTTTATCTTGACTTATAGCGCATTAAATACACAGTTGCAAGAAACTTTAACTTGACTTTTTCAATGACTTTTCAATGGCTTTTGTTGTGTGATATCACGCTGCAGCAAGTTATCAGAATCAAGATAAGATTCGCTACATCCGTACATATAGTACAGCAAACTTAGAACTGGATTTGGGCAAACATACTAAAGCACCCTATTTCATCAGTGGCATGTTTGTTATCAAGTGGTTGCTAATTTGCAGCGGTTTGCTAAATCAAAAACTTTTGGAAAATCTGATCAAATTAATTTATTGTAGAATATTTTTTTATATTATCCCCTTAATGACTCATCCAATTTCAGTATTTAGTGCTGAATAAACTGCATATTGGAAGACAGCACAGAGTTGAAACTAAGTTTAAAAAAATGTGCATGCCTTTTCACAGACCATATCCTATCACGACAGTGCATGAAGACCCACATGGACCAACACGGACTTCAACATGGGTTTATACTATGCAACTTATGAGTGTGTTATGTAGGGTCCTGTTAACTATTTTGTGTAAGTTTACTCAAGTGTTAAAGAGGACCTGTCACCTCCCCTAAGTGTAAGGCCACACGGTGCGTCGTTGACGCGGTTTTGTTGTGGTTTTGTTGCATTTAATAACCGTATGCGGTCAACTGCATGTGTTTTTTTTGTCTCTGTTGAAGTTTCAAAGGGTAAGGCCACATGGTGTGACCACGTTGCGTTTATGTTGCGTTTTTTAAACCGCAGCAAGTCATCTTTCAATAGGTCACTGGTGACATTTTTGTTATGGACTGACTGCTTCTATTATATTACAATGTGTTTTTTGTGTGGTTAACTGCATCTTCATAATGTCCGACCACATCTTCATAATGTCCGACCACATGCAGTTAATGACCGCGCTGCCAAAGTTGTTGCTGAACTACTCGCGTTTTTGCTAACAGTTCTGCAATGCATTGTAATGAACTATATACAGGAAGCTCCTAACAAACTCCAACATGGGTGAAAACTATGTCCATCAATTATTTCCTTAAAAAACGCAACAGAACTGCAGCATTACAGAGACAAAAAACGCATGCAGTTGACCGCATGCTGTTTTCGAACGCAACAGAACCGCGTCAACGACGCTCCGTGTGGCCTTACCCTAACAGTTCTGCGATGCATTGTAATGAACTATATTAAGGAAGCACCTAAGAAACTTTAACACCAGTGAAAACTATGTGCATAAACAATGGGTGTAAAAAAACAGAACTGCTGCATTACAGAGACAAAAAAACGGATGCAGTTGACCGCATGCGGTTTTCAAACATAACAAAACTGCAACAAAATCGCGTAAACGACGGACCGTGTGGCCTTATCCTAACAAGTCTATTTTACTTATACTTGTATTACCCATTAAATACATTTCTGGAACATAATTTCTTAGGACTCTATGTTGTGCTATTTCTCTGTTATTCCTGCTAGAAATTTATGAATAAATTGACAACTGCAACTTTGTTACTATTCCCTTTGTTAGAGGGGCATGTCCCTACACAGTCACACTTCATCAGCACTGATTGGACATATTCAGCAAGTGTAGGGACACACTCCAAACTAGTAACACCCAAATGACAATTTATTCATACATTTTTAGGAGGAATAATAGAGGAATGGCACTGTGTAGAATTCTACGAAAAAATGCTCAAGAATTATTTATCTATGGGGATTACAATTATTTACTAATACAGACATGTCGGGAGAGGTGACTGATCCTCTTTAGGTTAACACCAAATCTGCTCTAAGCTGACAACAGAGAAGAGACAAATAGGATTTCCTTTTTTTGATCTTGTGCTGTCCTATGAAATAAACAAGAAATAAAGGAAAGGATAACACATATACTAGGCTGCACCTCTCATACAAAAAAAGTCTCTTTTTTTATAGCAACAGAAAAATATGAGAAAAAAGAATAAGTAACAAATCATAGGCAACAAGGAATCCGAAATGTAACAAAATAATAATAATATACACTACCGTTCAAAAGTTTAGGGTCACTTAGAAATGTCCTTATTTTTGAAAGAAAAGCACAGTTTTTTTTCAATGAAGATAACATTAAATTAATCAGAAATACACTCTATACATTGTTAATGTGCTAAATGAATATTCTAGCTGAAAATGTCTGTTTTTTAATGCAATATCTACATAGGTGTATAGAGGCCCATTTCGAGCAACCATCACTCCAGTGTTCTAATTGTACATTGTGTTTGCTAAGGGTATGTGCACACGATGAGAGGCTTTTACGTCTGAAAAGACAGACTGTTTTCAGGAGAAAACAGCTGCTTCGTTTCAGACGTAAATGCTGCTCCTCGTATTATGTGAGGCGTCTTTGACGCCTGTAATCTTGAGCTGCTCTTCATTGACTTCAATGAAGAACGGCTCAAATTACGTTGCAAAGAAGTGTCCTGCACTTCTTTTCCGAGGCAGTCAATTTACGCGTCGTCGTTTGACAGCTGTCAAACGACGATGTGTAAATTACAGGTCGTCTGCACAGTACGTCGGCAAACCCATTCAAATGAATTGGCAGATGTTTGCCGACGTATTGTAGCCCTATTTTCAGACGTAAAATGAGGCATAATACGTCTGAAAATAGGTTGTGTGAACCCAGCCTAACTGTGTTAGAAGGCTAATGGATGATTAGAAAACACTTGAAAACCCTTGTGCAATTATGTTAGCACCGCTGTAAACAGTTTTGCTGTTTAGAGGAGCTATAAAACTGACCTTCCTTTGAGCTAGTTGAGAATCTGGAGCATTACATTTGTGGGTTCGATTAAACACTCAAAATGGCTAGAAAAAGAGAGCTTTCATGTGAAACTCGACAATCTATTCTTGTTCTTAGAAATGAAGGCTATTCCATGCGAGAAATTGCCAAGAAACTGAAGATTTCGTACAACGGTGTCTACTACTCCCTTCAGAGAACAGCACAAACAGCCTCTAATCAGAGTAGAAAGAGAAGTGGGAGGCCCCGCTGCACAACTGAGCAACAAGACAAGTACATTCGAGTCTCTAGTTTGAGAAATAGACGCCTCACAGGTCCTCAACTGGCAGCTTCATTAAATAGTACCCGCAAAACGCCAGTGTCAACGTCTACAGTGAAGAGGCAACTCCGGGATGCTGGCCTTCAGGGCAGAGTGGCAAAGAAAAAGCCATATCTGAGACTGACTAATAAAAGGAAAAGATTAATATGGGCAAAAGCACACAGACATTGGACAGAGGAAGATTTGAAAAAAGTGTTATGGACAGACGAATCAAAGTTTGAGGTGTTTGGATCACACAGAAGAACATTTGTGAGACACAGAACAACTGAAAAGATGCTGGAAGAGTGCCTGACACCATCTGTCAAGCATGGTGGAGGTAATGTGATGGTCTGGGGTTGCTTTGGTGCTGGTAAAGTGGGAGATTTGTACAAGGTAAAAGGGATTTTGAATAAGGAAGGCTACCACTCCATTTTGCGACGCCATGCCATACCCTGTGGACAGCGCTTGATTGGAGCCAATTTCATCCTACAACAGGACTTGGACCCAAAGCACACCTCCAAATTATGCAAGAACTATTTAGGGAAAAAGCAGGCAGCTGGTATTCTATCTGTAATGGAGTGGCCAGCGCAGTCACCAGATCTAAACCCCATAGAGCTGTTGTGGGAGCAGCTTTACCGCATGGTACGCAAGAAGTGCCCATCAAGCCAATCCAACTTGTGGGAGGGCCTTCTGGAAGCATGGGGTGAAATTTCTCCCGATTACCTCAGCAAATTAACAGCTAGAATGCCAAAGGTCTGCAATGCTGTAATTGCTGCAAATGGAGCATTCTTTGATGAAAGCAAAGTTTGAAGGAGAAAATTATTATTTCAAATAAAAATCATTATTTCTAACCTTGTCAATGTCTTGACTATATTTTCTAGTAATTTTGCAACTCATTTGATAAAATTGTCTGGGTGACCCCAAACTTTTGAACGGTAGTGTGTATATATATATATATATATATATATATATATACATATATACCAGGTGGGCAATGCCATGAAGAGGCATTCACAAGGGAACGTCACACCGATTCTACTCCCGGGTTTATGGTGTGGGTTGGCATAATATTTGGTAGCCGGAACCCCTGTAGTCTTCAGTTCAGGTACACCAACAGTTTGGCGTTACATTGATTTGGTCGTAGAACCAGTGGTACAGCCATTTCTCCAAAGTGTCCCAGAAGTCGTTTTTCAACAGGAAAATGCCGGGCCGCATGTTGCTTGTGCTACTGTGAGCAGCCTGCATGGCCTAAACATGCTATCATGGCCTGCAGCGTCTCCGGACTTGTCTCCTATTGAGCCCATCTGGGACGTCATTGGTTGGCAATTGCAAATTGAGCTGCCAGCAGCAAATCTTGATGATTTGCACACCTAAGTGCGTTCAGTGTGGCATAACATTCCTCAGACAACCATTAATAACTTCATTGATAGCATGCCAAGGCGTGTAAGTGTGTGTATTTCTGCACATGGTGCTCATACTCAATACTGAATAAATCAAAATGTTTGGAATATTTTGTTTACATTTTTTTTACATTTGCATTTCATTAACATGTCTATCGATCCCATCATTTGCACGATTCCCAAACATACACTTTTTGATGTTGCAACTTAAATGTTGAGGAGTGTATATATACACAGGAGTGTATATATACACAGCAGTGTATATATAGCAGCACTTAATATTCAATTCCATGATGGTAGTGGGTGCAAGCAGGTAATCCTGATCCAAGGGATATGGGTAAATATAGAAGAAATCCCACAGCACTCCGATGTGGTAAGAAAAAGTGGTTTATTCAGTCAGCACAAGCTGCAATGTTAACGTCCTTCTATAGGACCTTTTTCAAGCAAAGTAAGTATGCTTTCAAAATTAGAAGTGTTGTGCTTACAGAAAAAAAAAAGGGTGACAGCGCTACTCTAAGGTGATAACATAGGGGATTGATGTGATAAGAGTTCGTAAATCTGAATGGACACACTTGGGCAAGTTGTGCAGAATCATCGGCACAACTTAACTTTAGAACGTATCGGGTCTATGACCCTGATGTCCGTACAATATGAAGGCCTCCGGAGTGGACGCTGAGTATTAGCTCCTGTGCTTGAGGTCCTCCCAATGTCTGGGTAACAGTAGAAAAAAGGTACTTCTTCGTGGGGAGCTCTTGTGCAGGTTTGTTCAAGTAAATCCACCGTTGAGTTATATGTGAATAAAAATTTTCACATATAAATAAATAAGACAGAGTGCTACACGTTTCAACCTTGTATCGAGGTCTTCATCAGGCATCTAAAAACTCCTGCCACCTACTCTCCATATATAGCCTTGCATCGTTAACAAAGCCCCGGTCAGATGTTAATGGTAGGAGTTCAACATGGGAGTGTTTAGAAAAATATTTGCTTTTGATGTTGCATTATTCCTTATTGTTTGTTGAAATCATTTATTCATATTGTGTTTGTTGATATAAAAAAAACGTGTTCTTAAGAATAATGAGTGTTGTAGACATGTAACTTAGAAAAATATAATACCGCTACTTTATTTCTTCTTCGCTTTCTCCTGTTGATGTTTGGTGTACCTACATCATGGTCACCTAGCAACCTATGATGCTAAGCAGGGTTGAGCTCTGATTCGTTGCCCTATTATCACTTCTGATTGGTTGCTGATTGGCCACTTCTTCCCCATTCCTAGCAGTTGCCAGGATACCAAGGTATTGCCCCTGGTGCAGTGGCTGGGATGGAACAATGAAAAACTCATTGTTTTCATGGGGATTTATCTGTGACCTAGGAGTGGATGGACTTTTAGGCCATGTTCGGACGTGGTGGAATTGCTGTTGAATTCCGCTGCGGACAGTCCGCAGTGGAATTCTGCAGCAGCCGTTTTTTTACATTTGTTTCTATACATTTTTAGGAAACTTAGTTCAGACGTTGTGGAACTTAACTGTGCAGAAATTAGGCTGCGGTGCAGAATTTCCCCTCTGCAGCATGCTCATTACATTGCGGAGAAGCAGCGGAATTTCACTGCGGATTTCAGCCTTTGCAATGCAAAAACTGAAATCTGTGGCAAGTCCGCTGTCTTTTCTGCAATGTCTGAATTACCTGTCAAATATGCAAATGTTGGTGCAGATTTGTTGCGTAATTGCCCCAAATCTACACCAACATTTGCAGGGGAAAAATTCTGCCACGTGTGAACGTGGCCTTACACACCAGATTTTTGGATCGAGAGTCTCCTTGTCGTTTTTTATAGAGATCTTCTCAGACCTCAGAGTGAATTTTATAAAAGGATGTTTTTTGTTTGTTAGTTTTCTGGTGTTTTGTGAGAAATTAGCACGTGATGCTGGTTTTGGATTGAGTGAGAAAAGGATCTGACTACTGATGCTATATCGGATTACAGTTTGAAGAAAAGAGTATGAGAAAGGAAACGGTGGATCTTGTGATGGTAACTAGTTCATAATATGAAAGTTAATAATATGAAAAATAGTTTTATTGCATTAGTTGTGAATGCTATTTTATATTGTTTCTAAATTTTCATTTAGACCGTTCGGAGTTAGGCTATCGAAAAATAGAAGTGATATTTTTTTTTATCAATTAACAAAATACAAGTTAATGAACAGAAGAGAAATCTAAATTAAATCAATATTTGGTGCGACCACCCTTTGCCTTCAAAACAGAATAAATTCTGAAAAAGTTTTCAACAAAGTTTTCAAACAATCACATCTTTTTTTCCCATGAAAAGTACTTTTACTGTGTAATAAATATTTGATGAATATGACCCCAATACTAATGACCTATTGAATAACCATAATTTTAGGGGGAGGAATTCAGATTAATAAAAATGATATTAATAAAAATGAATCGCTAAGTCAAAAATTCTCTAAAATTGTGCTTTTGGAAAATACACCTCATCCCTCAAGCAAACAAGCCCTCATCAGCTACATTAATGGAAAAGTAAAATATTACAGCTCTCGATATGTGTCAACACAAAAACTAAATATTCTTAGGGTTCTTGACACCAGAAAAAACTTTTTCTGTGGGGGATATTTTTACTAATGTTAAAGGAAAATTAGATCACTTCTCCATAGCAACTAACCATATTATGGCTTACATTTTACAATTAGTTTTTGTAAAAAGTTTTTGCTGTAATCTGATTGCTTGCCAATGGCAACACCTCTTTTTAGTTACATTACTGTTTCTAACTCTTAACCCCTTCCCACCGCCAATCTGTAGATTATACAGTCCTAGCCACCGATGTACATGCAGCCAGCGCGCATATCTACAGATTGCAGATTGCACTATATCGCACTTTGCCATTAAAGAGCCAGCCTGCCACTCCTGAGGTGTAGGGAGCTGAAAGAACAACTCCATCTTACAAAAAAAATGCTTAACACAACTCTCAAAGTAAGCACTATGTTTAGTACTGGAACTTAAATGCAGGAAACTTCCTTCCTCCATTCAGGCCGTTGCCATATAAACCTGTGACGTCACGATGATGTCACAGGTATCCAACTGTGACAAGGAGGAGAGAAGCATGCTGGGAGGACATGATCTGGGTCCTCCCAGCATCCCCCTGTGCACAGATCAATGCTAAATGTGATCTAATGCCAAGCAGCCATTATATCTTTATTGTATGTGATCTAAGGGATGCTGGGAGGAAACAGAACATGCCATCCCAGTTTACTCCAGTATCAGGGGGCAACAAGTGTGAAATCAATAAATCCAGTGAAAAATAAATAAACAAAAAACATAAAAAAATTAGAAACAATAAAAATACATAACTCACCTGTATCATCAGGAGCATACTCTATGAAATGGAAGCACGTCACATGGGCATCTTGAACCCTTGTAATATTGTGTCCAAATCATGCAAAATATATTACCCCAAAGCTAAAAAAAAACTAAAAAAAAAGGAATTGTTTTTTCCATTTTTTTCTATTTTTGCCCTGTATAAAACAAAAAAAAAATAAGATACTGGCATTGTTTTGGAACCATGTCAAAGCCCAACTTGAAAAGGGAACAAGAATATTTAGCTAAAGTAGAAAACAAAACAAAAATATTCAATTTTGGAATGTTTCATTCCAAAATGTGACATTTTGCTATGGACATTCAGCCATCTAAAGACCTTGGTCCTGAAAGGGTTAATGTTTGTACATCCTGTGAGTCTTCAGCACAGAAAGCATTGTCTCTAAGACTAGAGTGCCCCCTGTTTTTCAGGCTTATGGTTCAATATTGTGAGGCATTAAATGTGTAGGTAAATATAAACCAGCTCACCTATTATGTTAATCAAGACTGCATCAAATCTTTAGTGGGAAAACAGCAGAAGCATAAATACTGACCTGTGATATAAAATCCAGTGGCTTAGAGAAAACAACACAGTTCAAGGTGATCTCAAAAAAAATCTCAAGGCTACACGTTTTGTAAAGCCCCAACATACTTGTCATAACATTTGCATCTGCTCATGTAACTACAGTATAATACGTCTTTGAGATAATATCAAAAAGTCATCTTCTGGTCAGCTATTTGACTCTATTTAATTTAACAACAATCGGCAAGTGCAACTGAATGTAGCATGCAGTATCAGTTGTAATACCCAAAATGGTTTATCAACTGTGCTTGACACTTAGACTAACAAGCTGAAAAATATTCAATAGTAAAATCCTCATTTATTAATAAATGTAAATATATAAATACATAGAAAATGATAATATTCCTTACATTGATGTCGGGGGACGCTATACAGGACGTCCCCCCATGGCACTTTATCTGTCTGGCTGGGGCTATGGCAGAGATCGTGATCCACAACCCTCTGAGGTACTCCATCTAGCCGGTGGGGTGTCCTTCCGCTCATTCCGAAAAATATTTTGCCCCATTGCCTAGGTGATTTCACAGCTTCCTTCTCTGAACTGTGCGCAGCTCAGCCGTAGGAACTAGGTCCGAATGCTGTGGGATGAGGTCATAGGAAGACCTTAAAAGGGAAACTATTCCTAGAATTTCTTGATTGATTCTCAGCTTTGGTAGTAAGGTTATCTAGCCTTTTTCCTGTTGTTCCCTGTGATCCCCAGGTTCGTCTTGACTCCACTTTATTCGATTATCCGTATACTGATCTCTGGCCTGACCTTACTGGCCTGAGATACTTATTTCTGGACCGGACGTTGACCTCCTGTTAACGACCACAGGGCCGCCATCAGGAATTTCAGGGCCCCCTACAGCTAAATTTTCTGGGTCCCCCTACCGTGGCACCGCCTGTTAACGGTACTCCGTCCAGCACTATATCATGGTACCCAGGGCCGCCATCAGGGGGGGTATTAGGGGTACTGATGTGAGAGGCCCGGCCAAACCTAATTGAAAGGGGGGCCCGGCAAACTGCCGCGACTTGCCTTCGGTAGAAAAAAAACAGGCCCCTGCAATGGGGCCCGTTTTTTTCACCAAAAGAATGTCGTGAGCTGTGGGCACCCCTTTCAATTAGGTTTGGCCGGGCCTCTCACATCAGTACCCCTAATACCCCACTTGATGGCGGCCCTGGGTAACATGGGGGCCGTCAAACACCGCCGCCCGTGCGAACGATCGCGCGCACCCGAAAAATCCCGCGCATGCGCACCCGCCTGGAACCGCGCACCGAATTTTGAGGCAGATTTTGACCTGCCCACACAATCTTGCCGCGTTTTTTGCCCACGGCGATTGAGGACAGCAGACAAAAAACGCAGGGAAAAATGCATTTTGTGCCTCCCATTGATTTCGATGGGAGGTCAGAGGCAGAACCGTGGCAAGAAAGGACGTGCTGCTATTTCTTTTTTCCGCGACTGGCTCCCATTGATTTCAGATTAAATCAATGGGAGGCGGTTTTGGAAGTTTTTTGGTGCTGATTCTGACGCAATGTCTGAGTCAATATCAAGGCCCAAAAACTCTGTGAACTGCGTAAAACTCACGACATGTCCTATATTTGTGCATTGTTCGAGCATCACGCACCCATTGAAGTCAATGGGTGCGTGAAAATCACGCCCAGCACATGGAAGCACTTCCGCAGCAGTATAAACTATGAATGAAAACAGAAATGCACCACGTGCTACAAACATACAAACAGAGTGTCGTAATGATGGCGGCTGCGCGAAAATCACGCAGCCACGCATCATACGCTGCTGACACACGGAGCTGTTATGGACCTTTTGCATGCGCAAAACGCCACGTTTTTGCGCGCGCAAAAAGCACACGCTCGTGTAAATCCGGCCTTAGGGTAGGAACACACTAGGCATGAACACTGCAGATTTTATGCAACACATTTTATTGTGGAAAATCCGCAGCGTATTACAGTCGCAGCTGAGTGGATGAGATTTGAACAAATCTCATCCACATGCTGCAAAAAAAATTGACCTGCAGTGTGGCTTTTTAAGCCGCAGCATGTCAATTTATTCTGTGGAATCGCTGCTCCTTTGTTGCGGAAATGCTGCGGTTCTGCGCAAAAATCACACGAGAAAAAGGTTTTATAAAAAAGTTTAGACTTGCCCCGGCCATAGTCCTGGTGACGCGATCCTCTATTCTAAGCGCAGCTTGGCCTCCTGTCATGACGTTTAATCCCATGTGACCGCTGCAACAGTCACATGGTCTACAGCGTCATCCCAGAAGAGAGAGATGCGTCACCAGGACTACGGCCGGGGCAAGTCTAAACTTTTTTTCCCTGCAGGATTCCCGCAGCGGACATGCCTCACCAATCCTGTGCCACTATTTGGTGCGGTTTAGCTGGCAGAATTCCCTGCGGCTAGCAGGGCGGATAAGCTGTGTAGTTTTACACAGCATATCCGCCTAGTGTGTTCCTTATGATGTCGCTCCTGAAGCTGCTGCCGGTCTCTAAATAGGCAGTTGGTTCAGTAGAATTTGGAATTATTATTTTTTGTGAACCAGCTTAAAAAAATGCAAAACTTTTGTGTTAGGGCCTGTTCACATCACCGTTTGCTTCCGTTCCGGGGTTCCGTCTGAGGTTTCCGTCAGGTGAACCCCGCAACGGAAAGTGAAAGTGACAGCACAGCTTCCGTTTCCGTCACCATTAGCGCAGTCGACTGCGCTATTGATTCCGTCCGAAAACCAGCCGGAATGGTGACGAACGGAAACCATTAGCGATGTTTCCGTCACCATTGAGATCAATGGTGACTGAAACGGAAGCTGTGCTGTCACTTTCACTTTCCGTTGCGGGGTTCACCCGACAGAAACCTCAGACGGAACCCCGGAGCGGAAGCAAACGGTGATGTGAACAGGCCCTAACACAAAAGTTTTGTATTTTTTTAAGCTGGTTCACAAAAAAAAACAATTCCAAATTCTACTGGACCAACTGCCTATTTAGAGACCGGCAGCAGCTCCAGGAGCGACATCATAAGGAACACACTAGGCGGATATGCTGAGTAAAACTACACAACTTATCCGCCCCGGTAGCCGCAGGGAATTCCGACGGCAAAACCGCACCAAATAGTGGCGCAGGTTTCGTGAGGCATGTCCGCTGCGGGAATCCTGCAGGGAAAAAAAAGTTTAGACTTGCCCCGGCCGTAGTTTAGGTGACGCATGTCTCTCTTCTGAACGTAGCCCCGCCTCCTGGGATGACGCTGTAGACCATGCGACCGCTGCAGCAGTCACATGGGATGAAACGTCATGACAGGAGGCCAAGCTGTGCTAAGAATAGAGGATCGCGTCACCAGGACTACAGCCGGGGCAAGTTTAAACTTTATCAATTTAAAAAAGTACCTTTTTTTTTCTCATTTGTGATTTTTGCGGCAGAACCGCAGCATTTCCGCAACAGAGGAGCAGCGATTCCACAGAATAAATTGACATGCTGCGGCTTAAAAAGCCACACTGCAGGTCACTTTTTTTTGCAGCGTGTGAATGAGATTTGTTCAAATCTCATCCACTCTGCTGCGACTGTGATACGCTGCGGATTTTCCACAATAGAATGTGTTGCATAAAATCTGCAGTGTTCATGCCTAGTGTGTTCCTACCCTAAGGCCGGATTCACATGAGCGTGTGCTTTTTGCACGCGCAAAAAACGTGGCGTTTTGTGCATGCAAAAGGTCCATAACAGCTCCGTGTGTCAGCAGCGTATGATGTGTGGCTGCGTGATTTTCGCGCAGCCGCCATCATTATGACACTCTGTTTGTATATTTGTAGCACGTGGTGCTTTTCTGTTTTCATTCATAGTTTATACTGCTGCGGAAGTGCTGGGCGTGATTTTCTTGCACCCATTGACTTCAATGGGTGCGTGATGCGCGAACAATGCACAAATATCGGACATGTCGTGAGTTTTACGCAGCGGACACACGCTGCATGAAACTCACGGACAGTCTGCACGGCCCCGTAGAGTAACATAGGTCCGTGCGAGGCGCGTGAAAATCACGCACGTTGCACGGACGTATTACACGTTCGTCTGAATAAGCACTAACAATAAGGCCCAGTTCACAGAGTTTTTGGGCCTTGATATTGACTCGGACACTGCGTCAGAATCAGCACCAAAAAACTTCCAAAACCGCCTCCCATTGATTTAATCTGAAATCAATGGGAGCCAGTCGCGGAAAAAAGAAAAAGCAGCACGTCCTTTCTTGCCGCGGTTCCGCCTCTGACCTCCCATTGAAATCAATGGGAGGCAGAAAATGCATTTTTCGCTGCGTTTTTTGTCTGCTGTCCTCAATCGCTGCAGGCAAAAAACGCAGCAAAAAAACGCGGCAAGATAGTGTGGGCAGGTCAAAATCTGCCTCAAAATTCTTTAAGGAACTTTGAGGCAGATTTTTTTTCTGCCTGCAAAATACTCTGTGTGAACAGGGCCATACTTAAACAGCACTTTGAGACATTTTACTCACTGTGTCAGAAGAGCTGCTCCCACTCCAGTCCTCTTCAGGCGATGTCTTCGGTCCAAACGTCCAGTCCTTCACCTCCAGCCAGGCTCCAGGTAAGTTCTGTCCATGTGTGTCCGCGGCTGCGCGCGCTTCGTTCGCGGGTGCGCGCGTGCAGTCGCATCTGGGCTGTCGCCCGGGCTGTCGCGGGTGCGCGCTTTCGCGGGTGTGCGTGCGGGCGGTCTCGAGTGCGGGCGTTCGTGGGTGCGCGCTTGCGAGTGCACACGCGCGGGAGTTTCCTTGTGTGCGCGATCGGTCGCGCGCGCGGGCGGTTCGACGGCCCCCATGACGAGAGGGGGGGCCCGCAGCTCACGACATTCTGTGGTGAAAAAAACGGGCCCCATTGTAGGGGCCCGTTTTTTTCTACCAAAGGCAAGTCGCGGCAGTTGCCGGGCCCCCCTTTCAATTAGGTTTGGTCGGGCCCCTCACACCAGTACCCCTAATACCCCCCTGATGGCGGCCCTGAACGACCTGGATTAGTTTGACCACAATACTAATTATAAAGGTTAACCATTATTTAATTATTTTAAAAAGCACTGTATATATTTTTTTGTCAATTACTTATAAGTAACGTGCTCATAATTAAAAATGATCATGAACTACCTGCTTGTATGTATTCTCGGTATCTATCAAATGAATGGCATTAATTGGTACTAAATGTTATACCTCCATAATACAACACAATACAAAATGTTGCTCAGAAGCTGAGCTCATAGCCCTTGCTCCTGCACTACTAGTACTTTGTATATTGATCCTTATTTCACAAGCAGCAGTCTTACATGATTTATGAATTAAAATATGCATTCACCTCACTATATGTTTTGCTGCATATAGCAGCATCTTCAGGAGACAGATGGTTAGCAAGAATGGTGCCTGTAGCCCACTCAGCTTTCCTTTTATTACCTCCCACTCATGACCCACTCAGACTTGTATTGGCTACCAAATCCCATAGGGACATTAAATTTATTAAAGACTGGGATAGACTACTAACAGACAATTCATTACGGATGATAAGCTATTTATTGGAGCACAAAAGAATACACTTTATACTATAATTTAGAGAAAGAACTAGAAGAAATTAAAACATTTGTTATAAATTTTGAATATCCTGATTCAGAACAAAATCTACAAAAAAATCTGGACACTGAAAGAAATCACGAAAAAGAGTAAACATAGGAAATATATTTGAGATAAGAAAGACTAATACTAATTACAATCAATATATTCCTTGTGAAAACCTCTATAAAGTGAGTTCAGAGGTGAACTCTTCTGGCTTTGAAGATATCTTCTCTCAGAAAGAACAGCGTAATACCCAAAAATATACTAAAATCTAAAAACAGACGCTACAATAACCATAAGGCTATGTTTACACTGAGTTTTTTGCAGTCGGAATTTCTGCCTCAAAATTCCGTTTGGAAGTTTGAGGCCGATTTTCCTCTCCCTGCACGCTGATTTTCGCTGCGTTTTTCGCTACGTTTTTCGCCCGCGGGCATAAAACGCCGCAAAATACACCTTCTCTGCCTCCCATTGATGTCAATGGGAGGTCAGAGGCGTAGACGCCCAAAGATAGAGCATGTCCCTTCTTTCTCCCGCGAGATGGTTTTACAGCTCCCATTGAAATCAATGAGAGGCATTTTCGGGCCGCTTCTGACGAGTTTTGCGGCGCGTTTTCCGCGTCAAAAAACTTGTCAAAAAACTCTGTGTGAACATAGCCTAATAGTTTTTACTTAACAAATAAACTATATAACTCAGAAAAAGATACTTACACAGAATAAAAATAATGTAGGAGGACATAGAAACTCTAGTACAAATCTAACCCCACAGTCATCACAGTCAATATTCTCTGGAACATCATCAATTTTAGGTGGAATGCAAGTCCAAAAAATGGATATGACATGGATGCAATATATGGATATAGTTAAAAATACCCAAAGTACTACACAAATGATGATTATAAATGTTATGTTACCTGCACAACAACCTTTTTTTAGGGAATGGCTCGGTACAGTTGAGGAATAGGAAAAAATTAAGATTTCAAACTACAATGAAATAAAGGGTGAAGCCGCAAAATAAGATCTTCAGATAATTTATTATTGGAAAAATGAACAACAGCACATTACAAATTATTAAAAAGGGGTCTTTCCTTCATTATTACCACAGAGTTTAATACAGTTTGTTGGATTAAATACACACATTTTATTTCTAGAAAGCTAGGGTTATATTAATTACAAAAAAAAGTTTCAATATAGGTCAGCTAGAAGAAAAAGAAGGGTTATTGAGGAACTCTTGGTCAAAAATGAGACGGCTTCCTTATTTGTGAGGCACCATAAACAAATTTATGTCCGAAATCAAAATTGAGAGCACCTTTTAGCGCATATAGCAATATTGAAACATTTGTCAGTGTGGTAGAAAGTGATATAAAAAAATTATAATAATATGTATCATTTGCCAACTAAAAATAATTTATCTGAGGAAGAGTATACAGCATTACAACTACAGGAAAATGAACAACTAATAATCAAGCTGGCTGACAAAGGCTGGAATATTGTTATTATGGAATGATCAGACTATGTCCAGATGTGGAAAATGTTGATGGATAAAATTACATATGAGAAGTTGGAGAAGAATCCAGCAAATCATTATTGCTTGGATTTGGAGAAAATCCTGGATGATGCATTGGATAGAAAGTTGATTACTAAAGATGAACATAAGGTGCTCAATAAACACCCTACTACAGTACCTACACTTTTTATTCACTGCCAAAAATGCACATAAATTAGATCCCAACTCCTGATTGTGTCAGGGAATAATAACCTTACAGAACAGATCAATATCTATTTGAATACAATTATTAACCCTTTTATATGGACCTTACTTTCATTCTTAACCCGTTAGTGACCGGCCCATCGTGTTTTTACGTCGGTCACTAACGGGCCTTATTCCGATGCCATAGACTTTTTACGTTGCGGCATCGGAATAAGTAAACAGAGCAGGGAGCTGTCAAATCTCCCTGCTCTCAGCTGCTAGAGGCAGCTGAGGGCTGGGAGCGTCCCTGCTCTGCCGTGTGAGATCGATATTAGTATCGATCTCACCCGTTTAACCCCTCAGATGCGGTGCTCAATAGCGAGCACCGCATCTGAGTGGTTTTGGAGAGAGGGAGGGAGCTCCCTCTCTCTCCCATCGACACCCGGCGATACGATCGCCGAGTGTCAGTGTCTCCCATGGCAGCCGGGGGCCTAATAAAGGCCCCCAGGTCTGCCAGTAATGAATGCCTGCTAGATCATGCCGCAGGCCTGACCTAGAAGATGCCTGTCCGTTTTAAACGGACAGGCAGTAATACACTGCAATACAGAAGTATTGCAGTGTATTATAATAGCGATCACAGAATCACATATTAAAGTCCCCTAGTGGGACTAGTAAAAAAGTAAAAAAAAAAGTTTAATAAAGTTAATAAAAAAAAAATGTGAAAAAAAAAAATGAAAAACCCACTTTTTCCCCTTACGAACTGCTTTACTATTAAAAAACCAAAATAAAGTTAAAAAGTTACACATATTTGGTATTGCCGCGTCCGTAACGACCCCGACTATAAAGCTATTACATTACTTAACCCGCACGGTGAACGCCGAAAAAATTAAATAAAAAACGACAGAAAAATTGCTGTTTTCTGTGAATCCTGACATTAAAAAAAATTTGATTAAAAAGTGATCAAAAAGTCGCATCTACTCCAAAATGGTACCAATAAAAACTACAAGTCATCCCGCAAAAAAAAATCCCTCATACAACCGCACGGGCGAAAAAATAAAAACGTTACGGCTCTTCAAATATGGAGACACAAAAACAAATAATTTTCAAAAAAAAGCGTTTTTACTGTGTAAAAGTAGTAAAACATACAAAAACTATACAAATTTGGTATCGTTGCAATCGTAACAACCCGCTGAATAAAGTTATTGTGTTATTTATACCACACGGTAAACGGCATAGATTTAGGACGCAAAAAAGCGTGGCGAAATTTCAGATTTTTTTCTATTCCCCCCCCAAAAAAAGTTAATAAAAGTTAATCAATAAATAATATGTACCTCAAAATGATGCTATTAAAAAAATACAACTTGTCCCACAAAAAAACAAGACCTTATACAGCTATGTCGACGCAAAAATAAAAGAGTTATAGCTCTTGGAATGCGACGATGGAAAAACGTAAAAATAGCTTGGTCATTAAGGTCTAAAATAGGCTGGTCATTAAGGGGTTAAAGGACACAATAGACAGTGTAAAGATATTACAAGGAATTTTGGTTACCCCTGACACATGGCTAGCTAGCCTAGATGTTAAGGCCTTGTATAGTAATATGGAACATGATATAAGACTTCAAGCAGTGGTAATTTTTCTTAATGCATAAAGCACACACATAAGTAACATAACAAACTGGTTAGGAATTTGATGTCATATATTTTGAAGTACAATTTATTCTTATTTGAAAAAAACTCCTATCACCAGCTCAAATGGACTGCTATGTGGGCATTATGTGCTCAGTCATATGGAAATATCCTCCTGTGCTGGTGGGAGGACAAGTTTGTCTTTAATAAAGATTTGTCTAAAAACACATCACATTAATTTTAGGGCAAGATACATAGACGATGTATTGATCCTATTTAGAGATTTTGTTAACATTTATGAATACAAATGAATTAGGTCTGTTTTTTTACTTTTGAAGTATACAAATTTAGTATCAACTTTCTAGAAATTACCATCTGGATTAATGAGTGCTATCAGATACAAACGAAAATATATAAAAACAATATCCACAAATAACCTTTTAACCTGGAACAGCTATCATTCTGATCCCTTGAAAAGGAGAATTCCCGTAGGCTAGTATTTAATGGCAAAAGTAAATCTTTGTCGGGATGAAGATTTTGAGAAAAAAAGATCTGTATGCTAATTTTAAAACACAGAAATACTCACATAATACCTTAAAAAAGCCTAGCATAAGGCAAAAGAACGTAACTCCCTTTAGGCAATGAGATGTGGGCAAGGTAGAAAAGAAAGATAAAATAATTAGGTGTATCGGGACTTTTGATAAAAGCAATCAGGATATGAAGAGGATAATGTCAAGACATTGGAAAATTCCAATGAATTTTAAGGATCTAAGGGAAGGTCTCCCGGTGAGGAAAATTCTAAAAAAAAGATATCCTCGTATGTAGTTTATTAAAAACTCCTAAAGAGACAGGATTTTGAAACTGGGCGTGACTGGTTAACAAAAAGAATAGAGGTTTTTTTTTAGATGTGGAGATTGTAAGGCGTGTATGTCACAAAAAGTATTTTACTAATCCTGTGAACAAATGATTTTACAGGATACAACAATTTATAAATTGTAATAAACAGTGTGATATCTATACAGCACTATGCTACTGTCCTTTTATGTATGTAGGGAAAACAGTCCAACAATTAACCCCTTAATCACCAGCCTATTTTAGACAATGACCAAGCCATTTTTTTACGTTTTTCCATCGTCTCATTCAAAGAGCAATAACTTTTTTATTTTTGCGTCGACATATCTGTATAAGGTCCTGTTTGTTTGCGGGACAAGTTGTAATTTTTAATAACACAATTTTGGGGTACATATAATTTCTTGATTAACTTTTATTAACTTTTTTTTGGGGGAGGAATAGAAAAAAAATTCAATTTTGCCACACTTTTTTGCATCCTAAATTTACGCCACTTATCGTGTGGTATAAATAACACAAAAACTTTATTCAGTGGGTTGTTGCGATTGCAACAATACCAAATTTATATAGCTTTTGTATGTTTTACTACTTTTACACAGTGAACTTTTTTTTTTCAAAATGATTTGTTTTTGTGTCTCCATATTTGAAGAGCCATAACTTATTTTACTTTTTCGCTGATGCAGTTGTATGAGGGATTTTTTTTTTTGCGGGACGACTTGTAGTTTTTATCGGTACCATTTTGGAGTAGATTTGACTTCTTGATCACTTTTTCTCCATTTTTTTTTAAGAAAACAGCAATTTTTGCATGTTTTTTTATTACGACGTTCACGGTGCGAGTTAAATGATGTAATAATTATCAATAGATGTCTCACAGGAAAAAGTGACTGGTTAGGTGCGACCAACACATTGTTCAAGGCACCCCCGAAATATCAACTCAAAGAGTAGCAGACTCCACTGTATCATAGCAGAAAAATGAGAACTAAAAGTCACGATGCTACATATCATATAAAAGGTATAAATTTTATTTCAAATAATATATAAACACACAATATAATAATAAAAACAGAGCGAGGTTCTAAAAAGGAATTTATGTGTGGATCACCCCAAAATTACATATAACCAAAGGGGTGATATCAATGCTACACCGTAACAAAAGGACGTACATATAGTAGACAGGAAAAACACACAAACCACTGGATCAATAAGTTAATTTGAACAGTGTGTATCAAATGGGTCTGCTGTCTGTAATTATACAATGTCACAATATCTTATCTAAAAAATATCAAATGAGTGTCACATGACATTTTAAAGGAGGGTACTCAGCCCACAATACCGTACATCTCAGGGGAAAATACCATGAGAACAGCCTATGGTGTAACATACTACCAACCTGGAAACACCAGGGGGAGCCAGTGTATCAAATCTTACCCATGGAGATGAAGGTGAGCTCATGATCCACACAAAGAAATAACACCCCATTTCACACGTGTTAGAACAAATATCTTCTGTCTTTCCATGTGCCGAACATAATCACGCAATTATGCAAATTAGACAGACAGTCTGACCTTTTACCTTTTCCCATTATCTATTTCCCGTTTTTTTTCTGTATAAATGTTTGTATCTCCTGTTGAGTTCCTTTATCTCTGTGATACTGCCTAAAGAATTTGCCGGTTCGGCTCCAAAACGCATCGCTTGTATCTAAACATATCATTAAAGAACTTTCAAGATATTATATTGTTTTCTTCCTTGCCATGCGGCACCAAGGAACCAATTTCACATCCTTTTAAAAGGGATTTTTGGGACTTCCCACCACACTACTACCATTTCTGGAAACTGGACAAAGAACTTTGAATCTGGCACAACCCGTGGCCTGCAGTTCCCTGGATAATCCATATATCAAAGACCCAATCTACAGGGATGTCGTGCTCCTAGTACAACACCACCAGGTGAGCATATCACTACAACACTTTCCATTCCACATTGCTTGTGGGTAATGCCCTATGTTTGCGTCATTTTTTTTCCTTTCACCTCCACTAACTAAGTGATGAGGATGCATTGTTATGACAACTTATTTTCTACAAAAAATACAACTAAGCCTCTAATTGGTCTGGTCGGTCATGTGATTGATGACACGGGCACAAAAAGATGCAATAAGCACAGGTTGACATCTATTGTTTGTTTGGATTGGCTCAACTGGTAACGGGATTGGTGATGCGGAGAAAAAGCGGTCACTTAATCAGTGATGCAGTTGTGAAACAGCCAACGAAAGCCTGAGTGGGTCGTGAGTGGGAGGTTATAAAAGGAAATGCTGAGTGGGCTTCAGGCGCCATTCTTGCTAACCATCTGTCCCCTACAGATGCTGCTATATGCAGCGAAAAATGTAGCGAGGCTGGAATGTGAATTTTTTCATTCTGAGCCTTTCAGGTCATTCAGGGGTACACAAATATATATTTGTGTACCCCCTGAATGACCAGAGACAATTGACAAACTTGTTTAGACACAATACTGATTAAATACGCCATTTGCAACTTGACTGTCTATTTGGAACTATCCTGGGGACAGCAATCTGCAAATCCTACATGCAAAGTCTTTACCTTCAAGCGGTAATCATGGTTGAATAACGGTCTACGTTATTTATCTTCCTTGCCTGCCAAACTTCTCTTGCGCTGGAGCGCCATCCTTTGTCCAACAACTAGGCATAAAGTGACTGAAGTCTGTTCCCATTACGCTATGCTACTCTGCGTCACTGCTCTTGATCCGTCACCAAAATGTACTTATGCGAGTCAGGAACCGGCATCCAGATACACTCTTGGTCTTACAGACAAATACAGAGCGTTACACTTTATATATATTCAATAGTTTTACAAATGCAATTTGTGCCCATGTATATGCTTTGCAGTCTAGATTACTTGGCAAGAAAAACAAATGTGAAAACGTATTTATGAGCACCCTGTAAATGTTTACTGAATATAATTTTTTTTTGTTAAAGGGGTTTTTATTTAGAGCACATTGATGGCTGGCCTATCCATAAGAATTGGTGATTGCTGAAACTCCAACCAATTTGCAGAATGAAAGAGATGAGCTGCAGTATCAGCAACAGTCACATGAAACTTTGAGGTTCCATGGGGCTGATTCTGCTAATCGTGGTGGTCCTGAGAGCAAAATCCCCAATATTTATACATCAGTGGCCTATCGTAAGGGTAAACCATCAACATGGTTTTCCAAAATAATCTTTAATAGATACATAAACATATACTTTTCATTCTTAAAATATATTAAATATAATATTATAACACGGTATAAGAGGGGAAATTTATTTTCAGCTATAGACCACATAGGAGTAATTTTTTCAAATCGTAGAATTAATTTCAAAATGTTTTCTAGAATTATGCCATCGTTCATAGACATTAATTCATGCATCATAAATAATGTTATTACACAGAGGTTTACTGCAGCTTTTTAGAAGTTTCAACACTTCATTCTTTCTGGTAATGAGTAATTATCAGACCTTCAGTAGGAATTAATTACTATTTAAGCTACATTTTCAGTTAATTATACTTTCTGGAAAGTAATGCAGCATTTGCTGGTTACTATTTCAGTGTTAATGTATGATTCTGCACAGACATTAGATCTTTGACTGCATTAATTTGAAGATGAATCTCATTGTTGATTCATAACCCTAGGCTTTAACATTCCTAACCTTCTCATCCAATTTTATTCACAATTTCAACAGCCACCAACCTGGTTAACTCCCATAACCTTGATTAGAATTTTCTCTGTTTATTGCAGTTATTATTTATAATTTTTCTCATTATTCATTTATTTATTGCAACTATCTTGAATTGGGCCTCAGAAGTGAATAGCGATCATTTCAACAGGTATGCAAATGTTATATGCTGCTTTATTATTAGGTACATAATTTGCTTTTTCCTGTTAGGCTGGCTGCAGACACAAAGCTCATTTTGCACAAAAGACAGATAATGAGCTTTATTGACTATCTTTCTGTATTGTGACAGGTTTTAAAATCTCTGCAATTAAGGGCTTTTTACATCAGTCGATATTCGGCCAGTGCAGCGGGCGCCGATCAACGAATAATCGTTGATCGGAGCGCGTTTGCTCCGTTCATATGGAGCTATGGATGGGGACGAGTAGTCGTTACTCCGGAATATGTGCTGCCCACAACGATAATCTTTTTATTTTTTAAAACGATACGACCAGCAGATGATTTCGCGTTTGCTCGTTCATCTGCTGATCGTTCCCGTTTACACAGGGCAATCAGAAATTTATGAACGCTTGTCTGCACAATAATCTGCCAGTGTAAAACCCCCTTTACTTTATTTATATATTTAAAAGTAATATGAAATTCCACTATTTATGCTAAAATTCTGACATTTTTGCCCACAAAAATATAAAATATAGATAAATATCAGAAAATTTAGTTGTGGATGGGGCATACATTTGTCTATCTAATGTGGTGACCTATTTTGGATGATTAAAGATTCAGTTTGGTTTATAAAACACATTTATTTTCAAATACCCTATAAAGGCATTAGTTAATGCCTATAATTTAATAAAAAATTTGAACATTTGAGGCACTCACCGGTGATGGCAAAAAAGCCTTTATTTCGTGATCATGGTCTATTTGATGTGGAGCAAGCCTACCGTACGGTAGGCTTGCTCCACATCAAACAGACCATGATCACTAAAGTTTTTTGCTATCACCGGCAAGTGGCTAGAATTTTCTACTACTTTTTTTTATTCCAATATTCAGTGTGCTGTACATGTCAATTAGCACCCCGTGGGTAACCATATAGCCGACTCCATGTATGATTATATGCCAATAGTAATCTCCATGCAAGTATATTGCTGTGTCTGAATTGGGCAGTGCCAGCCTCCTTTCTTCCTTCACTTTTTGAATACCTATCATTTAGTTGTAGCACAGAGCCACTACAAAGAGCTTTTCTTTCTTTGGAGGACTCAGCAAGTACATACATTACATCCTCAACCCATTATTTCAATGAGCACCATGTAATACTTAATTTCCCCTGTCGTAGCGCAGCAGATGAATGGCACTCTTGCTGCTAGGTTTCTATGCAGATTACAGCTGTTTGCAAGAGTCCAGCCTGGGATGATTTTATTCCTGTGGGGGGGGGGGGGAGAGATATATTAAGGTGTTAATGATAGCCCATTCACTTGTACATGAGTACATCTTGACTTCCTGTGAAATTGGCCCTAGAATGTAAGCATAAGTTTAAAATATGGAGGATAGTATTTATAATGTCACCAATATTGCGCCCAAACTAATAGGTTAAACATGCAATTTCTTTGTTTTTTGGTGAGGTTCTCAACCATAGGGTGCACTTACTTAAATGAGTTCCTGTTCCCAATAGTAATGGTTGTGATTACTATTGGGAACAGGAACTCATTTAAGTAAGTGCACTCTATGGTTGAGAACCTCACCAAAAAACAAAGAAATTGCATGTTTAACCTATTAGTTTGGGCGCAATATTGGTGACATTATAATTTAAAGTAAATTAAAGGGGGTTGTCTGGTTTCAAAAAAATCTATTTTCTTATAGGGAATTACTAGTTAATAAAGTGGAATGTACACTTCAGTACTCGTCTAATAGCTAGGGAAGGGAGCATTTAGCAAGAGCATCTCCTCTCTGGAGGACCTAGAATTTCAGTGCATTACATGAACCGGTCATTAATCTCAACATAAACTGTGTGGTGCTTCATTTCCACTGTAGTAATGCCGTAGTAATGAAACATTTGCTGCCAGCACCACTCCCCTACAGATTACAGCTGATCGTTGATGGTACTAGCAGCAGGAAAACCAGTGATCAACTTAAAGGGGGACCTTTATATCAAAAAAGGGTTGTTCAAATTGTCAGGGATCAATACTATGTATATTGTTTGAAAAATATTATCCTCACACATATGTATATACATTTCAGTTCTTTGTGTAATATACTGATATATATAACAAGTTCTTTGTTCATGTCGGACACACCTATGGAAGACACCGCCCCCTGGAATGCAAAGAGGAGTGTGCAGAAGAATGTATAGGAAAACTTACAGCAGAGGAGCCAATGGGATTTAAGCAAGTCCCACATCTATAGGGAGGGGCATGTGTCTCTTTCTGTGGTTCTTTGTTCTGAATAAAAAGTTTTTTTTCAGTCTTCCTCCTGACTGAGAGAGGGAAGCTTTGTACCAAACATTTGTGTGGTGTATTTCTCTCCAGGCATGCCTTCAGCTTTCAATTTACAGAGGTGGTTATTCGGTGTGAAATACGGACCTGACATTTGGCGCCCGAACGTGGGGCCTCACTCGAGGAAATATCAAAATCCGGACAGTCGACAATCACAGGGTGAAACAGAGGACTCAAAGTTGCCCACTGAAGGAATTTGATCACCTCCACAATAACACGGTAAGCGAATTGATTTTACAAATCTTCGTCTTATCTGTGTTAGTGGGCAGTCTTGTGGCGATCTGTAGAACCCTTTTGTTGATTTCCTGGATTATCTCAGGCGACAGAGGTGATATTTTCCGCTGTGAGGTAAAAAAACATGTGAGACCTTAGTCGCGCCCGACTAACCATCCTCTGGGTAATTAGGGACTAAATAAAGATTATATAAGCGACCGGAGAGTTATCGACTGTGAAATTTTAATATTTCCAGCGTAGCCGGAGAGTCTAAATAAAGATTATGTAAGCGACCGAAGAGTTATCGACTGTGAAATTTTAATATTTCCAGCGTAGCCGGAGAGTCTAAATAAAATTATATTTCGGCGGACCGGAGGCTGTAGACTGAGGAATTGTAATATTTCCGGCGAGGCCTGGGAGTCGTTGACCGAAAATTGTTATATAAATTACGTGTATAATATAGACTGTTAGGCATATGATTTAATGAAGCAAAGAGAAGGGAAGTAGTATGTGAGTAAAATTAAGAAATTGATGGAAGTGTGTGGAATCCATAGAGGTGGGCGGCTGCAAGCCGGAGATTGGGCAAAAGGTATTCTGGAGAACAAAGGGAAGTTGGAAGGTAGAAAGTTGATGGAAAGTGCTTTAGAGGGATTTGCAGAAGAGGAAGTTAGGAATAAGAAAGGTATTGTATGTATTACTAAACAGGACCAGCCGACGCCCGGTAATGGCTTCCGTACCTCATGTTGAGTGTGTCCTCATTGTGGGTGGGAAACCCCCCCTTCACAGCTGCGCAATGTGTTTCCAATGGGAGAGGCTGCCCCCCCACCACCCACCCCTGATGTGGCCACGCCCGGCCCAACCAAATCAGTATGAAATAATCGCCTTGTTAATTTTGTCATTTGTAGTGTCTTCTATTTTTTAGGTTCCATGCTAGACGCTGTTCACTGATGAAGCAACACGTAATCATAATATAGAGATGGTGGCCGACAGATTGTACTGTTACAAATTATATGTTTGATGTTTTGAACGTAGATAATTCCTATACAATAGTGTGATGAATGATTGCAGATACGTATGTTGTTTTGCCGGCATTGAAAGTGTTAAGATTGTGAGACTAGAAGCTGTGAGAAGTGTGTTTGGGAGGAGGAGGAGGGGGGGCTGACTGGGTGCAGTCTGCAGGGCTGATGAGACAAAGGATTTCAATATGCACTGCTGAGATATATATATATATCAGTAATGTCTACAAACCTAAATACATTTCTTCTCTTTTGCGCATGTGCTGTTGTTTATAAAAGTTACGATATTTATGTGTTCTGATGTGATCAGATTTCATGTGTTTTGATGTTAATTCAGATGTATTAAACTACAGATACTGTGAGACACGGGGTTTTGAAAATTTATGTGCCCCCACCGTTCCCTATTTTTATATACAGTTTATTGGTTTGCAGTAATTAATGTTATCAGAGATAATATTTTCTGTTTTATTGAATAACTAACTACAATTGTTTTGTTTTTGATTTCACACATGAGTTATGTAATTGTAAAGATCAAATGTATTTTCGTCAGGAAAAAGTCATTTTTGTTTCAGGCTGTTGCACATTATAGGGGGTTAAACTAGTGCCGCACAGATAGAGTGCCAGACTTTGTTATGTTGAGATGTAGTTTTGAACTCTGCTACATTACTTTCGCAGAGTCCACAAAGGGGGGAATGGTGAAGGGACTGATCAGGTACGATTTTGGTTTGTTTTGAGTTAATTAATTTGGTTTCAGGAGATCTGAAAATGTGTAAGAGACCATCCCCCTCCAGCAAAGTTACACAGGAGGCAGAGGTGACGTCACTCACACGAGTCTTTATGGATTTAGATGAGGGAGAAGGAAAAACAAAAATTGTCTGGACATTGTTAATTTGATGTAAAGTTTTTAGAAATGTTTTATTTTTATTTGTTTTTGTATTAATCAAGTATTTGCAGAACCTGATAAAAGTGAGATTCTCAAAGTATTCTGGATTATCAGATGAGTGTGGAGAAGTGTATAACATTTGGTTTTATTTTAGAGGATGAAGACGCCACCCCTTTGAGATGTTCTATCTATATGTGACATGGGTTTCTAATGTAAATTTGTAATAAAGATATTTTATTATACAATATGTACAAGACAGGATACGAGGCACCAGGTAAATCATCCAGAAACCACTCTCACCTTCTTGTTCATCTCAAGGAGCGGAGCTGGAGGTGCTCGCTGAGGCTTGTAACCTGGCAGAAGGTAAGACAGCCGACATTTACACTGACTCTAGGTACACTTTTGGCATCGCCCACAATTTTGGGCCCATTGGTAGTAGGAACTTTATTGGATCATCGGGTAAGCCAATTGAGAGAGCGAGAGAAGACAGAACTGACAACAAGGGTATGTGCGGCCAGGTATCAGTAAATTGGTTTGTCCCTGGATACAATAATGCCACCACTAGGTTTGTAGCAGCCGGCATGATGTGCGCATGGCATGACATAGGTGAAACTGCAAAGGTACCTGTGAAAAGTGCAGCGCGGCCAGATTAACAGTCCCAGCGACTGCAGAACATACAACTACCGGAGGTAGAAGTGTATGACAATGTGCTCGTGTGTGTAGATCTGTTCTCAGGGGGGGCCTGAAGCCCGGCCTGTATTTTCCCCACTACAGACGTTGTGTGTAAGTGACAGGGGAACAATGTTATCCCAAGTATTGAACTGGTGTTTGTACAATGATAAGATGTCAGCAGTTCTCTAGACATTGTCCCAAAGTTAGTTTGTTTAATAATTTTATTTAAGAAGTGTTGTGGGAATATTAAATTCTGAAGTTAAGTTTTATGTAAAGTTCTAGACCAGCCTTAGCATTGGACTATTATAGTCATGCGTCAGATAAAAGGTACAGAAGCGGAATATTCCCATTCGAAAAATATTTTATTTGTTTATTTTTGTTGTGAAAGGGAAATTTTAGAACAGAGAATTCTGTGCAGTGTATATGTGTATGTATAGATATGTATATAAAGAAGAAGAATCAATTTGTAAGTTTTAGTTACTGACCAGTGTGAACGTTTGATGTAAAGATGCTATTTGTTAATGTTTTTCTTCAAATTAATTATTTGATTAAGATCTAATTGGTATGTCCCAGGCTTTACAGCTGTTGCTGCTAAATTCTGTTAGAGCTGTTTGATTTGCCTACAGAACAGTCCTGGCAGACCGGTGCCAACCTTATCATACCCGCCTCCCACGAAGAGAACCGACCTTGAGAGGCCTTCCCAGGTAGAACGAACCAGATTAGAGTAAGAAAAATTGGTTTGAGACACTTGTCAGATAAACATGTGGAATCTGTGTATATTTCTGTGAGGTGGAGATGTTCTAGGCAATCAGCTGAGATCAAGGTACAAATCCTGCTGAAAGGGTATCACCAAGTGCAAATGAAATGTACTCAATAATTACACATCTTCTAGGTGCCCTGTCCATTGTAACAGAGAAGTTTTTCCTTATATAAAGGTGTTTGATGTCATTTAAGGGCCTGATATTATTGTATGTACCTAGAACAACGTTTATAGTGTATGCGGATGATGTTATCACCAGATTAGTATTTATTTTAACAATTGACAAGAGTTGGGGGTCCCCAGCAAGTGCCAGTAAATATGAACTAAAAGATTTTTAACACGATGAACTCCATCACTGAGATGCGGCAGGCACAGCCTGAGCCAGTACAACGTGTTTATCATGAACTAACGGCAGTGTCACAATTCTAAGCGGCCGCCCAGACAAGTAACTTGCCAGAGGAAGAGTACAGATGCGGAGGGTTTGATAGTCACAATACAACTCCACTAATCCGCCTACGTGGGATCTCACCCCAGGCTCACAACATGAGGTGCTATGTACAGCCTGATGACGTAAACTAAAGGAGACGGTGTCGGACAGATGAGAAGGACCAAACCAAGTCCTGATGACGTCAGCAAAGATCAAAGTAAAGACCAAAGACCTGAGTAAATCCGTCAGCAGGATCAAGTGTTTTGATAAGTAAGTGACTAGGAGGGGGTAATAATAACTCCCCCACTGGACACCAACGTAGTCTGACTCCACAATTGTGTGGGTTACCCTGAGGGTGACAGTCAGTGAAGAGCAGAAGACAGGAGAAGAAGAAGACAATGGTGTACAGGACTGGCAATGAACTGATGGGACCTGAAACCTGAGGGTGATAGCATTATGATTATTAGTTGAGGCCCTATTGTTTATAATGTCTGAGGTTTATAATTATAATGTGTGTAAATATGCCACGGTGCTGCAAATTACAATCTGAGGTGTTTTATGTGGAGGTGTGAAGGTCACTGTGCTGCCCATGACCTGTCATATCTGCAGGGGTACAGTCCCATTAGGACAGTAAGTGACAGTGCGACAATTATTACTGTTAATAAAAATGTAGACCGGATTAATTATATATATTACAACCAGCAGCGGTTTGCAGATTATATCAAGACAACCATCCTGTATCCAGAGGAGAATAGGGAAAGTTAGGACCACTCCGACACCTTGGAAGTCCAGGTACAAAGGGGGGTTACTTGTCAGAAGTAGCTCGTCTCAAGCTGGTGAAGAAATCCAAAACCCCTACCTGCCTGGTTCGAAAGGTCAGTGGTAGGTTGCTAGGCAAGACTCAAGGATAGAGTAATAATATTTTTAGGGGGGACTGTCAGGGATCAATACTATGTATATTGTTTGAAAAATATTATCCTTACACATATGTATATACATTTCAGTTCTTTGTGTAATATACTGATATATATAACAAGTTCTTTGTTCATGTCGGACACACCTATGGAAGACACCGCCCCCTGGAATGCAAAGAGGAGTGTGCAGAAGAATGTATAGGAAAACTTACAGCAGAGGAGCCAATGGGATTTAAGCAAGTCCCACATCTATAGGGAGGGGCATGTGTCTCTTTCTGTGTTTCTTTGTTCTGAATAAAAAGTTTTTTTTCAGTCTTCCTCCTGACTGAGAGAGGGAAGCTTTGTACCAAACATTTGTGTGGTGTACTTCTCTCCAGGCATGCCTTCAGCTTTCAATTTACAGAGGTGGTTATTCGGTGTGAAATACGGACCTGACAAAATCAGTCAACCCTTTTTAAAATGTTAGCAAAATTATTTCTACAGAAAACGGTATTGAGTATATAGGATCACATTTGTTTTACAATTTTTATTTTAAACATTCTGTGTTTTTCTTATTAAAGAGAGTATAGACAAATTTCAACAAAGACAACAAACAAAAACACAAGCAAAAAGAAAAACAGAGCATGCCCTAAACTTCCCAGTCACTAACATAACAAATCTGGTCAAAAAGTATAGGCCTTAGGAAACTAAGTATAGGGATGTTATGATGATGAAGGGTTAGTGCCACAAACTCTATTCCAATACAAATATAATATTACATAATTTTTCCTGAAAACTTTCCCTACATCTACTTATTTGCTACAATTTTCACAGATTTTGGTGCACTTGAGCTGTCAACTTGTATGCATAGTTCTGCACTATGGTTTATAATCACGCCAAACATATATATTTTTTTCTATTATCAGCCGCAAACAATGCACAAATGTTTTCTTGATAATGGAGAATGTGACCAGGCGTGAAGGACTTACCCTGAATTTAGGACACACAAAATAAGAGCATTTAATGCAAGAACAGCCTAGCTATGTAAAACTGTACTTTTCAAGTTGAAGTATCGCTTTTTGGAATATTTTACTATACTGTCTGAAAAACTTAATAAATTGTCACAGCCCAATCCCTTATGTTGACTGGATGTGTATATATATATATATATATATATATATATATATATATATATATATATATATAGAAGATCCAAACATAGGAGCAGCACTGTGTCAATAGCCAGAAACGGTTGGTGCTAGCTTCAAAATATCAAGGAGTGACGAGCTCCTCTTGGATATATATATATATATATATAGCGATCAAAAAATTAGGCAGCACACCATCGGATTTAGTGAAAAAGAGGGTACTTTATTAACCCTAAGTACAACGTTTCAGCTCTATCCACTAGAGCCTTTCTCAAGGCTTGAGAAAGGCTCTAGTGGATAGAGCTGAAACGTTGTACTTAGGGTTAATAAAGTACCCTCTTTTTCACTAAATCCGATGGTGTGCTATCTACTTTTTTGATCGCTGTTGATATAGAGAGTTTTGGTCTGCTCCCTGGGGCCTGCACCCACATTCTTTAACCCCTTCCCTCTTTAGCCACTTTTGACCTTCCTGACCGAGCCTCATTTTTCAAATCTGACATGTGTCACTTTATGTGGTAATAACTCCGGAATGCTTTCACCTATCCAAGCGATTCTGAGATTGTTTTCTCGTGACACATTGGACTTTATGTTACTGGCAAAATTTGCTCGATATGTTCAGTATTTAATTGTGAAAAACACCAAAATTTAGCGAAAAATTGCAAAAATTAGCATTTTTCTCAATTTAAATGTATCTGCTTGTAAGACAGGCAGTTATACCACCCAAAATTGTTTCTAATTAACATCACCCATATGTCTACTTTAGATTGGCATCGTTTTTTGCACATCCTTTTATTTTTCTATGACCTCACAAGGCTTAGAACTTTAGCAGCAATTTCTCACATTTTCAAGAAAATTTCAAAAGGCCATTTTTACAGGGGCCAGTTCAGTTGTGAAGTGGCTTTGAGGGCCTTATATATTAGAAACCCCCAAAAAGTCACCCCATTTTAAAAACTTCACCCCTCAAAGTATTCAAAACAGCATTTAGAAAATGTCTTAACCCTTTACACATGTCACAGGAATTAAAGCAATGTAGAGGTGAATTTTACAAATTTCATATTTTTTTGCAGAAATACATTTTTAGTACAATTTTTTTTATAACACAGAAGGTTTTACCAGAGAAATGCAACTCAATATTTGTTGCCCAGTTTCTGCAGTTTTAGGAAATATCCCACATGTGGCCGTAGCGTGCTACTGGAATGAAGCACCGGCCTCAGAAGCAAAGGAGCACCTAGTGGATTTTGGGGCCTTATTTTTGTTAGAATAAATTTTAGGCACCATGTCAGGTTTGAAGGGCTCTTGTGGTGCCAAAACAGTCAAAATCCCCCAAAAGTGACCCCATCTGGGAAACTACACACCTCAAGGAAATTATCTAGGGGTGTAGTGAGCATTTTGACCGCACAGCTTTTTTACAGAAATTATTAGAAGTAGGCCGTGAAAATTAAAATCAACATTTCTTCAAAGAAAATGTAGGTTTAGCGATTTTTTTTCTCATTTTCACAAAGACTAAAGGAGAAAAAGCACCGTAAAATTTGTAAAGCAATTTCTCCCGAGTAAAACAATACCCCACATGTGGTAATAACCGGTTGTTTGGAGACACGGCGAGGCTGAGAAGGGAAAGAGCGCTATTTGGCTTTTGGAGCTCAAGTTTAGCAGGAATGGTTTGTGGAGGACATGTCACATTTACAAAGCCCCTGAGGGGACAAAACAGTGGAAACCCCCCACAAGTGACCCCATTTCGGAAACTACGCCCATTGAGGAAATTATCTAGGGGTATAGTGAGCATTTTGACCCAACAGATTTTTTGCATAAATTATTGGAAATAGGCCCTGAAAATGACAATCTAAATTTTTTCAAAGAAAATGTAGGTTTAGCTAATTTTTTCTCATTTCCACAAGGACTGAAGGAGAAAAAGCACCGTAAAATTTGTAAACCAATCTCTCCCGAGTAAAACAATGCCCCACATGTGGTAATAAACGGTTGTTTGGAGACACGGCAGGGCTGAGAAGGGAAAGAGCGCTATTTGGCTTTTGGAGCTCAAGTTTAGCAGGAATGGTTTGCGGAGGCCATGTCACATTTACGAAGTCCCTGAGGGGATAAAACAGTGGAAACCCCCCACAAGTGACCCCATTTTGGAGACTACACCCATTGAGGAAATTATCTAGGGGTATAGTGAGCTCTTTGACCCCACAGGTTTTTTTGCAGAAATTATTGGAAGTAGGCCCTGAAAATAAAAATCAACATTTTTTCAAAGAAAATGTAGGTTTAGCTTATTTTTACTCATTTCCACAAGGACTGAAGGAGAAAAAGCACCACAAAATTTGTAAAGCAATTTCTCCCGAGTAAAACAATGCCCCACATGTGGTAATAAACGGCTGTTTGGAGACACGGCTTGGCTTAGAAGGGAAAGAGCGCTATTTGGCTTTTGGAGATCACATTGAGCAGGAATGGTTTGCGGCGGCCATGTCACATTTGCAAAGCCCCTGAGGGGAAAAAACAATGGAAACGCCCAAAAAGTGACACCATTTAGGAAACTACACCTCTTGAGGAATTCATCTAGGGGCGTAGTGAGCATTTTGACCCCACAGATGTTTCATAGAATTTATTAGAATTGGGCAGTGAAAATAAAAACAATCCTTTTTCTTCAATAAGACGTAGCTTTAGCGCAAATTTTTTCATTTTCGCAACAAATAAAGGAAAAAAAGAACCCAACATTTGTAAAGCAATTTCTACCGAGTACTGCAATACCCCATATGTGGTCAGAAACTGCTGTTTGGGCACACGGCAGGGCTCAGAAGGGAAGGACCGCCATTTGGAGTGCAGATGTTTCTGGATTGGTTTCTGGGCGCCTGTGGGCCCAAAACAGTGGAAACCCCCCAGAAGTGACCCCATTTTGGAAACTACACCCCTCAATGCTTTTACCTACGGGTGTAGTGAGCATGTTAACCCTGCAGGTGTTTTGTAGAAATTAGTGTGAACTCGATGTTGCAGAGTGAAAATGGGATTTTTTCCACAGATATGTGGACAATATGTGGTGCCCAGCTTGTGCCACCATAACGAGACAGCTCTCTAATTATTATGCTGGGTTTCCTGGTTTTAGAAACACCCTACATGTGGCCCTAATCTCTTGCCTGGACAGTCGACCAGGCTCAGGAGTGAAAGGGTACCATGTAAAATTGAGGCCTAATTTGGCGATTTACAAAGTATTGGTTCACAACTGCAGAGGCTCAGATGTGAAATAATAAAAATAAACCCCTGGGAAGTGACCCCACTATGGAAACTGCACCCCTCAAGGCATTTATTAAGGGGTGTAGTGAGCATTTTCACCCCACAGATCTTTTCCATAAATGAATGCGCTGTGGATGGTGCAAATTAAAAATTTATATTTTTCCTCAGATATGCCATTCAGTGGCAAATATGTCGTGCCCAGCTTATGCCACTGGAGACACACACCCCAAAAATTGCTAAAAGGGTTCTCCCGGGTATGACGATGCCATATATGTGGAAGGAAACTGCTGTTTGGGCACGCTGTAGGGTTCAGATGGGAGGAAATGCCATTTGGCTTTTGGAGCGTGGATTTTGCTTGGTAGTAGTTTTGTTTGGAGTCTTACTGGTATTTCCGTTTATAATGTAGGGCATATGTAAGCCGGGCGGAGTATATAAGGGGCATAGTCAGGTGGTATAATAACGGGGTAAAAAAAAACAATAAAATAATCCATAGATGTGTGTTACGCTGTGAGGCAATCCTTTCCGCACAGGCTGGTGTCGCACTGATAAATGGTGTCATTTCTTATCCCCCTTTTGGTCCACACTCCGCGCCTTTGTAGTTTGGGGAATTTTGCTGGGAAAGTGTTGTCCTGGTATAATACGGGCACCGTCGCTTCCAGCAGATATGTTTGGGCCCTCCCTTTCCTGGTTCCCTAATTTTAGGTCCTTGAAAAATCGCCTCTTCAAACAGAAGAAATGTTCCCCTCGGGCACAACTGCATATTTTTTTATTTCCTGACTTATTGGAGCCATAACTAATTTTATTTTTCATAGACGTAGCGATATGAGGGCTGGTTTGTTGCGGGACGAGCTGTAGTTATTATTGGTACCATTTTGGGGTACATGCGACTTTTTGATCACCTTTTATCCTATTTTTTGGGATGCTAGGTAAACAAAAAAACGCAATTCCGGCACAGCTTTTTTAGTTTTTTTTTTATACAGCGTTCACCATGCGTTATAAACTACATGTTAACTTTATTCTGCGGGTCAGTACGATTCCGGCGATACCGAATTTATAGAACTTTTTCATGTTTTACAACTTTTTGCACAATAAAATTACTTTTGTAAAAAGAATGTATTTTTTCTGTCGCCAAGTTGTGAGAACCATAACTTTTTAATTTTTTTGTCGACGGAGTTGTATGAGGGCTTGTTTTTTGCGGGACGAGCTATAGTTTTTATAGGTACCATTTTTGGATACGTGCGACTTTTTGATCACTTTTTATTCTAATATTTGTAGGGCAAAGTGACCAAAAAACAGAAACTCTGGTAACGTTTTTTACGGTTTTTTTTACGCTGTTCACCGCGTGCAATAAATAATATAATATTTTGATACCTCCGGTCGTTACGGTCGTGACGATACCAAATACATATGGTTTATTATTATTTTTCAATAATAAAGGACTTGATAAGAGTAAAAGGGGGATTGTGTTTTATTTGATTACTTGAAACTTTTACTGTTTTCAAACTTTTATTTTGTGCACTTTTTTTTACACTTTTTTATACTTTTTTTACACTTTTTCTCAAGTCCCACTAGGGGACTTGAAGTTCCAACGGTCAGATTTTTTTTTTTCTAATACATTGCACTACCTATGTAGTGCAATGTATTAGATCTGTCAGTCATTCACTGACAGCAAGCCGATTAGGCTTCGCCTCCCGGCGGGGCCTAAATCGGCTTCCGTAATGGCAGAGCAGGAGACCATTGTGTCTCCTGTTGCCATAACAGCAGTCGCCAGTCCCGATTGCCTGTCAGGGCTGGCGATCTGCTAGTAACCGCTACGATGCAGCAATCGCTTTCGATTGCTGCATCGAAGGGGTTAATGGCAGGGATCGGAGCTAGCTCCGGTTCCTGCCGTTACAGGTGGATGTCAGCTGTACAGTACAGCTGACTCCCACCGCTGATGACGCCGGATCAGCTCCTGACCCGGCGCCATCTTGCCGACAGCTACGGAAGCCGATCAGGCTCCGCCGCCGGGCGGATCTTGACCGGCTTCGGTGCTAGGCAGACCGGGAGGCCAGTATTAGGCCTCCGGTTGCCATTGCAGCCACCGGAACCCCGGCAATTTCATTACTGGGGTTCCGATGAGCTGCAAACACCTTAAGTGCAGCGATCGCGTTTGAGCGCTGCACTTAAGGGGTTAATGGCGGGGATCGAAGCTAATTTCGGTCCCCGCCGTTACAGCCGGATGTCAGCTGTAAGATACAGCTGAGATCCGGTGATGATAGCACCGGCTCAGCTTCTGAGCCGGTCCCAAACGTTTGACGTACATGTACGGCAAGATGCGGGAAGTCAGTACTTTCCATGACGTACATGTACGGCAAATGTCGGGAAGGGGTTAACCGGTGCTGCTGGATCCTTGTTTGTTTTTGTATATATATATATATATATATATATATATATATATATATATATACACACTACCATTCAAAAGTTTGGAGTCACCCAGACAATTTTGTGTTTTCCATGAAAACTCACACTTATATTTATCAAATGAGTTGCAAAATGACTAGAAAATATAGTCAAGACATTGACAAGGTTAGAAATAATGATTTTTATTTCAAATAATAATTTTCTCCTTCAAACTATGCTTTCGTCAAAGAATGCTCCATTTGCAGCAATTACAGCATTGCAGACCTTTGGCATTCTAGCTGTTAATTTGCTGAGGTAATCGGGAGAAATTTCACCCCATGCTTCCAGAAGCCCCTCCCACAAGTTGGATTGGCTTGATGGGCAATTCTTGCATACCATACGGTCAAGCTGCTCCCACAACAGCTCTATGGGGTTGAGATCTGGTGACTGCACTGGCCACTCCATTACAGATAGAATACCAGCTGCCTGCTTCTTCCCTAAATAGTTCTTGCATAATTTGGGGGTGTGCTTTGAGTCATTGTCCTGTTGTAGGATGAAATTGGCTCCAATCAAGCGCTGTCCACAGGGTATGGCATGGCGTGGCAAAATGGAGTGATAGCCTTCCTTATTCAAAATCCCTTTTACCTTGTACAAATCTCCCACTTTACCAGCACCAAAGCAACCCCAGACCATCACATTACCTCCACCATGCTTGACAGATGGCGTCAGGCACTCTTCCAGCATCTTTTCAGTTGTTCTGCGTCTCACAAATGTTCTTCTGTGTGATCCAAACACCTCAAACTTCGATTTGTCTGTCCATAACACTTTTTTCCAATCTTCCTCTGTCCAATGTCTGTGTGCTTTTGCCCATATTAATCTTTTCCTTTTATTAGCCAGTCTCAGATATGGCTTTTTCTTTGCCACTCTGCCCTAAAGGCCAGCATCCCAGAGTTGCCTCTTCACTGTATACGTTGACACTGGCGTTTTGCGGGTACTATTTAATGAAGCAGCCAGTTGAGGACCTATGAGGCGTCTATTTCTCAAACTAGAGACTCTAATGTACTTGTCTTGTTGCTCAGTTGTGCAGCGGGGCCTCCCACTTCTCTTTCTACTCTGGTTAGAGCCTGTTTGTGCTGTCCTCTGAAGGGAGTAGTACGTACCGTTGTAGGACATCTTAAGTTTCTTGGCAATTTCTCGCATGGAATAGCCTTCATTTCTAAGAACAAGAATAAACTGTCGAGTTTCACATGAAAGCTCTCTTTTTCTAGCCATTTTGAGAGTTTAATCGAACCCCCAAATGTAATGCTCCAGATTCTCAACTAGCTCAAAGGAAGGTCAGTTTTATAGCTCCTCTAAACAGCAAAACTGTTTACAGCGGTTCTAACATAATTGCACCAGGGTTTTCAAGTGTTTTCTAATTATTCATTAGCCTTCTAACACAGTTAGCAAGCACAATGTACCATTAGAACAATAATAATAATAATAATAATAATAATCTTTATTTATATAGCGCCAACATATTACGCAGCACTTTACAATTTAGAGGGAACATGAAACAAACAATATCAGACATTACATAGTGACAAAGTTCATTTACAATTCAAACCTGGGTAGTGAGGACCCTGCTCGCAAGAGCTTACAATCTATGAGGACATAAGGGAGACACAAAGTGTAACAGTGTTTGTTCTGTACAATAGTCCGGCCATTTTTATACACATGCGGTGGTAACATAAAGCTGCATGAGCCGGTCACCAGCCACTATCCGTGTATGACGGACATGAAGAGAAGGAGTGTGAGGGAATCTTATTCTGATGACTAATCTAAATGGAGGGCCATGGAAAGGAGTCAGATTAGGGAATGTTATAGGCCTGTCTAAATAGATGTGTTTTCAGGGCACGTTTAAAACTGTGGATATTGGGAATTAATCTGATTGTCTGGGGTAGCACATTCCAGAGGACGGGTGCAGCACGAGAGAAATCTTGGAGACGGGAGTGGGAGGTTCGGATTATGGAGGATTTTAATCTAAGGTCGTTGGCAGAACGTAGAGTCCGAGTAGGGTGGTAGACAGAGATGAGGGAGGAGATGTAAGGAGGTGCAGCACTGTGGAGAGCTTTGTGGGTGAGAGTAATAAGTTTGAATTTTATTCGGAAGGGGATGGGCAACCAGTGCAGTGACTGGCACAGATTAGAGGCGTTGGTGTAGCGGTTGGTCATAAAGATGAGCCTGGCTGCTGCATTGAGGATAGATTGGAGAGGGGAGAGTTTAGTGAGGGGAAGACCGACTAGTAATGAGTTACAGTAGTCAAGACGAGAGTGAATCAGAGCAACAATGAGAGTTTTGGCAGTTTCCTCCGTAAGAAAAGAGCGGATTCTGGAGATGTTTTTGAGGTGAAAATGACAGGAGCGTGAAAGTGATTGTATGTGAGGAGTAAAGGAAAGATCTGAGTCAAAAATAACCCCGAGACAGCGGGCGTGCTGCTTAGGAGTTATGATAGTGCCACACACAGAGATGGAGACATCAGGTTTAGGGAGGTTAGTAGATGGTGGGAACACAAGGAGCTCAGTTTTAGAAAGATTCAGTTTCAGATAGAGAGAGGACATGATGTTAGAGACAGCGGACAGACAATAACTGGTGTTCTGTATTAGAGCAGGGGTGATGTCACGGGAAGAGGTATATAATTGGGTGTCATCAGCGTAGAGATGGTACTGGAAGCCAAATCTGCTGATGGTTTGTCCAATAGGAGCTGTGTAGAGAGAAAAGAGGAGCGGACCTAGGACTGATCCCTGAGGAACCCCGATATCAAGGGGAAGAGGAGAAGAGGTGGAACCAGCAAATGACACACTGAACGAGCGGTCAGAGAGATAGGAGGAAAACCAAGAGAGAGCCGCGTCCTTGAGGCCAATAGAGTGGAGCATGTTAAGTAGGAGTTTGTGGTCTACAGTGTCAAAGGCTGCAGAGAGATCCAAAAGAATCAGGAGAGAGGATTTACCGTCCGATTTAGCCGCCAAGAGATCATTTGAGACTTTAGTAAGGGCAGTTTCTGTGGAGTGTAGAGTGCGGAAACCAGATTGTAAGGGGTCAAGAATGGAGTTAGCAGAGAGATAGCGGATAAGGCGAGAGTAGACCAAGCGTTCCAGGAGTTTAGAGATGAAGGGCAGATTAGAGACTGGTCGGTAGTTGGCAGCGCTGGATGGGTCAAGTGTTGGTTTTTTCAATAATGGGTTTATAATGGCATGTTTAAAAGCGGAGGGAAAGATACCAGAGGAAAGAGAGAGGTTAAATATTTTAGTGAGGTGACTAGTGACAGCTGGGGAGAGGGACTGGAGGAGGTGTGAGGGGACAGGATCACTAGGGCAGGTAGTAGGACGAGAAGAAGAGAGGAGCCTCGAGACTTCTTCTTCAGTTATTGGGTCAAATGCTGAGAGTGAAGAAGAGGGAGTGCGGGGGGGAAGGGGATCGATGTTACTAGGGGACTGGGAGAGAATATCATGCCGGATGTTGTCAATTTTAACTTTAAAATAATTGGCCAGGTCTTCAGCACTGAGATCTGTGATTGGCGTCTGCACTTTAGGACTAAGGAGGGAGTGAAAAGTATCAAAGAGGCGTTTTGGATTATTAGATAGTGTGGAGATGAGAGAAGTGAAGTAGACTTGTTTGGCGCGGTGAAGGGCAGAGTTGTAAGTTTTGAGCATAAATTTGTAATGGAGGAAATCTGCATCCAAATGCGATTTTCTCCACAGTCGTTCGGCACATCTCAAGCACCGGTGAAGAAAGCGGGATTGAGGCGTGTGCCAGGGTTGTCGTCGTCTTTGTCGGGTGGTTCGGAGTGTAGTGGGGGCTGCTTCATCCAATGCATTTTTGAGAGTGTTATTATAAAGTTTGGCAGCCAGATTGGGACAGGAGAGGGAAGAGATAGGGGACAATGAGGACTGTAGACTGTCTATGAGTTTCACAGTGTTAATGGCATGTAGATTTCTGTATGTCTGATACGTAGGGATGACCTGAGGAGGCAGAGAATATTTGATAGTAAAGGAGAGAAGATTGTGGTCAGAAAGCGGGAGAGGAGAGTTAATAAAGTCAGAAACTGAGCAGAGCCGGAAGAAGACCAGGTCAAGTGAATGCCCGTCTTCATGTGTAGGAGAGTTAGTAAGTTGTGACAGACCGAGGGACGAGGTTAAAGATAGAAACTGGGAGGCAGATGAGGAGATTGGGTTATCAATGGGGATGTTGAAGTCACCCATGATGAGAGTGGGTGTTTCAGAGGATAGAAATTGTGGAAGCCAGGCAGCAAAATGATCCAGGAATTGGCGAGGTGAGCCCGGTGGGCGGTAGACAACTGCCACTCGGAGGGGAAAAGGGTGAAAGAGTCTGAGGGTGTGGACTTCAAAAGAGGGAAATGTGAGTGAGGGGACCGGGGGAATGACCTGGAAAGTGCAGTGTGGGGAAAGAAGTATACCTACTCCTCCACCCTGCCTGTTCTCAGTTCTGGGGGCATGAGAGAACTGGAGACCACCATAAGATAGAGCAGCAGGGGAAGCAGTGTCAGACAGGTGTAGCCATGTTTCTGTAAGAGCCAGAAGGTTGAGAGAGTTAGAAAGGAATAAGTCATGAATAAAGGTGAGTTTGTTGCACACGGACCGAGAGTTCCAGAGAGCACAGTTAAAAGAGACAGGAGAAGACATACAAGGAATGGCAAGAAGATTTGCAGGGTTTCTATGTGTGGCAGGTAAGTGGTTGAGCTTGGCAGAAGAAAAGGGAGGCCCAGGGTTGGGAGAGATGTCCCCTGCAGCTAGTAGCAGGAGAATGGAGAGAGACAGCAGATGGTTCTGTGATTTATGTGAGTGTTTTTTATGTTGGGCAGTGGGATGAGATGGGTTAAGTTGACTGAGGAAAGTGAATAGTGAATGGGAGCTATACATGGGCGAGGCAAGGAGAGAGGGACTGATGTAGACTGTTTTTGGGCAAGTCTTAAATGGGCGATAGGATTGAAAACCAAGAGCAGCTATAATGATGAGAGCGGTGGCAAACATGTTTGTTTACAGATAGTTAGAAATCTAATATTGAGAGCGTGGGCTAGTTTGTCTGGTTTGGTAATGCAGCTTACCTGTCACTGACCCTGTGCAACTGCCATGTATAACTGCCAGGACACTTTGACAGTATGACACTTAGACAGAGATGACTTCTGCCGTCGTGCCCCCCTGCACGAGTGCCTTCCCCATATGCTACATCTAAATTTATAGGGGAGTAGATGCTCAGATCTAGGCCTAATTAAGCTCGTTCAGCTATTAATCAAATCAACTAGACACATGAGGTGAAAAAGCTATGCAGAGATAAACAAACAAACTAGCAGGTCTGGATGATCATAAAACTTAACGACGATCAAACACTTTGACAAAACTTTGAGATAACATTAGACTATATAGCAAGACAGGAAAGCAGAGTACCATAAAATAAAAGTTTCAGCTTTTTGAAATGCAGCTACAGCAGGGATGAGGTTCATGCAGGAATGAAATGGATTATATACCATAAAATAAAAGTTTCAGCTTTTTGAAATGCAGCTACAGCAGGGATGAGGTTCATGCAGGAATGAAATGGATTATATACCATAAAATAAAAGTTTCAGCTTTTTGAAATGCAGCTACAGCAGGGATGAGGTTCATGCAGGAATGAAATGGATTATATACCATAAAATAAAAGTTTCAGCTTTTTGAAATGCAGCTACAGCAGGGATGAGGTTCATGCAGGAATGAAATGGATTATATACCATAAAATAAAAGTTTCAGCTTTTTGAAATGCAGCTACAGCAGGGATGAGGTTCATGCAGGAATGAAATGGATTATATACCATAAAATAAAAGTTTCAGCTTTTTGAAATGCAGCTACAGCAGGGATGAGGTTCATGCAGGAATGAAATGGATTATATACCATAAAATAAAAGTTTCAGCTTTTTGAAATGCAGCTACAGCAGGGATGAGGTTCATGCAGGAATGAAATGGATTATATACCATAAAATAAAAGTTTCAGCTTTTTGAAATGCAGCTACAGCAGGGATGAGGTTCATGCAGGAATGAAATGGATTATATACCATAAAATAAAAGTTTCAGCTTTTTGAAATGCAGCTACAGCAGGGATGAGGTTCATGCAGGAATGAAATGGATTATATACCATAAAATAAAAGTTTCAGCTTTTTGAAATGCAGCTACAGCAGGGATGAGGTTCATGCAGGAATGAAATGGATTATATACCTGTATGAAGAGAAGAGAGATGGATGTTAGATCTGTGCCATGTATAACTGCCAGGACACTTTGACAGTATGACACTTAGACAGAGATGACTTCTGCCGTCGTGCCCCCCACTGGAGTGATGGTTGCTGGAAATGGGCCTCTATACACCTATGTTGATATTGCATTAAAAAGCAGACATTTGCAGCTAGAATAGTCATTTAGCACATTTAACAATGTATAGAGTGTCTTTCTGATTAATTTAACCGGTTAAGGACTAGGCTGTTTTACAGCTAAATGACCAGAGCAAATTTCACAATTTTGCTATGCGCTTCTTTAGATGACTATAACTCAGCAGGTGAATAAAGTTCATCTTTGAATTTTACACTCTTTTTAAAGGACAGATAGGGCTTTGTTTTAGTGGCATTTGTCAGTATATATCATTTTTATTTTTTTCTCTAAAGTGGGCAAAAGTGGAAAAAAATGCAAGAATTTAGCAATTGCGCCAGTTTATGCTAGCATTTTTCACACACGGTATGGACCACGGACAAAATTAATCTCCTTTCACATTCTTCCACTTCTCCCGTGCATGGGGATACCAAATATGTGTGCCTTATTCACTGTGCGGGCATGTGCCAGGGCTTGGCATAAAAGGAGGCTTTTCGGCCTTTTCGGTCCAGGAATTTTGCATTTGATTTTATAGCAGCATACTGTTTTCTGGGGGGTGTAATGCTGCTGAAACATTAGAATCACCCCATAAATGACTTCGTTCGCACAAGTAGACCCCACAAGGTTTCCTTCAAGGGGTTTATCATATTTTTAGCAAGTCCAGTTTTCTTCTGAAAGTTTCTTGAATAAGATGGAACAAAAAAAAATCAGCTATTTTTTAGCAAATGCGTCAGTTTAGGCTAGTATTTTTCACACACGGTATAGACCACGGACAAAATTCATCTCCTTTCACATTATTCCACTTCTCCCGTGCATGGGGATACCAAATATGTGTGCCTTATTCACTGTGCGGGCATGTGCCAGGGCTTGGCATAAAAGGAGGCTTTTCGGCCTTTTCGGTCCAGGAATTTTGCATTTGATTTTATAGCCACATACTGTTTTCTGGGGGGCGTAATGCTGCTGAAACATTAGAATCACCCCATAAATGACTTCATTCACACAAGTAGACCCCACAAGGTTTCCTTCAAGGTGTTTATCATATTTTTAGCAAGTCCAGTTTTCTTCTGAAAGTTTCTTGAATAAGATGGAACAAAAAAAAATCAGCTATTTTTTAGCAAATGCGTCAGTTTAGGCTAGTATTTTTCACATACGGCATAGACCACGGACAAAATTAATCTCCTTTCACATTCTTCCACTTCTGCCGTGCATGGGGATACCAAATATGTGTGCCTTATTCACTGTGCGGGCATGTGCCAGGGCTTGGCATAAAAGGAGGCTTTTCGGCCTTTTCGGTCCAGAAATTTTGCATTTGATATTATAGCCGCATACTGTTTTCTGGGGGCGTAATGCTGCTGAAACATTAGAATCACCCCATAAATGACTTCATTCACACAAGTAGACCCCACAAGGTTTCCTTCAAGGGGTTTATCATATTTTTAGACAGTCCAGTTTTCTTCTGAAAGTTTCTTGAATAAGATGGAACAAAATAAAATTACCTTTTTTTTTAACAAATGCGTCAGTTTATGCTAGCTTTTTCACACACAAAATGGACCACGGACAAAATTCATCGCATTTCACATTCTTCCACTTCTCCTGTGCATGGGGATACCAAATATGTGTGCTTTATTCATGGGCATGTGCCAGGGCTTGGCATAAAAGGAGGCTTTTTGGCCTTTTCGGTCCAGGAATTCTGCACTTGATTTTATAGCCGCATACTGTTTTCTGGGGGGCCTAATGCTGCTGAAAGATTAGAATCACCCCATAAATTACTTCATTCACGCAAGTAGACCCCACAAGGTTTTCTTCAAGGGGTTTATCATATTTTTAGACAGTCCAGTTTTCTTCTGAAAGTTTCTTGAATAAGATGGATCAAAATAAAATTAGCAATTTTTTAGCAAATGCGTCAGTTTATACCAGCATTTTTCACACACGGCATAGACCACGGCCAAAATTCATCTCCTTTCACATTCTTCCACTTCTCCTGAGCATGGGGATACCAAATATGTGTGTCTTATTTATCACATAGAGAAGTAGGAGGGCTGACGATAGAAGAAGCTTATTTCACAAATCGCTTTTTTTCAAAGCTGGTTTTACAAAACTCAACAGAGTTTCTATAACACTTCCAAAAAATCTGCTCTTGAAGCAGAAATCCCAAAATATTCATCTAGGGGTATAATGGGAATTTATTTTTTTGGGTTTTCTAAAATAAGAAATTGCAGGTTTATGCAAATGGAACTCTCCAGCAGATGAACTTTAGAGAATATGCAAACATGACATCCACCCCCCACCCACCCATTCCCTCCCTCACCCTTGGAGTAAAATCAGGGGAAAAATAAAAACGTAATGTAGGGCAAATATATTTTCAACGAATTAACTAAAATCTAATAATTCAGAACAGTGTGGTATTTTTTAAAACATGGCTGGTTGTGAGGCACAGGCCTGGTTGTGAGGGACATGAGGGACAGAAATATCGGGAATCTTTGCGGTGCCCGTCTTTTCTGCAGACGCGGCACTTTTTCTGAGGGTTGCTTCTGGTTGGTGTTGGGGGAATCCGACTGATGAAGTGTCTTTCAGTCAGTCGCGTGACATCCTCAGACTGGGGGCATTCTCGGGTGTCCTGAACATCAAAAATGAGGCCTTCAATAATTTTTTCCTGGAAATCCAGGTATGTGTCTCTGCCTCTGTTTTTTTTGTAGAGCACAAATGAGTTGTGGATGGCCACCTGTAACAAATAAATGGCCACTTTTTTGTACCAGGTTTTAGTTTTGCGTTTTACTAAATAGGGCTGTAAAACCTGGTCGCTTAAATCCACCCCCCCCATGTACTTGTTATATTCGGACACGCTCACTGGTTTGTGCTTGTCCGATGTTGCCCCCCTTTCCCTCACTGCCACTGTTCCTGCGGTATGAATCGTGCTTAGCACATACACATCTTTGCGATCCCTGAACTTGACCGCCAGCAATTCTTCAGATGCAAAAGCACAGGAGTCCCCCTTTACCATGCGCTTCCCCACTAATTGCTGTGGAAAAACAATTCTGTTTTTGCGCATGGTACCACATGCCCCAGTCCTTGCAGCATGCAAATGCCTAAACAGGGGCACACTCGAATACAAATTATCACAGTACAGGTGGTACCCTTTGTGAAGCAGAGGCTGCATTATCTCCCACACGATCTTACTGCTGGTGGAAAGATCAGGGGGGCATCCAGGAACATTTATTGTGCGGTCCCGCCCTTCATAAATTCTGAAGGCAGTGGTATATCCTGACCCGCTTTCACACAATTTGTAGAGCTTAACGCCATATCTTGCCCTTTTTGAAGGTAGATATTGGCGAAAGCTAAGTCTGCCATGAAAGTTGAGGAGGGATTCGTCCACACTTACATTCTGCTCAGGGGTGTAGAGTTGCAGAAATAAATTATTCAGGGAATTTATTAGCGGTCTTATTTTGAACAACCGATCCCGGTTTGCATCGGTACTTGGGGGGGCCTGTGCGTTGTCATTGAAGTGGAGGAACCTCATTATTGTCTCATAACGAGACCTGGGCATTACTGCAGAATATACTGGGGTGGCTTGGGCGGGTCTTGTTGACCAGTAAGACCTAATGGAGGGCTTTTTGACAATACCCATATTTAGGGTGAGTCCCAAATTTTTTTTTAATTCCAGCAAATTGGTGGGCGTCCAATCTCTGGCATGGGTGGATGAAGGTTTCTGCCTTATATATTGAGTGGCATATAAATTTGTTTCGTGGACAATCTGATTTAGGATGTCGTCCGTTATAAATAAATGGAAGTAATCCATTTGGACAAAATTTGTATTGTCCACGGTTATGCCAGGAGTGGCAGTAAATCCGTGGATTCTAGGCCCAAAAGATGGGGCAGGTGCCCATACAAGAGCCTGGACTGAAGGGACCAGGCTGTCCCGTGCTACAGCGCTACTTGGCCCTGCGCTTTCAAGTTCTGCAGTTTCAACTGCATCAGGGACAACGTCCCCTGAAGATGAACCTGAAGTGACGCTGTCATCGTCACTACCTAAAACAGGTTCCATCTCGGACGCCATCTCTGATGCGGTCTCCGACTCAGACCACAGCATGGCGTATGCCTCCTCGGCGCTAAACAACTTCCTCGCCATAACGTAACTAACACTAACTAAACAAATTGTTTTTTTTTTTTGTTTTTTTTTTTATATAAAACACACAAACTAACTGCTATATATATCTACACTACCGCTAACAAAAAAATAAACCGCTATTGCTATATATATTATATATATATGTGGATATATATATAATTATATACTCCCTACCTGCCTATTCTAATAGAATAAAAGATAGAAAGGTAGATATATAGAAAAAAAGATAGATGGATAGATAGATTGTATAGATAGATAGAAATCTATCTATACAGAGAATGTTTTAGAGTGTAACTGTATTTTTTGTGTAACTGTAATCTTCTGGCAGCAATTCTCCCGAGTCTCTTCTTCTCCTCAAACTGAAACAATGTTTGAGGAGAAGAAAAGAGGCAGGAGATTTACTGCCAGAAAAGTCAAAATAAAACAAATGTGGTCGCTGTGATAGGTTTTCACAGCAACCACATGTTCAGGGACCATCAGATTGGTCCCTGATACTCTGCCCAGTGCCCAGAGCTGTTGGTAACAGCGTGGGCACAGGGCTGTGTGCACGCGATCGCGTGCACACTGTTTTCTATGTAGAAATGCATGTGATCGCTGTGATTGGTTGTCACAGCCATCACATGTTCAGGGGCCAAAAGATTGGCCCCTGACATTCTGCCCAGTGCCCATGGCTGTTAGCAACAGCCAGGGCACAGAGCTGTGTGCACGCGATCGCGCGTGCACAGTCTCTGAAGTGCCGCCGTAAATAGTCTATACGGCGGACTTCAGAGACCCTGACCGCTGGCCGTATAAATACGGCCAGCGGTCGGGAACCTGTTAATGTTATCTTCATTGAAAAAAACTGTGCTTTTCTTGCAAAAATAAGGAAATTTCTAAGTGACCCTAAACTTTTGAACAGTAGTGTGTATATATATATATATATATATACATATATATAATATCATACTCTACACTATACACTGTGTAATGCTAAAATGTGCAGATAGACACTATATTTATATATATATATATATATATATAAACAATCTATAAATCCTGGTCAATCATAAATTTGCCGTCAACTAAATTTTTGTGAACTTTAAGGCAGATGGCACCATTAAATCGAACTGTTTAACTGTAGAGTGACTTTGGGCAGAGGAAAGCAAGTGTGTGAAGCAGCAGATTGGATCTGATTATTACAGTGTTTATGCATGTTTTTGCAGCTAATAAATCTCTACTCATGAAATCAGTGTGTGCCTTACTTGTCACTATATGCAATGCTATTGACACAGAATCTAACGTACAGAGGCCAACTTCCTATTTGCACAAGAACAATCTAACCAAACCTAGACAAACTGACTGAAATGTTCTACAGATGTAGTAGAGCTAAATTTGCCATTTAAATATTTGAAGACAAATATTTTGCTCATTATGATTACTCTTTTAAAAGAATGCACCATATTTACATGCACTCCTAGTTAAATCCACAGATAACACCTGGGTTTCATAATAAGCAGTGCCAAATAAAATACTCAGCTCTGATTGAGGGCAGGAACACATATAGTGGCCACTGTGCGTCTGCGATGCAAACGAATACCTAGCTCACATGTGTCTTTACTGTAAAGTTTGCATTGTGTCTGGACCTCAGCCAAAATATTTAACAGTTTGGAACAACCATATCTACACTTATATGTATGTAAAAGTGATGATGATAATAATAATAATAATAATAATAATAACAACAACAACAACAATAATATTATTATTATTCATACTACTACTACTACTACTACTACTACTACTACTACTACTACTACTACTACTACTACTACTACGAATAATAATAATAATAATAATGCTACAATATAATGTTCAATTTATGCTTTTTGTCAAAATGTTAATGTTTTCCCTTTTTCTGTAAACATTTGTTTTTAAATTGTTTACATTGTTTTATCACTTATTGATATTTACAATAGCACTGGTTTTTCATTCCACACTCATTTGATGCAAAATTTGTATACCTATATAGATGTCCAATTGAACTCCTCCTCTGGAACCAGTATAGTACCTGGTATAGCACTGTTACTATCTATGGCTCCAGTTCTGTGTTCTCATGTGTTTGACCCTTGACCTCTGATTTAGATCCTGCTTACCTTGACTTTTCATCTGCCACAACCAAATAACTTGTAGGTCCACTTGTTTCTGGACCTTTGCCTGCATCCTTTTACAGTATGTCTCTCTTTATGCTGATGCAAATTAATTGCCTGTTTCCGACTATGATATTTGTCTCTAGATTGTATGTGACTTTTTGTCGATGACTCAGTTTTACAACTACGCATCTTTATTATATCGCTATGAGTGATACCCTGATGAGTTTCATGACATTCCACTGAGAACTTGCTTTCAGGTCCTATAGCCAAAGCTATTCAGGGAAAACCAATCTGGGACCCCAAGCTATCTGCTGAAGATGCTCCAATAGTGCATTTAAAAAAGTTGACAAAACAATACAACCCCCTTAAGGCCAGTATTTTTCAGATCAAGGAAAAAATATTCTGTTTTATATTTGTTTATATTGAAGAAAACAAAATTGTGAAACTGTAACTATAATTTTATACTGTAGCTTTTTCACATTTCTCCATCACCATGATCCAAAAAGATATAGACAATTAAGTAAATAAATGTCCTGTTAACAAAGCAAAATAATTTGATTGAAACACTTCATCTACAGGGTGGGCCATTTATATGGATACACCTAAATAAAATGGGAATGGTTGGTGATATTAACTTCCTGTTTGTGGCACATTAGTATATGGGAGGGGGGAAACTTTTCAAGTTGGGTGTTAACCATGGCGGCCATTTTGTATCCAACTTTAGTTTTTTCAATTGGAAGAGGGTCATGTGACACATCAAACTTATCGAGAATTTCACAAGAAAAACAATGGTGTGCTTGGTTTTAACGTTACTTTATTCTTTCATGAGTTATTTACACGTTTCTGACCACTTATAAAATGTGTTCAAAGTGCTGCCCATTGTGTTGGATTGTCAATGCAACCCTCTTCTCCCACTCTTAACACACACTGATAGCAACACCGCAGAAGAAATGCTAGCACAGGCTTCCAGTATCCATCGTTTCAGTTGCTGCACATCTCGTATCTTCACAGCATAGACAATTGCCTTCAGATGACCCCAAAGATAAAAGTCTAAGGGAGTCAGATCGGGAGGCATTTCTTCTGCGGTGTTGCTATTAGTGTGTGAAGAGTGGGAGAAGAGGGTTGCATTGACAATCCAACACAATGGGCAGCACTTTGAACACATTTTATAAGTGGTCAGAAACTTGTAAATAACTCATGAAAAAATAAAGTAACGTTAAAACCAAGCACACCATTGTTTTTCTTGTGAAATTCTCGATAAGTTTGATGTGTCACATGACCCTCTTCCAATTGAAAAAACTAAAGTTGGATACAAAATGGCCGACTTCAAAATGGCCACCATGGTCAACACCCAGCTTGAAAAGTTTCCCCCCTCCCATATACTAATGTGCCACAAACAGGAAGTTAAAATCACCAACCATTCCCATTTTATTTAAGTGTATCCATATAAATGGCCCACCCTGTACTATTACCCCACAGGCTTTAAAAAGACTAAGTAATGTAAAAAACGCATTGTCCTCATATGTTCTTGATATGTGAATTGTTGAAACTGTTTGGTCTCAACAGCCAATTCAAGCTACAGTAGGTCAATCTAGACCGGCTTAGAATGTAAGCTTGGTAAGCAGCACTGCAGATTTGAATGGCTGTTTCAGCAGGTCTTTGTATGTTGATATAACAAGCATGCTTATCTGAAAGCCAGTAATTGATTTTCATACGAATACTGTCATATTTTCCTTGCATTCCTCTTGGGCATATTTCCATTTTTTCATGACTTATATCCACAGCTGTTACTTTATAGGCTAAAGTGATAATATCTCTTGAGTTGTGTTAGTAAATTAATAGATTATCATTTAATTATACTAAATCTAATTAAATATGCAGATACTTAATGCAGCCCATAATACTATATAAAAGCAACAACAATGTTATGATGGAGTACTGAATGTTTGTAGAGTATACCTTATAAGATTAAATGCAAGGTTTATATATATATATATATATATATATATATATATATATATATATATGTGTGTGTGTAAAAAATAATAATATATATATATATATACATATATATATATATTTACTTATTTATAGGGTCAGTTTAGCTGGTGTTCTAGTAACCAATAAGTGCTCTATATGCATAAGACGCTGATGTACATATTGCACATATACAGCTATATTGTTTCATGCTTGTTACAGGGTTTGTCTACATTAGAGAATCTCTTTATGTTAGAAGAAAGAGCACCTGAAGATAAGTTGATCCCAGTATTTTCCCAGTTATCAGCTGCAATTTATGAGGGAATCGGGCAGCATGTGTTTAATATGACTACAGCACTGCTACAGGGGAAATCAGGAAGTACATGAAATAAATGGGCTGTCCATGTAATGCATGATTGTGCCGGGTCCAGTAGATGCTTTTGTAGCTACTATTTACCCTGGCTAATAGATGATAGTCCTGTATTGTCTGAAAGTTAGAGTGAGGTGATCCACAAGTTGCACAGTTTTCAACTTAATATATAAGTTATGGCTGAATAAATCATAAGGATTTACTTAGTAGCTTTGGAAAGTCTTATAATAATAAACTTGTTGAAATAAAAAAAAGGGTTGGAAGAAACTATTATTACAACTTTGACACGTAAAAAATGTGCATTTATCGACACCTTCCATTCTGACCTCTTCTTATCAACATAAGAAAATGTTGTACAATTCATACCAATAATAAGCTTACAAATAGCTGGAAACAGCCTGACCTCTAATTTGTACAAGAAATATGATGTGTGCATCATGCTCTCAGGTTGACAGTAACTGCCTAGCAGCACTAAAAATGTATTATCATTTCTTGCTTTCTAAAGATGGTAAATTTCGAGAAGTATAGTAATAAGATCATTAACTACATTTCTGTTCTTAAGAAACAAAAAGGCATAAACCTGCAGACCTTTGTGATTGTGATTGCTAGTTTCTTCCTGCAGGCGTTAGCAATCGTGGTCTTCTGGGAAATGAGTTCATGCAGTGGACAGGAGCGAGAGTTGATGTTTGTTTGAATATAATATTTCTGAATATGATTTTGGACAATAAGCCTTTCATTTAGCCTTGCTCCTGCCCAAGCATTATTACATTAGATGTTAAATGGTGTATGTCAGTTTTCTTTTTTGGTAACAAGAAGTATAAAACAAATATTTATATGTCATACAAATTAAGCTGAGAACCCTTTTCTGCGGTGTTTCTATAAACCCATTGCTTTGATCCTTTGAAGTCTAAGCTTGCTCTTATTGACGATATATCAATATAGTTGTATATTGGATGTTTTAAATAATTTATCTAGTAGAAATATAATAATAAAGAGGATGTTTTCGTAGGGAGGCAGTATTGGCACACCGTTCTAACCTCAGCTCTGTATTTTTATCTTTGATACAATAATATTATGGGATTTTCTCTCGGACAAGTTTATTCAAGAACAATAACAAAGTCTATCTATTTCTGCATTCCTAGCTTTTTCAAAACATTTTGTTGATACTGTAAGTCTACAATTTTAAGGTGTGTTAGACTTGTTGATATCTGAATTGAGGATGTCCATGGAGGGTTCCGTCAAGGCCTCCAAAACATTTTACAGTAAGAACAGAGCAGCATGCAGTGCTGTTATTTGCCATAAAAAGTACCGGGACTATTCAGTTTTCCTCCATTAAGCTTCCGGATTGAGGTGACCAGGCGAGACTATAACTGAGAATAACCATGACTGAGTCTGAAGTGAATCCTAAAGCCTACCCACTGACTGATGCCTAGCTGACAAAGACTATATTGGAGCTTGTGCAGCAAGTCTCCAATTATAAACAGCTTTACAAAGGGTCAAGTAAAGCCACAAAAAAAATTGTAGAGTTTGTTGCTATGGCAGCTGATGCAGAACATTTGGAGATCATTCTTCACCTTCCTCTTCTGTGGGATTACAATAATGTCTCTTATGTCTGTATGATCTAAGCAGGCTTTGGGAAGAGCCAGCAGGGTCTCAAGACCAGTCATTGCTTGCGCTGTCAGTATCAAGGAAGAGCCTCAGTTTGTTCAGGAAGCCATTGAGGGACTACTGGTGTAAATCACACTTTGAATTTATGGCAGAAGCCTAGACATCAATTTAATTTGCTTGTACAGTTTAATAATGTAACAAAAGTTGATAACCTAGTTGAATGTTTGTAACATATGAAGATTTCCAGATTGAACCACTTGGTAGTAATCTTTCAAACTATACCTATATTGGCGAAATGTTTAGTTGTTGGAAGCATATTTTTTTAACCAGAAAGAATCTGTGACATTACAACTTTTTTTTCTTTGACTTGTCTTATGTGTATTTTAATTAAAAAAAACATACATGTAAAAAGAGTTGGAACCTCGATGGCCATTATAAGTCAATGGAGTTCAAGGGGCACAATCCGGACTAGTCGTGAAATGGATATAGCACAGCACTATGGCATCTGTCATAGATGGGAGCCAAAGCACTGACATAAACAAAGCCATATTCTTACTGAAAGAATTATTATAATTATTAATATTTCTATTATTACTAATACTACTGTGAACTTTTAACTAACAAGTTAAAGTATCACATTAAAGCAGAAAAAAAATGCAGCTTTTAGCCAAAGACATTGAGCTCTAATTGTCCACATATCCAGAATTCCCCTGCTTTCTACCATTAGACCGCAGCTCAAGCCTGAGCCAACCATAAGAAGAGATCAGTAAATTAATGAGCCACTATGCAGTCAACTATACCCCAATTGCATTACATAATATTACAATGATGACGGCACCTTGCAGAATGCTAATAGGACAACAGGGTTGGTGGAATATAGAAAATGTTGTACAAATATATGTACAACATGATTCATGTATGACGCCTCATTTCCAACTGCCTTGTTTGAAATTTGTACCACTGTGGGGGAGATTAGTTGTCTGCACCTTTCAATTGACATCTATGTAGGGAGAGGTAATTTTCATATGTCTGTCACAAATATTGGCATGGAAAAAAATTTGCCATGGAGATAACGGCCACTTGTTGCTACAATGAAGAAACTGGGCAGTAACAGAAAATTAAAGAATGCACAAAAGTGCAAATTTGTTAAGACTGGTGCTTCATATGCAAGCCTTAAATTGAAGTGCGCTGGAGTACAATGTGCCAAATTTATAAAGAGGTGCACCCCTCTTACTAAATTTGGCATTTATTTCGGCAGAGGTATATATTGTGAGTATTTCCTGACATATACCTTTAACAGAATGCTGCAACATACGGCACAAAAATGTCAACAAAAGTAGGAAGGGTTTAGTGGGAGGGGTCACGCAGACTGACAGATTTACTAGAATTTACACCAGAAATTGGCATAATTATAGTGTAAATCTACACCAATCTTCTGTCTGTACGACAGAAAATAAAATCTACGCCTGCCTTGAGCAGGAGTAGATTTACACCATAATTACGCCAATTACTGTTGTAAATTCTAGTAAATATGTCAGTCTGCGGGACGCCACACCCCTCCCACTAAACCCTTCCTACTTTTGTTGACATTTTTGTGCTGTATGTTGCAGCCTTCTGTTAAAGGTATGTGTCAGGAAATACTCACAATATAAACCTCTGCCGAAAGGCTCAAACAAGTTGTGAACAGAGCCTTTTTTCTATGAAGTACAATGTCTATGCTCAGAGGAATTTACCGTTTGTTGAGTTCTCAGTTGGACAAAGCCCTGTTTATCTAAAATGTCAAATGAATTGTTCACATATTTGAGACATTCCAGCTATATCACAGACAGTGTGGCTTTCTTGCATCTTGCTAATTGCATTTTTACTAATGCTTTTTGCAGTGCATTCAATTCAATTAGAATCAGGGCATATGTTAGTGAGATTTAACATTTTACTACTTTAAGCTGCACCATATATTATTTATATGACTAGAAATTAGAAAACTTGTAATATATGGGCAACACTGAAGCAAAATACAAGTGTAGGGGTGTCACAGAATGAGCCTTTTCACCCCTGTCAAAGCTGCACTAGGAGGCAGCGATATGTATGGGTAAGACTCCATGCTATAGCCTTCTTGGGTAATGTATATTCTCACCTATACTTTGTATTGATCCTTTCTATACACATACATTAATTTCTTGCTCTAAACATTCTGGGAATTTCCCCTAAGTATTTATGATGTCACATTGTTGATGCCAAGATTTGCTCTTGACTTCTCTTGATATAGAATCTGTGAGCTCTATTGTTATTGTGTTTTATTCTTCTGTATTGTACAGGTGTGATAGATATTATTCAGACATATAGGGAAAAATAATGTTTTTGCAATATTTCTGCATCCATTAACTGGAGCCATAGTTCAGGCTATGTTAATACAATTGATACACTTAGGTCCAGAATTATTTGGACAGTGACACAATCTTCATGATTTGGGCTCTGCATGTCTCCACATTGGATTTGAAATGAAACAGCTGAGATGCAATTGAAGTGTAGACTTTCAGGTTTAATTGAAGGGGTAGAACAAAAATATCTGTGAAATTGTTGATGCCAAGAATTGCTCTTGACTTCTCTTGATATAGATTCTGTAAGCTGCATTGTTATTGTGTTTTATTCTTCTATATTGTACAGGTGTGATAGATATTATTCAGATATATCTGGGAAAAAAATGTTTTGCTATACTATTGCAACCATTTTTCTACACAGCCTCCTCATTCCAGGGGCTCAAAAGTAATTGGACAAATTAAAATTACAATAAATAAAAAACTTTTCTTTTATAATACTTTGTAGAGAATACTTTGCAGGCAATGACTGCCTGAAGTCTGAAACCCATGGGCATCACCAAACTCTAGGTTTCCTCATTTGTGATGCTTTGCCAGGCCTTTACTGCAGCTGTCTTCAGTTGTTGCTTGTTTGTGGGTCTTTCTGCCTTAAAGAGGCTCTGTCACCAGATTTTGCAACCCCTATCTGCTATTGCAGCAGATAGGCGCTGCAATGTAGATTACAGTAACGTTTTTATTTTAAAAAAACGAGCATTTTTGGCCAAGTTATGACCATTTTTGTAGTTATGCAAATGAGGCTTGCAAAAGTCCAAGTGGGTGTGTTTAAAAGTAAAAGTCCAAGTGGGTGTGTATTATGTGCGTACATCGGGGCGTTTTTAATACTTTCACTAGCTGGGCGCTCTGATGAGAAGTAACATCCTCTTCTCTTCAGAACGCCCAGCTTGTGACTGTGCAGATCTGTGACGTCACTCACAGGTCCTGCATCGTGACGGCCACATCGGCACCAGAGGCTACAGTTGATTCTGCAGCAGCATCAGCGTTTGCAGGTAAGTCGATCTTACCTGCAAACGCTGATGCTGCTGCAGAATCAACTGTAGCCTCTGCTGCCGATGTGGCCGTCACGATGCAGGACCTGTGAGTGACGTCACAGATCTGCACTGTCACAAGCTGGGCGTTCTGAAGAGAAGAGGATGTTACTTCTCTTCACAGCGCCCAGCTAGTAAAAGTATTAAAAACGCCCCGATGTACGCACCTAATACACGCCCACTTGGACTTTTACTTTTAAACACACCCACTTGGACTTTTGCAAGCCTCATTTGCATAATTACAAAAATGGTCATAACTTGGCCAAAAATGCTCGTTTTTTAAAAATAAAAACGTTACTGTAATCTACATTGCAGCGCCTATCTGCTGCAATAGCAGATAGGGGTTGCAAAATCTGGTGACAGAGCCTCTTTAAGTTTTGTCTTAAGCAAGTGAAATGCATGCTCGATCAGGTTGAGATCTGGTGATTGACTTGGCCATTGCAGAATATTCCACTTCTTTGCCTTAAAAAACTCCAGGGTTGCTTTCACAGTGTGTTTTGGGTCATTGTCCATCTGTCCCTTGAAGCGACGTCCAATCAACCTTGCTGCATTTGGGTGAATCTGAACAGAAAGTATATCCCTGAATACTTCAGAATTCATCCGGCTACTTCTGTCTTCAGTCACATCATCAATAAACACTAGTGACCCAGTGCCTTTGGCAGCCATGCATGCCCATGCCATCACACTCCCTCCACCATGTTTTACAGAGGATGTGGTGTGCTTTGGATCATAAGCCATTCCAAGCCTTCTCCAAACTTTCTTCCTCCCATCATTCTGGTACAGGTTGATTTTAGTTTCATTTGTCCAAAGAATGCTATTCCAGAACTGGGCCGGCTTCTTTAGATGTTGTTTGGCAAAGTCTAATCTGGCCTTTTTATTTTTTAGGCTGATTGTTTGCATCTTGTGGTGAACCCTCTGTATTTGCTCTCATGAAGTCTTCTCTTTATGGTAGACTTAGATACTGATACACCTACTTCCAGGAGAATGTTCTTCACTTGGGTAGATGTTGTGAAGGGATTTTTCTTCACCATGGAAGGGATTCTGCAATCATCCACCACTGTTGTCTTCCGTGGACGTTCAGGCCTTTTGGAGTTCACGAGATCACCAGTGCACTCTTTTTTTTAAGAAAATGTACCAAACTGTTGATTTGGCCACTCCTAACATTTGTACTATCTCTCTGATGGATTTCTTCATTTTTTTTCACCCTAACAATGGTCTGATTCACTTGCATTGAGAGATCCTTTGACCTCATGTTGTGGGTTCACATCAACAGCTTCCAAATGCAAATGCAACACCTGGAATCAACTCCAGACCTTTTACCTGCTTAATTGATGATGGATTAACGAGGGAATAGAACATGCAGATCATTAAATAGCTTTTGAGATAATTGTCCAATTACCTTTGGTCTGTTGAAAAAGAAGCAGCTACATAGTAAAGAGCTTTAATTCCTAAACCCTTCCTCAAATTAGGATGTGAATACCCTCAAATTAAGTCTGCACTTTAAAGGGAATGTGTTGCCAGCAAAACATGTTTTTTTTTTTTTAGTTAAACAATTAGTGTGTAGGTGATTAAACATTGTTCTAATTTTTTTTTTTTCACGAGTCAGGAAATATTATACATTGGATTCAATTTATAATATTTCCCAGCACTGGTTACTAGATGGAGCCATTCCCAAAATTGCAGCATTGCATGTGGTAAAGCAACCACATTGCTTTATGCTGCAAAATTGGGTAAAAATCCCTCGCTCTAGTGAGCTCTCAGAATCCCCCCCTCCTTTATCCTGGCTAGTGCCGGGAGAAACGAGGGGTTTGAACGGTCTAACCTCCTACACTGTGTGTCGCCATTTTTTGAGCTAACACACAGTGTAGTAGGTTTACATACAGTAGTAAACACACACTGAAACACGAACATACATAGAAATTACTTACCTGCTCCAGTCGCCGCCGCTCCCTCCGGTCCATCCACTCCGTCTGCTGCCGCTGCTCCATGTGCACAAGTCCGGAAGCCGCGACCGGAAGTAGTAATCTTACTGTCCGGCCGCGACTTCCGGTCCACAGGAAAATGGCGCCGTTCCCACACAGCAGCGTACACGATAGTGGATGAAACGGTCCCCGTTCGCAGTCCCTATGGGACTGGAGCTGCCGTATTCCATGTCTGTATGTGTCGTTAATCGACACATACAGAAATGGGAAAAAAAATGGCAGCCCCCATAGAGAAGAAAAAGTGTAAAAATAAAAAAAAGTAACACACAAACACACATATTTTGTGTATATTCAATATGTTTTGGTAAACAGCTAAAATGATAAAATTTGTGTCACTGTCCAAATAATTCTGTACCTAACTGTATATTGTGTAAATTGTTTATACTTTATTGACCCACGTGCATTACCACATCTATTGAGGATATTTTTTTGGTGTAGCATGTTCTGTATTACATGACATGGATTAGGTCTGTGTGTGTTTTAGATGCTTCTAAATTCAACTTTTCTTGTATCTAATAAAATTATAATTTTACTCATTCAACTTAGGTGTCCGCTTTTCGATAATCTGCATTCTTCTAATTGCTTGTTTGTTTATGACTAAAAATTATACAATCACAATAGAAATATGTAAACCAGCATTTACAATAATGATTGTTTTTTTTTACAGAATTCAGTTTGACATTAGTTTATCAGCACCAGATCTAATATTAGTGCTCCATGTTTTGGGGAAATTAGCCTGATCCACATTTTAAATATATGTTTGTGTTTTCCTGCTTACCTCTTTGCATTCAGATGCAGTCACATGCATATACTAGTATGTCCTCAATAAGATTATCACACAATTGCACAGGTTACTCCCACAGTACCAACAAACCGGTTTCATTGACTGTGATTTGATTTCTTCTTGCCTTTCTATAATGAGGACATATGAGATAATTAAGAGTTAGGGATTTTACCATACTTAGGGCTCTTTTACTCCGGCCAATTATCGGACAAACGAACGTTCACAGAACGTTCGTTCCCGATAATTGCCCTGTGTAAAGAGGGCAACGACCAGTCGATAAATGTAAAAACGCTCGTTCATCATCTGATTGTATCATTTTAAATGCCCAAAATATTATCGTTGTCGGCAGCACATTTCCCAGTGTAAACAGGGAGACGTGCTGGCGACATGATAGAAATGTATGGGGACGAGTATTCAGAGTAAAAAACTCTCGTCCCCATAATATCTTCTTGTGAAAGGAGCAAACAAGCACCAAGCAACGAACTGTCTCGTTGATCGGCGCTCATTCTACCGGCCAAAATGACCTGGTGTAAATGGACCTCAAGGCTTAGAAGAAACCTGTCAGCAGTTTAAATTAAATTGGCTCTAATGGGTGTGTGAGTGTGTGACATAGGAAATAGGATAAGATTCTGATCTTCACTGGTTACAGGGATCAAACTGTTTGCATTCTGTGTACAACACTGTAGGGATGTCAAACTAACACAAAAAGTGGCAGGCTATAATGTCTGACGATGTAGTAAGCTATCCAGTTTATCCAATATTTGTGGGTGTGGTCATAATGATGTGTTTAGGCAAATAGGGGCTGTGGTAAGATATTATATCATTTCTAGGCTACAGAGGAGGGCTGCAGGCACCCAAAGTCCAGCTCTGTTGACATTTCACACATAATCGTAATGCAGGTATGACACTAGCACCGTGGTCATGTGCCCTGGTCCTGACAGAGAGTAAATTGTCTTTAGGTTAGTGTCAATGCTCTAGAAAAACTATAATTGTGTTAAATTTAAGGAAAGACATATTTAAAGAGGCTCTGTCACGACATTATAAGTGCCCTATATTGTACATGATGTGGTTGGCGCTGTAATGTAGATTACAGCAGTGCTTTTTATTTAGAAAAAAGATCATTTTTGACAGAGTTATGACCTATATTAGCTTTATGCTAATGAGTTTCTCAATGGACAAGTGGGCGTTGTGGAGAGAAGTGCATGACGCTGGCCAATCAGTGACAAATCAGCGTCATACACTTCTCTCCATTCATTTACTCTGCACATAGCGATATAGCTATATCGTTATGTGAAGCCACATACACAAACACTAATATTACTGCAGTGTCCTGACTATGAATATGACAGTTTACAGCGTAATCTCGCAAGACTACGCCTGCTGTGCTGTAAATCACAGAGACATGCAGAGAAGTGGTCAGGATTCTGAATACACATCACGTCCTGGCTGGAGGTAATGTATATTCATAGTCAGGACACTGCAGTAATGTTAGTGTATGTGGCTGCACATAACGATATAGCTATATCGCTATGTGCAGAGTAAATGAATGGAGAGACGTGTATGGCGCTGATTGGTCACTGATTGGTCAGCGTCATACACTTCTCTCCACAACGTCCACTTGGTCAAAAAGTAAAACACGCCCAGTTGTCCATTGAGAAACTCATTAGCACAAAGCTAATATAGGTCATAACTCCGTCAAAAATTATCATTTTCTAAATAACAAACACTGCTGTAATCTACATTACAGCGCTGATCACATCATGTACAATATAGGCCACTTATAATGTGGTGACAGAGCCTCTTTAAAGATACATAAGATAAGAGGACTGAAGTCATCTTCAGCCTCTAATACAACTCTCATCTTACTCATCTAATTGGTCATGAAACAAACCATTGCCATAGCCTTCTTGATTTTGTAGTGCTCACTGAGACTAAGTTGGTACCGGATAAATAAAAATTGACTGCCATGTATAAAATGTTATCACTCCAAATTTTGGAAAATCTGGTCTTCATGGACAAAAGCAGATACTTTTTTTCTAATCCTGGACAACCCGTGTTCATTCATTTGTTACTTAACTTTTTATGCTCAGATCACAAATGTTCTCAATGTTGTAGAATAAATGTTCTCAATGTTGTAGAACAAATGTTCTCAATAAATATAAAAGAAATTAAGAGAAAATTTAAATAGTTTATTTATGCATATATTAGTCAGGGCTGGAAAATAATTTTGGGAATCATAGGGCAAGCTAAGTAATTACAATGCAATAGGTTATCTCTGGATGAATTATATATTCAGAGAATAGGGTACTTTTTCTTTGATATTGTTCTTTCCCATAAGGTAAACAATTTTTTTTAAAGGGGAAATGGTTTAAATATCTCTTAAATGTTTGTGTCTGGAAGAGAAAAATATCTGCTATGTTCCAATGCGGTATTGCAGCTTAGCCTTATTTACTTCAAGGGGTTATCCAGAGAAATAAAATTGATGGCCTATCCTCAGACAGCCTTGTCGATCAGCTGTTTAAAGAGGAGTGGCGCTTGTGCAAGTGGCAAGTCCTGCTTCCCCTTTGTTACTTTCTCTGCTCCATACTGTAAAATGCTGGTACATTTGTAGCAGTCGTTGACAGAGGTACAGCCTTCTCCTATTCACTTGGAATAGTAGCAACTTTAGGAGTGGCCCCAAATCAATTATTTGGTTCATTCCTAAAAAGAAGGAATGCACGGGCAAACTTAGAAACACCAAAAGGCCTGGAAGACCACAGAAGACAAGTAAAATGAATGATCACATAATTCTTACCTTGGTTAAGAAAAATCCCTTTACAACGTCTAACCAAGTCAAGAATACTTTCGAGGTACCTGGCATATCATTGTAAATGTCTACAATCAAGAGAAACCTTCATACATGTAAATACAGCTGGTTTATCTCAACATGTAAACCACTTGTAACACTCAAGAACAGAAAGGCCAGATTCGATTTAACTAGATTAGATTAGCTAGAAAACACCAAAAAAAAAACCTGGAAGTTCTGAAACAAGATTCTTTGGATACACAAAACCAAGATGAACTTGTATAGGAATGATGGGAAGAGAACAGTATGAATGGCTTATGATCCAAAGCATCCCACATTTTAAACCGATTGAGCATGCTTTTCACTTATTGAAGACAAAACTGAAGGCAGAAAGACCCACAAACAAGCAGCAACTAAAAGCAAAGCATCTGATGGTGTCCATGGTTTTCAGACTTCAGACAGTCACTGACAGAAAATAATTTGCATCCAAGTATTAAAAATAATCCTTATATTTCAAATTATGTTAGCTTGTCCAATTACTATTAAGCCAGTGAAAATGGAGGGACTATGTAAAAAATGGCTGCAATTCATAACATTTAATGGAATATTTTTATTAAACCCCTTGAATTAAAGCTGAAAGTTTGCATGTCAATCACATATTCATTGCTATGTTTCAAATCCATTTTGGTGGTGTACAAAGGCTAAATTATGAAAGTTGTGCCACTGTCCATGTTTTATTTTGAAAATGTCTGCATATCACATTTTGTATGCTTTCTATAACTATTCTACTAAATGATAATAAATTTTAACAAAGACTATTTAAAATAAAAATGTCTTCACTTGATATTAGTTTACATTATTCCTTTGAATTTTTCCAGACATGGTGTCATATTATTATTTAGTTCGGTATAAATATGCTTGAGGTTAGTGATTTGTCTGAAAACACAATTTAGGCAGTGACCTAAATTAATAACATACTTCAGAGGTCCTCAATGAAATCATATTTGTCTCAAGAAATAGCTTTGGTGGAAAAAGAAGAGAAATATTGAAGTTACTCCTAAGGACATTTAACGAAACATGAATAGTAATGGGGTAAAATGGATTCGACTTTATTGTTTTTGTGTGACCTATATAGAAAGGTATACCATGTTCCCTCAAGTTGCAATGCTAATTTGTTTTTGGACAACCTTAATAACTTTATTAAAAAATATTAATTGATTTACCAGACTAAATGTCAGCCCAAAATAAGAAAATATGAAGATTAAAGAAAAATAAATCACATAACTAATAGAGTTAAAGTATGTTCTTAATATAGAGAACAACCTCCTGGAATCTAGTGAATCTCTTTCTATGTTTCAGGGCCCTGTACAGGGTACACAGTGTACAGTAAAAGTCAAATGGAACCCCCCCCCATCTACTGTCAATACAGTACATTTAACCCAGGTAGAAAGGAGTACAGTATTTGCAGCACAAGTAGAGGGCAGTACTGTATATTTAGCCCAGGTAGATAGCAGTACAGTACATGGAGTACAGGTAGAGAGCAGTATAGGTAGATAGCAGTACAATACATGTAGCACAGGTAGCGAGCAGTACAGTACATGTAGTAAAGTTAAATAGTATTTCAGTACTTAAAGAGGCTCTGTCACCAGATTATCAAATCCCTATCTCCTATTGCATGTGATCGGCGCTGCAATGTAGATAACAGTAACGTTTTTTTTTGGTTTTTTTTAAACGACAATTTTATATTTATGCAAATGAGCCTTTCTAATGGACAACTGGGCGTGTTTTCTCTTATTTCCAACTGGGCGTGTATTGTGTTTGTAACATCTGGGCGTGTTTACTTGTTTTACTAGCTGGGCGTTGTGAATAGATGTGTATGATGCTGACATACACTTCTATTCACAACGCCCAGCCAGTAAAACAAGTAAACACGCCCAGATTTTACAAACACAATACACGCCCAGTTGGAAATAAGAGAAAACACGCCCAGTTGTCCATTAGAAAGGCTCATTTGCATAAATATAAAATTGCTCATAACTTTGCCAAAAATGATCGTTCACATACAATAGGAGATAGGGATTTGATAATCTAGTGACAGAGCCTCTTTAAAGCAGAAGTAGAGGGCAGGACAGTACATTTAGACCAGGTAGAGAACTATACAATACATATAACACTGTAGATGTACTACAGAGAGATACTATTACAGAGCTATTAAATACATCCACTTCAGGAATACATTGCCTACTGATTGGCTCTACTTGCACCCAATGTCATTTGATGATTTAGGGCTCATGCACCTGACCATTGCAGTTTGGCGGACCGCAAAACACAGATCCTAATGGCTTCCATGTACTATCTGTTTTCTTTGCGAGCTCATACACTAAAATGGGTGAGACCAACGCGAATACGGACAGGAATAGAACCTGTTCTACAATTTGCGGAACAGACAAACAGATCTGCAAAAAAGTTGGACGTGTACATGGCCCCATAGAAATGAATGGTTCAGTATGCTATCCGCATAAAACGGATAGGACACAAGAAAGCAACGGTCGTGTACAGGTGTTCTACCAGTAAAATGCCTATGCTGATTGGCCTGATCTTCCAGCCAATGACATGCACTGCAGATTGAAATATCTGTAGCATTGCAAGTTAAATAAGATTTCTTTGCTCTGCAGAAGTCACATGATCGTACTCCGTTCTTTCCATGGTGATCCACCATGATGAACTGTTTAGTGCCATGATGAACTGCCTCGTAACCCATCTTTTTGCCGCTTGTGCTAAGAGTGGACTTTAGCTATTTTGCCCATACATTTCAGGTGGTGTTAATGAGGGGTGCCTCCCCCAAGTGGTTCCCTCTATGCGGCCTGACAGATGCCTTGCCTGTACTGGTATAGTACATGCAGTCCATAAGCAAAGCCATAACTGGACATTTAATTACATTTTGTTGTCATTCGAACATATCCTTGAGTACCACTCTTAACCCCTTAGCGCACCTTGACGTAACTGTACGTCGAGGTGAGCAGTAACTTCGCGCACCTTGACGTGCAGTTACGTCTGTGCTTTGACAGTTAACCACCGCGCAGCAGTGGTTAACTGTGCAGGGTGCCTGCCCTGCATTCCCCGTTGCCGATCAACGGCCCATCGCCGCTTATTTAGGCAGTTAACCCCTTAATTGCGGCGTTCGATTTTGAACGCCACAATTAAGGTGTTTAGCGCCGATCGGCAGCCTCCACGTGAAATCACGGGGGCTGGCGATCGTATCCATGGCAACCGGACGCCAGACAATGGCTTCCGGGTTGCCATGTACAGAAGCCTATGAGGACCAGCCGGAGGGTGGTCGTCGTAGGCTTCCTGTCAGTGTGACTGTTACGTCACAATGACAGTTGGAATGCATTACACTACGTGTGTAGTGTAATGCATTCCAGCAGCGATCAGAGCTGCAAGTCTAAGTGTCCCCTAGTGGGACAAGTGAAAAAAGTAAAAAAAATAATAAAAATGTTTTCAAAAAAGTGTAAAAATAAAAGTTAGAAGTGACATAAACATGAACTGCTTTTTTTTTCCTATAATAAGTCTTTTATTATAGGAAAAAAATGAACATTTAAAAAAAAGTACACATATTTGGTATCACCGCGTTCGTAACGACCCCGACTATAAAACTATAATATTATTTTTCCCGCACGGTGAACACGGCAAAACAAATAAACGAAAAACAATGTCAGAATCACTATTTTTTGGTCACCACCCCTCCCAAAATATGCAATAAAAAGTGATAAAAAAGTTGAATGTATGCCAAAATAGTACCGATACAAACTACAAACCGTCCCACAAAAAACAAGCCCTTACATAGCTTTTTTGACTGAAAAATAAAAAAGTTATGGCTCTCCGAATATGGTGACACAAAAAATAATTTATTTTCTAAATAAGTTATTTTATTGCGCAAATGCTGCAAAACATAAAAAACCTATATACATATGGTATCGCCGTAATCGTACCGACCCGCAGAATAAAGTGTAATGGTCATTTATAGCCCAGGGTAAACAGCGTCAAAAATAAATAAAAATCATTGTCAGAATTGATGGTTTTTGGTCACCTGGCTTGCCGAAAAATGGCATAAAAAGTGATCAACAAAATCGCATGTACCCCAAAATGGTACCAATGAAAATTACAGATTGTCCCGCAACAAATAAGCCCTCACGCTGCTCCGGTGGTGAAAAAATAAAAAAAGTTCTGGCTCCCAGAATATGGTGATGCAAAATGTGCAGTGTTCCAAAAGCGGATAAGATCGGGTGCAATTTATAAGTGCGACACTGGCCACATATCTGTGGATTATTATTTATTTACCCCATTATTATACCCTCTTATTATGCCCCTGATGTACTCTGCCCAGTCTACATGTGCCCCCACATTCTAAACTGAAATACCAGAAAAACGCCAGAGCTACTACCAAGCAAAATATGCAGTCCAAAAGCCAAATGGCGTCCTTCCCTTCTGAGCCCTACAGCGTGTCCAATCACCCGTTTACGTCCTGATATGGCATCACCATACCTGGGAGAACCTGGTTAATATTTTATGTGGTATTTGTGGCACAAACTGGGCCCAACATATAGTGCACTAAAATGGCACATCAGTGGAAAATTTTAATTTTCACTCTGCACCATCCGCTGCGCATTAAACCCTTCGCGCACCATGACTTAATAGCATGTCGTGGTGTGTGGGGGGTGATATATGGAGCGTCTCACGCGCTGAGCCCACACCATACGCTGCGGGTGTCAGCTGTGTATTACAGCTGATACTCGGGACTAACGGACAGAAAAAGCGATCACGCTGTTACAGGTGCCTGTAAAAATGACAATATACTGCAATATATTAGTATTGCAGTGTGTTCTACCAGTGATCTAACGATTGCTGGTTCAAGTCTTCTAGGGGGACTAATAAAATATGTAAAAACAAAAGTAAATAGTTATTATTAGTGGAAAAAATGTAATAAATATTTAAAGTCTAAAAAGAAACCCTTTTCACATTTTTTCTCTAAAGTAATGTAAAAAATACACAAAATTGGTATTGCTGCGTCCGTAAAAGTCCAAGCTATTACAATATACCATTATTTAACTCACACGGTGAACGCCGTGAAAAATAAAGAATTTTAAACTGCAAAATCTCAGTTTTTTGGTCACCTTGGCTCTACCAAAAAATGTAATAAAAAGTGCTCAAAAAGTATTATGTACCAAAAAATTGTACCAATAAAACTACAGCTCGTCCCGCAAAAAATATGCCCTCACACCACTCTATTGACGGAAAAATAAAAAAGTTGTGGCTCTTGGAAAGCCGGGAGGAAAAACGAAAAAGAAAAAAGCAAAACATGGATCAGTTCGGAAAGGGTTAATTACTTTCTAATGAAAAAACATTTATGTCCACGTGGGGTATTGCTGTACTCGGGAGAAATTGCTTTACAAATGTTTGGCGGCATTTTCTCCTTTATCCTTTGTGAAATTGAAAAAATGCAACATTTTTGTTGAAATAATGTTGATATTAATTTTCACAGCCTAATTCTAACAAATTCTGCAAAAGAGGTGTGGGGCCTAAATGTTCACTATACCCCTAGATAGATTCCTTAAGTGGTGTAGTTTCCCAAATGAGGTTACTTTTTGGGGGCTTCCACTGTTTCGGTCCCAGCTAAATTTGAGCTCCAAAAGCCAAATAGTGCTCCTTCCATTCTATTCCATTGCTTTACATATGTTGGGGTGTTTTTTCTACTTTATTCCTTGTAAAAATTTAAAATTTCTACGTTTTTTTCACAAAAAAAGTACATTTTCATCTTCATATACTAATTCAAATAAATTTAGCAAAAAAACTGTGGGTTCAAAATGCTAACTATACCCATAGATAAATTCCCTGAGGGGTGTAGTTTCCAAAATGGGGACACTTTTGGGGGGTCTTTACTGTTTTGGTACCACAAGACCTATTCAAACCTGACATGGTGCCTAAAATATATTCTAAAAAAAGAAGGCCCCAAAATCCACTAGGTGCTTCTTTGCTTCTGAGGCCTGTGTTTCAGTCCATTACCGCACTAGGACCACATGTGGGATATTTCTAAAAACTGCAGAATCTGGGCAGTAAATATTGAGTTGCATTTCTTTGGTAATACCTTCAGTAGTACAGGAAAAATGTATTACAAATGAATTTTCGAAGAAAAAAAATGAAATTTGTACATTTCACCTCTACATTGCTTTAATTCCTGTGAAATGCCTAAAGGGTTAAACACATTCTGAATGCTTTTTTGAATACTTTGATGGGTGCAGTTTTCAAAATGAGATGACTTCTGGGGACTTTCTAATATATAGGGCCCTCAAAGCCACTTCAGAACTGAACTGGTCTCTGAAAAAATAGCCTTTTGAAATTTTCTTGAAAATGCGAGAAATTGCAGCTAAAGTTCTAAGCCTTGTAACGTCCTAGAAAAATAAAAGCACATTCAAAAAACGATGCAAACATAAAGTAGACATATGGGAAACGTTAACTACTAAATATTTTGTGTGGTATTACTATCTGTTTTACAAGCAGATACATTACAATTTAGAAAAATGCAGATTTTTGCAAATTTTCTAAAAATTTTGGTGTTTTTGACAAATAAATATTGAATTTAACGACAAAATTTTTTCAGTATCATAAAGTACAACATGTCACGAGAAAACAATCTCAGAATTGCTTGGCTAGGCAAAAGCATTCTGGAGTTATTACCACATAAAGTGACACATGTCAGATTTGCAAAAATCGACTGTGTCCACAAGGTCAAAACAGGCTTAGACACTAAGGGGTTGAAGGGGTTATCCGGGGAACAAAAATTGCATTGCAATAATATATTTATGTGAAACTAAGTAACTTACTAATGTACTTTAATTTAAAAATCTGTACTAAATGGTGCCGTTCAAACCTCGTGAATAGTTCCCGGAAGTCCTGAAGCTTTTCTAATAATGATGACGCTTCGACACGGCCCCACGTGATTGAGGGCTTGCTTCATGTGCTATTCATGAACATGACCGCAAGGGGCTGTCACATTGCCTATTGCTTGAGTCCCAAGCAGAGTATCAGCCAGCGCTTTGCTCGGGACAATTCAGGGGTTTCCGATCGCTGGAGTTCCCAAGCAGAGAATCAGCTGATGGTCTGCCTGGGGACTCCAGCACTTCAGCCCATGTCAATGTCACTGCCCATATATGGACAGTGACATCGGCAGCAGTACTGGAGTCCCCAAGCAAAGCATCAGCCCTACATGCCATTTTCTGTGGTTTCCCTTGTTATCATGGTTTCAAAGACCATTTTAAGTTGAAAATATTGTAAGCTAAGAGCATTGTAACTTGGGGGACCACTGAATAGTAATAGTGTATTATACAATAAAGTTTGCAGGATTACATTTGTTATTCACAGTAAACTATGGAAAATGTATAATTTACATGGGTATAAATTACATAGTAAGAAAGAGGGGTCATTTACTGCAGATGAAATAATACCTAGAATGGTACAATTAAAAACAGCGAGTAATTAAAGACATGATTTTTTTTGCTGCACACCTTACTTAACATACAGTACAGATGTAGCCAAGTTTATCTTGAGTCTGATAACTTACTGAAGCATGAATTCACACATCAAAAGCCATTGAAAAGTCATTGAAAAAGTCAAGATAAAGTTTCTTGCCACTGTGTATTAAATGTGTTCAAATTCAAGATAAAGATGGCTACATCTGTACATCCTAACATAAAAGAATAAGGTTATGGAGGCAATGGCGACATAAGCACTAGATTGATACTAGTGATCATTTTGGGGTATGCTTAAGAATAGTAAATAGAGCTGTTCCCACGTTAAATACAGCACTTATATTATTATATAACATTACGATTAATTTGCAAGCAAAGCATTTGATAATTAATTGTTTAAAAAGTTGTCAAGATAATCATTCTTAACTTTTCTGTTACGATAATGAAACGAGAACTACTGGAATATTAAATGTTTGTGAAATTAATGAAAATTTTAATAGAGAAAAATGACAATAAAAGTTTCTAAATCCAAATGAAGGCAGGAATAAAAGGCATGTGATTGCACATCTTTGTCAGGACAAGGGAATCTTAAACTGAAATTTAAAAAATTGCAAGTACTCTTAAAAATAGGATTATCTAATCTGAATTATTATAAGATTAAGCAGAACGGAAACAATGTTGTATTCTTAGCTTAATGCAAAAGACTAACATTTTTACTTCCTTCATAAAGCAATGTTCCAAATAGACCACATATAGGAGCGCCTTAATATGTGAAAGTCTCTGCTATAAGTATGCGAGAAAATATAAGTATAAACCCCTACACTAAACTTTAACATATTGTAAGTCACATTCATATGCTTGACCCCATATAACTGCTGTCAGATTTCCACTGCCAATAATAATGTCAACTATCAAATAGAATCCCGAATGGTCATGAAAGCTATCCAGAATCTTATTTTGGGTAATCTATGAAAAGTGGTTTGTTTTCATCCAATAATTTCCAAGGCAACATTTGGAATCTACGTGCTGAGAACTTCACAGAATAGATTCAGATGTCTTCAGCATATGCTTTGTAGACTGGTACCGTATGGTCAGCCAGAGCTCTGTCATTGCAGTTTGAACAGCTGAGAAAATAGTTCTCATTGATCTCTGTCCAAAATCCAAGGTATGTCTCTGTGCGTATGAGCTTTCACCTTCAAAATAACTTGACTTTATAGTGACTATATTTACATCAGTATTTACATGGAATGCTTTAGCGTACTTTAGCGTAAATTTTTGTTTTAATGTTGTATATATTTAATTTTTTTATGTGCCATTTTGTTATTAATATAATGAAGATGATATGGTAAAATGGATTTATTTACAACAAATTTCTAAATAATCTTATAACAATTATAACAAAAACTATTTTTAACTGGACTATCTTGCTTTTCCTAAGATATGGAGATATTGACAAGGATGAAACCTCTTTGTACACCATTACATAGAGTGGCTCTTTCAGGTTTCCTATGATACTCTGAATCCAGCATAAGATAAAGGAGATACATTTTTTCTATTATTTGATTTAGTATTTTCACGTAAAAAGCTGTTAAAACTCATGGAGACATTTTTTGAGTCTTGCTTCCTCCGCCTATGCAGAGTGATTGACAGCTTTTATTGCATGAGTTTGTACACAGGGAAAGCCGTCAATCACTGGGTATGGAAAAAAAGACTTGAGAATACTAGATCAAATCTTATAGAAAACTATATATCCCTGACTTTAACATCTCCCCTTTATCCTATGCTGCCCTCAGATAGGGTAGTATAAGAGACCAGACGGATCCGCTTTAAAAAAAAAGCCTCTCTTACCATGAGAAAACACTCCAAATTATGATGTCTATAGATGAGCAGATAGCTGCATTTTACCAACTTAATAGCCCCACAAAAAAAAACCATTAGGTAATTGAAACTAAATTATAAGGCACTATATGCAAATTACATGGCCATTTAAAACAAGAAAGTCATAAAACATTGTCAGTCTTGGTGAGAATAATACTATATTAACCCCTTCCTGTCATTTGATGTATCCATACACCAAAGTCGGGTAGGGGAAGTATGGAGCGGGCTCACGGAGTGAACCTGCTCCATACGATGCGGGTGTCGGCTGTTTGTTACAGCCGACACTTCAGAGTAACGAGCGGCATCGCGCTAGAGCGCAATCCCGCTAGTTTAACTCGTTAAATGCTGCGGTCAATAACGACTGCAGCATTTAAATCGTTAGAAAGAGGGAGCGACCCCCTCTAACAGCTCATCGTGCCCCCCGCAACGCAATCGTGGGGGGGAGTGAAGGTTGCTATGGCTGCCTGGGGGCCATCTTTGTACACCTATTAATTATAGGGCTTAATAAATGCCTGTCAGAATCACAATATACTGCAATACATTAGTATTGCAGTATATTGTGCAATCGATCTAACGATCTCTGGTTGAAGTCCCCTAGGGACTAATAAAAAATTAGTTAAATAGGACTTTTAAACACCAGAATCTCTATATTTGGTCACCTAATCTCCCACAAAAAATGAAATAAAAAAATTATCAAACCATCGCATGTACACCAAAATGGTATTATTAAAAACTCCAGCTTATCCCACGAAAATCAAGCCCTCATAGTACTATATCGACGGAAAAATAAAGACGTTATGGCTTTTGGAAGGTGGGGAGGAAAAAACGAAAATGAAAATCTGAAAAAGGGCTGCGGCGGGAAGGGGTTAATAGACAGAAAAAAAAATTACTAACACAAGAGCTCACTTTGCATGTCTAATTGGTAACTTTATTTGCATACAACTTACACTTAAATTTTTCTCCAAATGGCACTTTAGGAGTCTGGTTAGTAGCCTTTGGTTTATCTTTACAAAGACTTCTTATAATTGCCCTAAGGCTCAGTTCACACATAGCATAAATACTGCGGATTTTCCGCAATGGAATCAGTTGTGGAAAATCTACAGCATAAAACAGTAGTAGCAAAGTGTATGAGATAGAACAAATCTTATCCACACGCTGCGTAACTAGTGAGCGGAAGAACTGCTCAGAAATTGTCATGCGGTGCAGAGTTTTATTCCGCAGCATGTCAATCCAGCATGTCAATTGTATTTGCGTAAACGCTGCTTATTTGTTGGGTAATGGGGAGGTAAAAATAGCAGCTCAGAAAAAAAAAATGTTTTATACTTACCCAGAAGTCTGTGTTTCTTCTTCCAGGGCGGGCTCCTTGGATGACGTTTCATCCCATGTGATTGCTGCAGCTAGTCACAGGCTGTAGCGGCAGTCACATGGGATGAAACATCTAAATGCCGCCGTTTTCCATTGTGGATATTCCGTGCAACAAACTCCACCACAGTTTCGTGAGTTTTTTTGCCCAGAATTACATGTGGCACACTCAGTGGATACGCAGCGTGCTGGATAAGCCTAAGGGTCTGCTCTGTGGTAAATTCATTTTACACAGAACTCTCACCTAAATATATTTACACATAGATGCAGTCAGCATCCAAGTATATATCTACTTGTAGGTGTGAGGGTGCAATAGTACAAGATTGTTTGTTATACATTTTATAAGTAAGCAGAATAACACTTTAATATAAATGTAGTACACAGATTAAGAGTAATGCGGGTAGTAAAGTGTTGTACAAGTTATAATACAAATGTTTCATCAATACTAGTACAATTCTTGCTGTAAGATGCATTTCTAGCCTAGATAATACCTGAGAAATCAACATATTTTAGGTACAGTAAAATGTAAACTCGATTTAGAACACAGACTATATTATATGATGCAAACACAGATAAAGTAAACACATTGTACCATGAAAGCTAATACCAAAAAAAAAATAAATAAAAAAAAATAAATAAATAAATAAATAAATAAAAAATAATTATATATATATATATATATATATATATATATATATATATATATATATATATATATATACACATCAGGAAATATACAGGAAAATACTGTTAATATGTGAATTCTTAGAATACTCAACAGTTAACAGTAGAGTTTTTTTTTAATAATATCAGAGTAAAAACAGAATTTGATATGCAGCACAAAGGAAGAGTCTCAGCTAGAATCATCTATTGCAAAGAGGAAATTGTTTCCAGTATCAGGGCTTTCACAGCCATCACTAAGTAGAAATGGATGCAATCAATTTGCAGTTGCTCTCTATATTTTGATCTGACATGTTGAATCTACTTCTCAGCTATAATTTGCAAATCTAAACAGGTAACAAGTGCCGGCTAACTATATAGTGTGGAATCCTACAGTAAATTCTTGAAAATAATTATGTTTTTGGATGACACTTTATTACTCACTAACTGGGACCAGGGTCTAAGTAGCCTATTGTATTCAGCAGTTGTCTGCTAAGTATTTGAAACATGAACCAATCAGAACAGCAAGATATTCATAGCAGGACTTCAGCTTCTAAGTAGAGAAAGGAAAGATAAGTTCTCACAGTAATGATTTGAGGGCCCAGTCATACTGGCCACAGGGCCAAATCAAGGTTTGTGGAGATTCACAGGAAAAATACATTATGTGGTCACACCTTACTTTCATTCCATAGTAAACTAGCTTAGAAAAAACAGGCTAGAGGTTAAAGACAAAAATGATACAGCTACAAAATTATTCCTAACGTTTGTTTTGACACTTATAGTGGTAACAAAATAAAGTGGGGGAATAGGGAGCTTGTATTGCAACTATAGCCCCAGCAAGTAGCTGCAAGCATGAGCCTACTTCAATACAACTAAATGGCTATACATTACACAATATCATATATATATTTTGCAAGGACGTGGTGTCCGAGGCATGGTTAGCTCCGCCCACAGCCCGACCTGCAAGAAGTCTATGAGTGTGATTGCTCAGTCTGTCTGTTGTTTGTGCCTCTATTTGTCTATGTGTCTCTGTGTTTGTGTGTGTATAAGTTCCAGTATGTGTGTATGGGTGTCTTTGTGTGTGTGTATTTGTGTGTCTAAGTGCCTATATATGTATCTGTACAGTGGCGTATCTACAGGGGTCGCAACGGTCCCAGTTGCGACCGGGCCCCCAATCCTGGGAGGCCCCCCGTTGCCACATAGCGCTGACCGCACTTCCAACTGTATTTGCTTCCTCAGGAAGCAAATACAGTTCAGTGCAATGGTAGAGCCTCGCTCCAGCATTCACTGTGCGGCAAGCGACTTGGTGCAGGCAGCCGCAATGTAGTGACGTCATCGCGCCTGTCTGCGCCGAGTCACTCACAGCACATACTGGAGGAGATGGATTCTCCATCCGTCGTGGGAACGAGGATAGGTAAGTAAATATGTTATTATTTTTCTATTAGGTACGTACATATGGGAGCATTATACTGGGCATGGGTGGGAGGGGTCATATAGTAGCTGCTGAGGGGGCATTATACTATATGGGGGGCTTTATACTGTATAGGACAGCTAAGGGGGCATTTTACTGTATATGGGGCATTATACTGCATGAGACGACAGCTATGGGGGGCATTATACTGTATGGGGCAGTTATAGGGGGTGTTATACAGTATGATGGCATTATACTGTATGTGGCAGCTATGGGGGGCATTATACTGTATGGGACAACTATGGGGGCATTATACCGTATGGGGCAGCTATTGGGGCATTATACTGTATGGGACATTATAGTGTATGGTGCAGCTATGGGGGAGCATTATACTGTATGTGGCAGCTATGGGGGGCATTATACTGTATGGGGCAGCTATGGGTGGCAATATACTGTGGGGGCAGCTACGGGAGGCATTATACTGTGGGAACAGCTATGGGAGTGCATTATACTGTGTAGGGGCATCTATTGGGGCATTATACTGTGTGTGTGCAGCTATGGGGGCATTATTCTGTGTAGGGGCAGCTACGGGGCATTATACTATGGGGTCAGTTATGGGGAACATTATACTGTGGAGGAATTCATGGGGTCTGTCGGGAAAGGCGGCTGGGCATAGACGTGTACAGGAGTCAGGTGATGTCAGGAAGTGGTAGGGGGGACATAAGCTGAATTCTTGCACCAGGGCCCATGAGCCTTTAGCTATGCCCCTGTATCTGTATGTATATATATTTCTGAGTATGCATCTACTACAAATCTGTACTCAGAGTTATCACTGTGTGTTATATGTGGTGTTACATAAGACTGCAGGTAACATCTACATTATCTGTACTCAGAGAGTTATCACTGTGTTATCTGTGGTGTTACATAGGACTGCAGGTAACAACTACTACATTATCTGTACTCAGAGCGTTATCACTGTGTTATCTGTGGTGTTACATAGGACTGGAGGTAACAGCTACTACATTATCTGTACTCAGAGTGTTATCACTGTGTATTATCTGTGGTGTTACATAAGACTGCAGGTAACATAAGTACATTATCTGTACATTTAGCACTGTTTTATCTGGAGTTTTACATAGGACTGCAGGTAACAGCTACTACATTATCTGTACTCAAAGAGTTATCACCGTTTTATCTGTGGTATTACATAGGACTGCAGGTGACATCTACTACATTATCTGTACTCAGAGTTATCACTGTGTGTAGGGCTTGGGCGATTTTGCTAAAAAATAAAATCTAGATTTTTGTCAACCTTATGCACGATTTTTGATTTGATTCACGATTTTCTTATTTTTAGGAGTAATTAAGGAATTAGTGTGCATGCAATTCCCTTATCTCAAAAAAATACCAAGACACAATTCTTTTACATAAGAGAATTGCAGGCATATTTAGCCAATAATATATATTGATTATCAGGATTGTCTCTTAGCTGCTACGTGTGATCACGCTCACTTATAAAAGGGACAATGCTGATAATCATCATATATATTTGGCTCAGAGAATAATAAGCGCAGCTATGAGTGCAGAAGAATGCCAGGAACAACGAGAAACCAATTCCCAAGACAAGGCATCAACAAGGCAAAAACCAGAAGTAAGACAAGCCTGTAATGAACAACGTCGTTCTCAAAGAGCACAATTATAAATACTTATCATTCCTTTCGCTAGCAAACACATGTAATGTAATTTCTATACTAGTACATTTATATTTGTACATAATCCCCTGTAGTCCTGGGAGGGGGGGGGGGGGGGGGCAGATCCTGGGCTTTTAAGTTAATCATTAAATACTGTAGTTAGATTTTGTTGTGACTTATCCTGAGGAAGGTGATAGAGGTCCAGCTAAATTTTTGTTACTTATTTATGGATGTATGACCCCAGATAACGTAAAACAGTACAATAAATCATAGATTGTAAACCTTTGTGGACAGAGCCCTCTCTCCTACTGTAAAAGTCTGTCACCTAGCAAACTCATGTTCAGTATTTCTCAGTTTTGATATTAGAACAGCATGACATCTGTGACCTTTTATGATGCTAATCTTCAAGTTTAGGAAGACAGTCAGTGGTCAGAAACCTATTTATGGATTACAGACTGTCCTAATATAGCCAATAGAGCGCTCAGTTTGCAGCTGTTTTTTTAAAGAAATATTTTGCACAAAATATCAATTATATCAATTTACTTTTGTTTTTTTAAATAGATCAAATTCAATATTGAAAGTGTTTAAGGGAAATTCAATATCATCAATTTCATATACACTAAGCAAAAATGTACAATAGTACAACAATGTAGTTGCTATAAAAGAATGACTGTTTTTTGAAGTACAAGTTGCAGTCTTTTTCTAACTACTGTATATTGGTTTAGACAATTCACAAATGTATTTTCCCTACACACAAGTGTGAATATATTATGAGATGATCAAGAATTACTATGAATTGAATACGCTAATACAAAATATTGCCTAGAAACATGTAGTAGCACAAACTAAACATCATCTCATAATTACACTACTACTATGTATCATATTGCATAACATTTGAGATATTGTTATGGCCCCAATTGTAAAAGAGTAAATCACTGAAAAAGCTGTTTGATTTTCTTTAATTTTGCATAAAATGAATGAAAGCCTCAGAGTACGAGTAGAATGTGACATGGCATCTTAAAACATTTACAAATATACCAACACAAAATCAAATTATCTCTGAAAAAATCCACTAAATATATTTGGATAATATCATTACAAAATATCACATTTGTACTTCAACTGAAAATGCACTTCATAATGTAGGGAAATACTAACACATGATCCTTAGGCTGGGTTCACACGAGCATGTTACTTCCATAATGGACGGAACGTATTTCGGCCGCAAGTCCCGGACCGAACACACTGCAGGGAGCCGGGCTCCTAGCATCATAGTTATGTACGATGCTAGGAGTCCCTGCCTCGCTGCAGGACAACTGTCCCGTACTGTAATCATGTTTTCAGTACGGGACAGTAGTTCCATGGAGAGGCAGGGACTCCTAGCATCGTACATAACTATGATGCTAGGAGCCCGGCTCCCTGCACTGTGTTCGGTCCGGGACTTGCGGCCGAAATACGTTCCGTCCATTACGGACGTAACATGGTCGTGTGAACCCAGCCTTACTGGTGACTGCCTCAGAGAGCTCACTGAAAGTTGAGAGGCAGCATATATGTGGTATTAATGGATTCAAATGTATGTATGTATATTGTTAGTCATTGCCCAGGGAGGGGGGATACTGTGGAGATAGGTAAAACCTGCCTCCACTTGTTGATGCCTCTGAGGCAAGCATACTAGCTGATGGAGACCGATTATTCCTGTCTCCACTAATGCTCATTGCCTTTGATAGGGACTAGTGGAAACATGTATTCTATGACCTGCCACCACTAGTCACTGCCTCTAAAATTTGATATCAAGTCCAGAGTGTTATATCAAGTCCAGAGTCAACGCAGCCGTCTACCAGGAAATTTTAGAGCACTTCATGCTTCTCTCTGCTGACAAGCTTTATGGAGATGCTGATTTCATTTTCCAGCAGGACTTGGCACCTGCCCACACTGCCAAAAGTACCAATACCTGGTTTAATAACCGCAGTATCACTGTGCTTGATTGGCCAGCAAACTCGCCTGACGTAAACCCCATAGAGAATCTATAGGGTATTGTCAAGAGGAAGATGAGACAGCAGACACAATGCAGACAAGCTGAAGGCTGCTATCAAAGCAACCTGGGCTTCCATAACACCTCAGCAGTGCCACAGTCTGATCGCCTCCATGCCACGCCGCATTGATGCCGTAATTTATGCAGGAGCCCCGACCAAGTATTGAGGGCATATACTGTACATACTTTTCAGTAGGTCAACATTTCGGTATTAAAAATCATCTTTGAAATTGGGCTTATATAATATTCAAATTTTCTGAGACACTACATTTTGGGTTTTCATTAACTGTTCCCATAATCATCAACATTAAAAGAAAAATGCTGGAAATAGATCACACGTATGTAATGAATCTATATAATATATGAGTTTCACTTTTTGAATTTAATTACTGAAATAAATTAACTTTTTGATGATATTCTAACTCATTGAGAAGGACTAGTATATATATATATATATATATATATATATATATATATATAGATGAAAGAAATGAAAATGCGGCACGCACCCGTTTGCAAATCTTCTTAACTTTATTGTGTCACCTTGGCGAGGGTAAAAGCATTACAGGGAGGACAGCTAGTTGTAGGTTACAGCCTGTTTCGCGCTGGAGATCGCGCTTCTTCTGACCTACTCATAATACATATATTTATACTTGTATGTATGTACACACACAAAAACTTAGCCGTGGGAAGAGGAAAGACCTCTCTACAGTACAGGAAATTCTTCCCTACATTACAGCAACCACTTCCCTACACTATATTTTTTAAGGTAATAGGGACAGATATCAAGGGTGGTCCGTGTGTGTGTGTGTGTGTGTGTGTGTGTGTGTGTGTGTGTGTGTGTGTGTGTGTTTGTATAAACGTGTGTGGGTAACAGTGTTTTGCTTGGGTTTTGTTATTGAGTAAATGTGTATAATTTCTAGTATACTGATTTCATAATGATTATTATATGTATTAAAGTATTTTTATTTTATACTGTTTATATCTTATTGTAACATATTTTGTTTTAACCTAACAGTTTTAGTAATAAACAAATTTTATATACTAATACGTGTGGAAGGAAAAGAAACAGAAAGACACATTGCTTGAGAAAGGCTCAATGTAAAGAGCCGAAACGTCGCACAAGGGCTAATAAAAGCCATTTTTTTCACTACTACTTGGAGTGCTGTCTCTTATTGGATGACTACAGAGGAATTGGAGTTGTGATCGGGCTCCTGGGACGTGCACCCACTTGTATTTCTGACTGGTGCTACTGGATGGTGGACTTTCTATCTATCTATCTATCTATCTATCTATCTATCTATCTATCTATCTATCTATCTATCTATCTATCTATCTATCTATCTATCTTTTTGTTCCACTATTTATACACTTTAAATGTGACAGGCAAAAAAAAGAAGAAGAAGAAATAATTGGAATAGACAGGCATTTGCATTCTATGATATGATAAAAAGTCTTATGTATACTTCCGTTTGTCTGATTGTAGCTGTGACAAAAAGTCAGCTCTTTAATCTTAGCTAGATTGTCTTTACTAGTTTGGCCTACAATGCATGACATTATACAATAATAAAACCAACGACCGCAGCACATATGTTGAAGAGGCATGGCTAGTCATTTAGAGCAGCCTTTGTTGGATGGAAGCCCACTAGACTGCAAGGATTCTTAGTGCTACCAATAGTGAAATGGGTTATCTTGCTAAATATCTGCATGGTTCTAAAGCAGGCTGGCACACTTTAACGAAAATAGTGCAAAGTTCTTAAGCATAATCCCTTTAATATATGGAAAATTAGGTAGATTAAGTTATTAGGTAAAATTGCAAAGGTTTATTTCACCAGTAAAAGACGACACATTTAAGTAGGTCACTGGGAATATCTCAATGTTCACAAAAAGAAAAGAAAAAATTCTGTCTGTATGGATATTTTAGACAGTATTTAAAGTATGCATGGCTTTCTATCTATCCACTAAAATAGAGCTTGATAGCAATAAGGTAGAATGTATAAGTACCATAATTGTACCCGGAGAACTGCCAAGTCTTTCCACTTATAATGACTCCTACCTGTCAGTGGAAACACGTTAAATTGCATCTTCACAATTAGGAAATGCTTTAGTGATTAGAAATCATGCATATTTAAGGGTATGCAAAACTGAACATTTGAAGAAGGTTTCAAAGTAACTGTATAGAGCCAAACTGGGAAAAGAACCTCAGTTGAGATAATTGAGTTCTATATTTGGATAAGGTACAAGTTATTCAGTCAAACTTTCAAAAGCAGTAAATGGCTGGGGATCATATATATATTTGCTTTACTAGAAAAAACAAACAAAAAATATTTATAATGCTATAATTAAAGTAATTATATAACTAAATATCCATAAATATCTATATAATGAAATAACCATAAATAACTAAATAACTTTTTTTTTTTTCTCTCTGTCATAATACTAATTCTTTATAGGTTTTTTCAGGAAAGAAAAAAGAAGAACTTACATCATACAAAAGTACAATAAGAAGTCAGACAAAAAGTTCCATTAATTATTTCTACTTTTCATCCCTAGCCCAACCCGCCCTCCCCTGCTCCCATAACCCCCCTCCTTTTCCTGGCATGGATAGATAGGAGAAAGGAGAAGAGATGGACAGAGGAAAATAAACGATATAACTTAATAACTATAAATAATGACATAACTAAATAATTTTAATATGTTTGTCTTATTAGTATTCAATATAAATTGATACTTAGAAAATAAATAAATAACGTTGAAAAAATATTAAAATTAATAATTCATTCCTTATTTATTTTCTAAATAACAATTTAGGTTGGTTTGGAATAAGGTGAACATATCAAAGTATGTTAAGATGAAAAATATGTTTGAAAGACACAACATCAATCGCTTTGACTATTGAAGACACCATTTTGTCCTTCTGTATAGCTCAGCACTTGGCATCTGCTTGAGGGACTGTTAATGTTTAAACAATTGTCAGTAAGCATTTCACAACGGGACTATAATTCCAGATGTTTCATTACAAATGTAAAAGCACAGACAGAAATGTAACAAGGAATAATTCTGAAGAGGCAGGGTACTTCTTTTTACAAGTCTAGCATAAAAAGATAAGAAACAACCCTGCAAGACATTTACTGTATAGGCCAGTTCACACGTTTCGTAAATACTGCAGATTTTCTGTAGCAAATATAGTAGCAGCAAAGTGGATGAGATAAAACAAATCTCATCCACACGCTGCAGAAATACTGAGCGGAAATACCGCTCAGAAATTGACCTGTGGTGTGGAGTTTTATTCCGCTGCATGTCAATTGTATTTACATAAATGCTGCTTATTTGTTGAAGGATTTTCCCATTAAATTCAATGGGGATGTAAATCCCACATCAAACAGCAGTTGTTCAGTTTTTTGCAGCAGGTTCGCAGCGATCCCGCCGCAAAAAACGAAACTCAGAAAACAAAAAATATATTCAACTGACCTAAGAGTCTGTGTTTCATCGTCCTGGGATTACGCTTCATCCCATGTGACCGTCGCTGCAGCCAATCACAGGCTGCAGCGATCTTCTGGGATGAGACGTCATCCCAGGAGGCCGGCCTGGTAGCAGTCCAGCTAAGTACTGCAGTTTTTCGCAGTTTGGTGCGCTTTTTCACCTAGAATTCCCGGCGGCGCACAGGGCGGATATGCTGCGTGCTATTACGCAGTGTATCCGCCAGGTGAGAACTCAGTCTATATGTAGATGAAGAACAATGAAGAATAAAGAACAAATTTGATGTGTTTTTTGCCTAATGTCTACTAGTTTTCTGATTCTTTAACCCCTTAAGGACGCAGCCTTGTTTTGGCCTTAAGGCTCAGAGCCCATTTTTCAAATCTGACATATTTCACTTTATGTGGTAATAACGTCGGAATGCTTAAACCTATCCAAGCGATTCTGAAAGTGTTTTCTCGTGACACATTGCGCTTTATGGTAGTGGTAAAATTTGGACGATATATTCAGTGTTTATTGTTGAAAAATTGCAAAATTTAGGGAAAATTTATAAAAAATAGCATTTTTCAGAATTTAAATGCATCTGCTTGTAAAACAGACGGTTATACCACCCAAAATAGTTACTAGTTCACATTTCCCATATGTCTACTTTAGATTGGCATCGTTTTTTGAACATTATTTTATTTTTCTTGGACGTTACAAGGCTTAGAACATAAACAGTAATTTCTCTTTTTTTTAAGAAAATTTCAAAAGCCTTTTTTTTAAGGTACCTCTTCAGTTCTGAAGTGGCTTTGAGGGGCCTATGTATTAGAAACCCTGATAAAACACCCCATTTTAAAAACTAGACCCCTCAAAGTATTCAAAACAGCATTTAGAAAGTTTTTTAACCCTTCAGGCATTTCACAGGAATTAAAGCAAAGTGGAGGTGAAATTCGCAATTTTCATTTTTCTTGCTGAATTTCAATTTTATTCAATTTTTTTTGTGTAACACGGAAGGTTTTACCAGAGAAACACTACTAAATATGTATTGTCCAGATTCTGCAGTTTTTAGAAATGTCCCACATGTGGCTCTAGTGCGCTTGTGGACTAAAACACAAGCCCTAGAAGCAAAGAAGCACCTAGTGCATTTTGAGGCCCCTTTTTTATTAGAATATATTTTAGTCAGCATGCCAGGTTTGAAGAGGTGTTGAGGTGCCAAAACAGTAGGAATCCCCCAATAGTGACCCAATTTTGGAAACTACACCCCTCAAGGAATTAATTTATGGCTGCTGTTATCATTTTGACCACACAGTTTTTTCACAGCACCTATTTTAATTGGGCTGTGAAATTAAAAATATGAAATTTTTTCCAATAAGATGTAATTTATGATCAAAATTTCCTATTTTCACAGGGAACAAAATACCCCATTTTGTTGCCCAATTTGTCCTGAGTGCGGCAATACCCCATTTGTGGCGATAAACTGTCGTTTGGGCCCATGGGAGGGCTCAGAAGCAAGGAGCGCTATGTGTTTGTTGGAGTCCAGATTTTGCTGGATTGGTTTTCGGGTGCCATGTCGCATTTGCAGAGTCCCAGAGGTATCAAAGCAATGGAAACCCACCAGAAGTAACCCCATTTTGGAAACTACACCCTTCAAACAATTCATTTATGGGTAATGTGACTTTTTAGACCCCATAGTTTCTTCACAGAACTTATTTGAATTGGGCTGGGAATTTAAAAAAAAATAATTTTTTCCAATAATATGTCGTTTTAGCTCAAAATTTCTTATTTTCACAAGAAATAAAATACTCCATTTTGTTGCCCAATTTGTCCTGAGTGCAGCAATACCCCATTTGTGGTGATAAACTGCCATTTGGGCCCATGGGAGGGCTCAGAAAGAAAGGAGTGCTATTTGTTCTTTGGAGTCCAGATTTTGCTGGATTGGCTTTCGGGGGCCATGTCGCATTTGCAGAGCCCCAGAGGTATCAAAGCAATGAAAACCCACCAGAAGTGACCCCATTTTGGAAACTACACCCCTCAAGGAATTCATTCATGGTTGTGGTTATCATTTTGATCCCACAGTTTTTTCACAGCACCTATTTTAATTGGGCTGTGAAATTAAATAAATGAAATTTTTTCCAATAAGATGTAATTTATGATCAAAATTTCCTATCTTCACAGGGAACAAAATACCCCATTTTGTTGCCCAATTTGTCCTGAGTGCGGCAATACACTATTTGTGGCGATAAACTGCCGTTTGGGCCCATGGGAGGGCTCAGAAGGAAAGGAGCACTAAGTGTTTGTTGGTGTCCAGATTCAGCTGGATTGGTTTTCGGGTGCCATGTCGCATTTGCAGAGTCCCAGAGGTATCAAAGCAATGGAAACCCACCAGAAGTAACCCCATTTTGGAAACTACACCCTTCAAACAATTCATTTATAGGTAATGTGACTATTTAGACCCCATAGTTTCTTCACAGAACTTATTTGAATTGGGCTGGGAATTTAAAAAAAAATTTTTTTTTCCAATAATATGTCGTTTTAGCTAAAAATATCTTATTTTCACAAGAAATAAAATACTCCATTTTGTTGCCCAATTTGTCCTGAGTGCAGCAATACCCCATTTGTGGTGATAAACTGCCATTTGGGCCAATGGGAGGGCTCAGAAAGAAAGGAGCGCTATTTGTTCTTTGGAGTCCAGATTTTGCTGGATTGGCTTTCGGGTGCCATGTCGCATTTGCAGAGCCCCAGAGGTATCAAAGCAATGAAAACCCACCAGAAGTGACCCCATTTTGGAAACTACACCCCTCAAGGAATTCATTCATGGTTGTGGTTATCATTTTGACCCCACAGTTTTTTTACAGCACCTATTTGAATTGGTCTGTGAAATAAAAAAAATGACATTTTTTCCAATAAGATGCCATTTTTTATCAAAATGTCTTATTTTCACAGGGAACAAAATACCCCATTTTGTTGCCCAATTTGTCCTTAGTGCGGCAATACCCCATTTGTGGTGATAAACTGCCATTTGGGCCCATGGGAGGGCTCAGAAAGAAAGGAGTGCTATTTGTTCTTTGGAGTCCAGATTTTGCTGGATTGGCTTTCGGGGGCCATGTCGCATTTGCAGAGCCCCAGAGGTATCAAAGCAATGAAAACCCACCAGAAGTGACCCCATTTTGGAAACTACACCCCTCAAGGAATTCATTCATGGTTGTGGTTATCATTTTGACCCCACAGTTTTTTTACAGCACCTATTTGAATTGGTCTGTGAAATAAAAAAAATGACATTTTTTCCAATAAGATGCCATTTTTTATCAAAATGTCTTATTTTCACAGGGAACAAAATACCCCATTTTGTTGCCCAATTTGTCCTTAGTGCGGCAATACCCCATTTGTGGTGATAAACTGCCATTTGGGCCCATGGGAAGGCTCAGAAGCAAAGGAGTGCTATGTGTTTGTTGGAGTCCAGATTTTGCTGGATTGGTTTTCGGGTGCCATGTCACATTTGCAGAGCCCCAGAGGTATCAAAGCAATGGAAACCCACCAGAAGTGACCCCATTTTGGAAACTACACCCTTCAAACAATTCATTTATGGGTAATGTGACTTTTTAGACACCATAGTTTCTTCACAGAACTTATTTGAATTGGGCTGGGAATTTAAAAAAAAATAATTTTTTCCAATAATATGTCGTTTTAGCTCAAAATTTCTTATTTTCACAAGAAATAAAATACTCCATTTTGTTGCCCAATTTGTCCTGAGTGCAGCAATACCCCATTTGTGGTGATAAACTGCCATTTGGGCCCATGGGAGGGCTCAGAAAGAAAGGAGTGCTATTTGTTCTTTGGAGTCCAGATTTTGCTGGATTGGCTTTCGGGGGCCATGTCGCATTTGCAGAGCCCCAGAGGTATCAAAGCAATGAAAACCCACCAGAAGTGACCCCATTTTGGAAACTACACCCCTCAAGGAATTCATTCATGGTTGTGGTTATCATTTTGATCCCACAGTTTTTTCACAGCACCTATTTTAATTGGGCTGTGAAATTAAATAAATGAAATTTTTTCCAATAAGATGTAATTTATGATCAAAATTTCCTATCTTCACAGGGAACAAAATACCCCATTTTGTTGCCCAATTTGTCCTGAGTGCGGCAATACACTATTTGTGGCGATAAACTGCCGTTTGGGCCCATGGGAGGGCTCAGAAGGAAAGGAGCACTAAGTGTTTGTTGGTGTCCAGATTTAGCTGGATTGGTTTTCGGGTGCCATGTCGCATTTGCAGAGTCCCAGAGGTATCAAAGCAATGGAAACCCACCAGAAGTAACCCCATTTTGGAAACTACACCCTTCAAACAATTCATTTATAGGTAATGTGACTATTTAGATCCCATAGTTTCTTCACAGAACTTATTTGAATTGGGCTGGGAATTTTAAAAAAAAAAATTTTTTCCAATAATATGTCGTTTTAGCTAAAAATATCTTATTTTCACAAGAAATAAAATACTCCATTTTGTTGCCCAATTTGTCCTGAGTGCAGCAATACCCCATTTGTGGTGATAAACTGCCATTTGGGCCAATGGGAGGGCTCAGAAAGAAAGGAGCGCTATTTGTTCTTTGGAGTCCAGATTTTGCTGGATTGGCTTTCGGGTGCCATGTCGCATTTGCAGAGCCCCAGAGGTATCAAAGCAATGAAAACCCACCAGAAGTGACCCCATTTTGGAAACTACACCCCTCAAGGAATTCATTCATGGTTGTGGTTATCATTTTGACCACACAGTTTTTTTACAGCACCTATTTGAATTGGTCTGTGAAATAAAAAAAATAACATTTTTTCCAATAAGATGCCATTTTTTATCAAAATGTCTTATTTTCACAGGGAACAAAATACCCCATTTTGTTGCCCAATTTGTCCTTAGTGCGGCAATACCCCATTTGTGGTGATAAACTGCCATTTGGGCCCATGGGAAGGCTCAGAAGCAAAGGAGTGCTATGTGTTTGTTGGAGTCCAGATTTTGCTGGATTGGTTTTCGGGTGCCATGTCACATTTGCAGAGCCCCAGAGGTATCAAAGCAATGGAAACCCACCAGAAGTGACCCCATTTTGGAAACTACACCCCTCAAGGAATTAATTTATGGGTGTTGTGACCATTTTGACCCCACAGTTTTTTCACAGAAGTTATTTGAATTGGGCTGGGAATTAAAACAAAATTATTTTTTCCAATAATATGTCGTTTGGGCTGAAAATTTATAATTTTCACAAGAAATAAAATACCCCATTCTGTTGCCCAATTTGTCCTGAGTGCGGCAGTACCCCATTTGTGGTGATAAACTGCCGTTTGGGCTCATGGGAGGGCTCAGAAGGAAAGGACCACCATTTGGCCTACTGGGGATTTTTTGGTGCAAAGTCATGTATGCAGTAGCCCCTGAGGTACCAGTACAGTTGAAACCCCCAAGAAGTGACCCCGTTTTAAAAACTACACCCTTGAGGCATTCATCTAGAGGTGTAGTGAGCATTTTGACCGAAGACATACACCCCATAAACTGTAATGTGGGTTCTCACGGGTACGTCAATACCCTACATGTGGCTGTAATCAGCTGCCTAGGCACGCAGCAGGGCTCAGAGGGGAAAGACGAGGGGGGGATAAGCTGTGCGGAGTGCATCAGGGTAAGTAAAACTGGGGTAGATTAAAAATCATGGGATGTATGATAAATTTTGAAGCACTCTTTCATACGGAGCCTTAGTTTTTCGGGACATGTGTCACATTGATATATTGTGTCCTTCCTTATCCCCCTCTTATAGCAGACTTTGTACCTCTTTTGACTTTTTTCTTTCTTGCCAGTTTGGGGAACTTCTCCTGGAAAGTGTTGCCCTGGTACGATGCGTGTGGCCTCGCCTCCAGAAGTATTGGGCCCCCCCCCCCCTTCTTGGTCAATAAAAATTAGTTTCTTGATAACCACCTCTTGAAATTCCAGGAAAGTTCCCGTCTGGCCTGTACATCGATGTAGCACGTACGCGTTGTACAATGCCATCTGTATGATGTGCCCGGCCAGCTTCTTATACCACACCGCAAAGCGCTGTAGGGCTTTAGGGCTTGATCTGACAAGTCCACCCCTCTCATGTACCTATAGTAGTCCAGGATGCAGTCTGGTTTGGGGGTCTCTGTACTGGTACCTCGTACAGGTACATGGGTACTGGTGTGACATCTCTCTTGTCCTTGTACTTGAAACACAATATGTTGCTGCTAGATTGTGCCCTGCTCTCACCCCTTCTGAGCGTTTGCCCTGCAGAGTCTTAGGGAGGCCTCTCAGATTTCTTCTAGCAGTGCCGCATACCGCAGGACTTCTGGAAGCGAGGCAGTTGAAGAGTGGGACGCTGGTATAAAAATTACCCAGGTAGAGGTGGTAACCCTGGTCCAGCAGTGGGTGCACCAAATCCCACACAATTTTTGCATTAACTCCCAGTTAGGGGGGGGGCATTCTGGGGGCTGAATACTGGTGTCCTTCCCTTCATATATCCTAAATTTGTAGGTATACCCTGATGCACTCTCGCACAGCTTATACATCTTTACGCCATAGCTTGCCCTCTTACCCGGCAGGTACTGGCGGAATTGAACCCTCCCTTTAAAATGTACCAAGGACTCATCAATAGAAATACACTTCTCGGGGGTGTATGCTTGGGAAAACCGGGCACTGAAACGGTCTAATAGGGGTCTCCATTTATACAAACGGTCAAAACTGGGGTCATCTCGGGGTGGGCACGGCTCATTATCAGTATAATGTAAGAAGCGAAGTATTGCCTAATTTATTTATTTTTTTAGGTTCCAGTTCAGTTCTGAAGTTGCTTTGAGGGGCCCATATATTAGAAACCCCAATCAAACACCCCATTTTAGAAACTAGACCCCTCAAAGTATTCACAACAGCATTTAGAAAGTTTATGAACCCTTTAGGTGTTTCACAGGAATTTTGAGCAAAGTAGAGGTGAAATCTACTTTTTTTTTTGTCAGAAAATCCTTTTTATACCACTTTTTTTTATAACACAAAAGGTTTTATCAGAGAAACGCAAGTCAATAGTTATTGCCCAGATTCTGCAGTTTTGAGAAATATCCCACATGTGGCCCTAGTGCGCTAATGGACTGAAGCACCGGCCTCCGAAGCAAAGGAGCACCTAGTGGATTTTGAGCCCTCCTTTTTATTAGGCACCATGTCCGGTTTGAAGAGGTCTTGTGGTGCCAAAACAGTGGAAACCCCCCAAAAGTGACAGCATTTTGGAAACTAGAGACCTTGAGGAATTCATTGTACTTTTCATGGGGTGCATGGGCTTTTTGATCAGTTTTTATTCTATTTTTAAGTGGCGCGGTGACTAAAAAACAGCAATTCTACTATTGATTTTTTATTCTATTTTTTTTACAGCGTTCACCGTGCGCTATAAATGACATATTCACTTTATTCTGCGGGGCGATACAATTACGGCGATACCAGATGTTTATAGTTTTTTTTTATGTCTTATGGCGTTTGCACAATAAAATACGTTTTGTAAAAAATCATTCACTTTTTGTGTTATCATATTCTAAGAGCCATAACGTTTTTATTTTTCCATCAATAAAGCCGTGCGAGGACTTATTTTTTGCGTAACGAACTGTAGTGTCCATCAATACCATTTTTAGGTACATGCGACTTTTTGATCTCTTTTTATTCCATTTTTTGCGAAGTGAAGTGACCAAAGAATTGTGATTCTGGGACGGTTTATTATTATTTTATTTTACGGCGTTCACCGCGCGGGATAAATAATAAAATAATTTTGTAGTTCAGGCCGTTACGGACGCGGCGATACCAATTATGTATAGTTTATTTGTTTGTTTATATATTTTTATTAATAATAAAGGACTGATACTTTTTTTTAACTTTTTTACTTTGTCCCACTAGGGGACATGAGGGCAGGAGGCCCTGATCGCTATTCTAATACACTGCACTACATGCGTAGTGCAGTGTATTAGAACTGTCAGCTATTCACTGACAGCAAGCATAGTGGGTCCTGACTAGGCTTCCGTTTATGGCATTGCCGGACACCATTGTTTGGTGTCCGGTTGCCATAGTCACCATCGCCGGCCGCTATCGTGTAGCAGGCCGGCGATGGCAGCTTAACCCCTAAAAAGCCGCGATCGCTATTGAACACAGCTTTTCAGGGGTTAATCAGCGGGGATACAGCGATCGGTCCCCGCTGTAGGAGCTGTGACAGCTGCTGTACGAGACAGCAGCTGTCACAGCTCCTGTATGTGTTGGGAGGACGGCCGAAACGGCCGTTACTCTCGAGACGTACTATTCCGTCATGGAGCGCGAACAGGGCGCTTACCATGACATAATAGTACGTCAATGAGCGTTAAGGTGTTAAAGGTGTTTTCCAGCAAGTAAAAATTAATGACCTATACTTAGGATAGGCCATTAATAGTTGATGGGTCGGGGTCCAACTCCCGGGACCCCCGCCAACCAGCTGTTTCTACTTGCTCACTGTGAATCGTCGACACACATGTAGCGGCGATTTCCAAATGTTGCAGCCTTCTTCTCCCATTTACTTCAATGGGAGAAAAGGCTACAGTGCCTGTGAATCGCCGCTACATCTGTGTCGATGATTCACAGTGAGCAAGTAGAAATGAAGGGGCTGCAACGCTCGTACAAGATGCACCCCCTTCAAATCAGCTAATCAGCGGGGGGTCCCGGGAGTGAGACCCCGACCCATCAGCTATTGATGGCCTATCCTGAGGATAGCCCATCAATTTTTACTGGCTGTAAAACCTCTTTACACCATATTCATAAACTGATTATAACAATAACTAAGTGTGCTTTCATAAGAGGTTTTCTCATAGATATTTTTTTGCCCTTCTCATTAAAGGTTTTTTTTCTTACACATTTATGGAATTTCCACAGAAAATGTCTGATAGGTGTGGGTCCACCTGTGAGAACTTAACTTATCAGGAGAACAGGGGTGTCCTTAGATACCTTCTAGGTGAGGCGGTCGTTGCATCAAGGTGAGATCTGCAACTGTATTAACATGCGAAAATTCTATGTTGCCTTTTATGCTTCAGTAAATTATCACAGCCACCAAATGTTACACTGTAGTAAACCGAATTAAAAGAAAATCCAATCATACAATGTGGTAAAGGAGGTTGTACAGGATTTCAAAAACATGGCTGCTTTCTTTCAAAAACAGTCCAACAACTGTCGACTGATAGTATATGTATTGCAGCTCAGTCATATTTACTTTAATGGAGCTGCAAAACTAGACTGTCACAAAGGGTTCATGGACCCACTGGGCCATACCACCTTGGCGGTATGACAACTGGCCAACAAGGCTCAGGTCAAAGTCTATAGTTCGTATAGGGTACCTGTGGCAGCTCGGACAGTAGCAAGGCAGGCTCGGCTGGGACTAGGCAGCGGGTAGATGTCAGGCGGGGAGTAGCAGGACAGGCATAGAATACAGCACAGCACGACTACAGCACGGCACTTGACCAGGATAGCACAGGATACAGGTTACAGGATACAGGATACACTGGAAAACACTGGGAGACCATTTGCTAAACAAACTAGGATACGACAAACAACGCTCAGGCACTGCAGAAAGGGGCTGGACCCTACTTATAGTCCAGGAGGCTCATGGGTTAATTAGCGCTAAAGTCCCTACAGGACTTGGCCGAGGTGAATGGACGTGAGCGGTGGAATCTCCTGAGGAGGAGACTGGGACCAGCGCTTGCCGACCCATGGCTGCAGCCGTTAGGAGGTGAGTGAACCCGATGGCCCGCAGCCATGGACATGACACAGACACAACCCAGGTACAGGTGCAGAGAGACATGAAAAAAAGTTTTCTGGTGTAATGGATTAAAGCTCATGACATTAAGCTCAAGACAATGAGAATTTTTTAAGACAAAAACATTTATTAATTTATTAAAAAATACAAAAATGACAGGGACATGACATTCATTGCCAGTTTTAAGGTTTTGTGATTATTAATTTTCATGTATTTATGGAAGAAAAATAATAAAATAATATTGGCAAAAAGAAGAAAATGCTAACATGAAAAGACTGATAAAAATAATCTGCTCTCTTTACTTCCAGTGGTTTAATTTTCACTTATTACTATATGGAAGTCATGAAAAGATGAGACACTTATGAATGGAAAATATTAACTGACCCAATAAAAACCAAACAAGTTTATAAAGATGAAAAAGGATTCTGATTCAGAATTTAAAGATTGTTCAGAGAAATTTAGAGTAAAGGTTAGCAAAGGCATGTAACATTTAAACTGTGTTCAGAAAGATAAGCCTGAAAGCAGGTATGATAATTACATTGCTCACAGCAAGTTTATGAATATGAATCATCTATTTGTTCATTCAAACTTACTTGGAACTTTTCCCAATTAAGATGATGAATATGACATTTAACTAATCATCAGAAACAACAAACATATCTGTAATACACTTTTGAACTTTCCGAGAGCAAGAATATAAAAAACGTATTTTACTTCCCCCCATATAAGACATGTCACTGTCATTCCTCTCCTAAAATAGAATATTGAGCAGTGGGACTTCCTCTGTATGATAAATTATCATTTTATATTTTAGAAACCGTTCGAAAGTCATGCACCAGAGAGATATATATATATATATATATATATATATATATATATATATATGTATATATCTCTCTGGTGCATGACTTTCGAACTGTTTCTAAAATACTGTTTCTAAAATACATCAGCTTTAATTTCTGTTAATGAAGGTATACATATATGTATATATATATATATATATATATATATATATATATATATATATATATATGTATATATTTATATATATGTATATATATATATATATATATATATATATATATATATATATATATGTATACCTTTATTATCAGAAAGTGAAGCTGATGTATTCTTTATACAGGTCTCACATTTCTCATGGAAAAAATGTAATACAATATTGTGACATGCTAGCAAAACTGTTGAGAGGCTGTAACGCACATCACAAACACTGGGTGGCTAAACAGAGACACATATAGCATAGACATCTCATGACAGAGTATCGCAAAATTATGTTTTTTTTAAAGCTGTTGTCTCGTGCCACACATCTCAGGATATGTTGAAATATGAGGAAAGGTAAACAAGGATGCATATGTATTCAACTCTATTGTACTATATTGTACACTAAAAATGCCTGTGTGTTCAAACTTGGTGAGATTGGCCACCAATCTAATATGTATGGGGTCTGCTGACAGTTCCCTGATGACTCAACGTCTTATTACCCTCTCCCCATTGAAATAAACATACATGCCAGGTTGAGTCGAGCACACATTTTTATTGAGAACCGGTAGACTTAGCTGTTGACCAAACAAGCATTCGGCAATCATCAATCTTTTAGTATAAGCATTCCAGTTTTTTGGACCTTTTAGCTCAGATACAGCTGGCACCATTATTAAGGTAGCAGTGGATGTAAATCTTGCAGACAGTCTGCTTTGCCATAAGAATTCATATTTACTGTAAGGGCCCCGCATGTCAGGCATAGTATTATAGTCAATAAATGGCGGAACCAGGGAGAAGGCAGAACTCTGACCAAGTCCTCAAGATCATCTGCAGACATTTTTTAATCCCATTTAGTTCTCAACCCTGTTAAGAAGTGTGACTGCAGTGCAATGTTTGTTTATTTATGCACAGATATCTGTATAGCAGATCAAATAGATAGAGAATATTAGTGCAAGACTGGTTTTTACTTTGTTTGTTGCCCCATTTTCTATAAAACCAGCCTTTGATCAATGTATACTGTATCCACATTCACAGCTATGTTAACATACATTAGTATTTTACTTACAACATTTACTTTAATTTTATAACAGCAAGATAATTCTTTAAGAGCTGTACAGAGAATATATTGACACACATCAGTGTCATCCCTAGGGGGGCTCACAATTTAAATTCACTATCTCACAGACACATGCGATGGCTGATTTCAGGAGAAATAAAGGCAAGCACAGGGAGAACATAAAAACTAAATACAGCTTAAACCTTGGTCAGATTAGAAAGCCCTCAGTATGATAAGTGAGCCACAGTGTCACATAACTCACGTTTTAATGTCTATTACATTACCTGCTTAGGGAACATTAAGTGCTAAATGAAATCATCCATGGTTCTTGTTAAATTGCAATCATGTTTTTTTCAATAATAGTATAAATATATTACAGTAAAAATGGGAGACATTCCATGGCAATCAGATAATAATAGTAATTTAGTGCCATGTATAGTTACTATATGGAAACATCCTGATCTCTATAGATAGGGCCCAGATGTCTCAGGACATAGACTTGCAAGACAGTTAGATTATGTTCTAGTCATTCTATCTACTATCAAATCTCTCTACAGCCAAACAGAGCTCCATCTAGACTTACTTTATGTCCACATGTAATATTAATGGTTAAAAATGCACAGTAACATTCGCATCAGTGTAACTAAACTACAAACTGATACATTTGCTATTTTTTCTGCTTATGTTGGCATATTACTCCAGATCAGATTCATACCAGAGAAGCCAGGAAGATATGGCACACTGAAAATGTGACGGCTCTCAGCAAACTCACAAGTAGAGTGTGTAATTCCGCTTACCATGTTTGTTTGAAAGATATGTGCTGTGATGTCTTTGTTAAAATGAAACAAGATTTGTAAACTGTCAGAAAATACATTGTTGCATGGCCTTCTGATTGATTTGTTAATGATGCCAGGATTTTCTATGTTTCAGAATGTCGATAAAATGCCAAGAACAAGTGATTTAGGGGCAGCTCAGAAAGCTAGTTAACATTGAACTTTATGATTAAAGAGAGCACAATTTTGTTTTTGTTACTTTACAGGTCTAAGGCTTTGTTCACATCTGCGTCAGGACTCCGTTCAGGGGTTCCGTTGGAGCTTTCCATAAGGGGAAGCCATGATCGGAACCCTGACTGAAACAAACAGAAACCTTAGGTTTCCGTTTGCATCACCATTAATTTCGATGGTGATGGATCCAGTGCAAATGGTTCCCGTTTGTCTCTGTTGTGCAAGGGTTCCGGCGTTTTGATGAAATGAATAGTGCAGTCGACTACGATATTGCTTCCGTCAAAACGATGGAACCGTTGCACAATGGAGACAAATAGAAACCATTTGCACCACATCTGTCACCATTGAAATCAATGGTAATGCAAACGGAAACCTATGGTTTCCATTTGTTTCAGTCAGGGTTCCGTTCATGGGTTCCCCTGATGGAAAGCTCAGATGACATAATAGCGCATATGGAAAGAGAGTCTTGATGAGACAACCCCTTTAAGCTGGAGAAAATATAGTATTAAAATGTTGGATTGTTTTCTGCTCGGTTTTAAAGTTTCCACAGCGATAAGCTGCAACAGAGGTTTCTGGCAGCTGCTTATCGCTCTAATTTTCATAGAATTAAGTTCAACAAGATTCAACAGAGCTGAACAGGTGGATAGATAGAAAGATTGATCAATAGATAGATTAGTGACAAACATGCAAGGACATTTTATATAGGATATTTCTAGACACGCGCAAATTGACTCTACACACATCTTGTTCGTTATGAATTCCCCAAAAGCTTTGTATTTTAGAGAAACCAAAACTTTTGGGATTTATTCTGCACAAATATCTCGAAAAGGCGGCTGCCATTTTAGAGACTAGCAGAAGACTGAGAAGAAGGATACATGACCTCGAGTGGCAGCACAAATGCTGCAAAACATAAAAAAATTATATACATATGGTATCGCCGAAATCGTATAAACCCGCAGAATAAAGTAAAATGGTCATTTATAACCCAGGGTGAACGCCATAAAAAAAAAAGAATAAAAAACTTTGTCAGAATTTATGGATTTTGGTCACATTGCTTGCCAAAAAATGGCATAAAAAGTAATCAAAAAAATTGCATGTAACCCAAAATGGTACCAATGAAAACTACAGATTGTCCCGCAAAGAATAAACCCTCACGCAGCTCCGATGGAGAAAAAAGAAAAAAGTTCTGGCTCTCAGAATATGGCGATACAAAATGTGCAGTGTTCCAAAAGCGGATAAGATTGGGCGCCATTTATCAGTGCGACACCAGCCACACATCTGCGGATTATTATTTATTTACCCCATTATTATACCCTCTTATTATGCCCTGATGTTCTCCGCGCAGATTACATATGCCCCACATAATAAACTGAAATACCAGTAAAACGCCAAAGAGAACTAACAAGCTAAATCTGCGCTCCAAAAGCCAAATGCCGCCCCCCTCCATTCTGAGCCCTACAGCGTGCCCAAACAGCAGTTTACGTCCACTAATATGGCATCGCCATACCCAGGAGAACCCGGTTAATTTTTTACGAGGTATTTGTCTTCAGTGGTACAAACTGGGCATAACATGTACTGCACTAAAATGGTATATCAGTGGAAAATTTTAATTTTCACTCTGCACCCTCCGCTGGACATTAACCCCTTTGTGCACCACGACATAGCATGTTGCAGTGTGGGGGGTAGGGGAATGTATGGAGCGTCTCACGAGAATAATAAAGAATTTAAAACTGCAAAATCGCTGTTTTTTGGTCACCTTGGCTCTACCAGAAAATGTAATAAAAAGTGCTCAAAAAGTTGTATGTACCAAAAAATTGTACCAATAAAAACGACCGCTCGTCCCTCAATAAATAAGCCCCACACCACTCTATTGACGTAAAAATAAAAAAGTTATGGCTCTTGGAAAGCGGGGAGGGAAAAACTAAAAAGGAAAATAAAAAAATTGTTCAGTCCGGAAAGGGTTAGTTACTTTCTAATGAAAAAACATTTATGACCACATGTGGGATATTGCCCTACTCGGGAGAAATTGCTTTACAAATGTTGGGCGGCTTTTTCCTCAATTATCCTTTGTGAAATTGAAAAAATGTAACATTTTAGTGGAAGAAATGTTGATATTCATTTTCACGGCCTAATTCTAATAAATCCTGTAAAAGACTTGTGGGGTCTAAATGCTCACTATATCCCTAGATAGATTATTTAAGGGGTGTAATTTCCAAAATGGGGGTCACTTTTGGGGGATTTCCACTGTTTTGGCCTCTCAGGGGCTTTACAAATGCGACATGGCACCCAAAAACCATTTCAGCTAAATTTGAGCTCCAAAAGCCAAATAGTGCTCCTTCCCTTCTAAGCCCTGCTGTGAGTCCAAACAGCAGTTTATTACCACATATGGCATATTTCCGTAATCGGGAGAAATTGTTTTACAAATGTTGGGGTGCTTTTTCTCCTTTATTCCTTGTAAAAATTAAAAATGGCTACCTATTTTCAGAAAAAAAAGTAGATTTTTACCTTTACAGAATAATTCCCATGAATTCAGCAAAACAACTGTGGGGTCAGAATGCTAACTTTACCCCTAGAAAAATTCCTTGATGAGTTTAGTTTCCAAAATGGGGTCACTTTTTGGCGGTTTCCACTATTTTGTTCCCTCCAGTGCATTGCAAACGCGACACAGCACTGAAAATTATTCCAGCAAAATCAGAATTTCAAAATCCAAATGGTGCTCCTTCCCTTCTGAGTCCTGCTGTGGGTCCAAACAGCAGTTTATTACTACATATGGGGTATTGCTATAATAGGAAGGAATTGCTTTACATATGTTGGGGTGTTTTTTCTCTTTTATTCCTTAAAAAAATCTAACATTTCTACATTTTTTCAGAAAAAAAGTAGATTTTCATCTTCACATACTAATTCAAATAAATTTAGCAAAAAAACTGTGGGTTCAAAATACTAACTATACCCCTAGATAAATTCCCTGAGGGGTGTAGTTTCCAAAATGAGGTCACTTTTGGGGGTCTTTATTGTTTTGGCCCCACAAGACCTCTTCAAACCTGACATGCCTTTAAACGCTCTATATGCTTCACCTAGCACGAGGTTTTTGTTTTTGTTTTGATAGCACTCCTAATTTATGTCTTATGCAATACAATGTATATGCATAGACATATCGTACATTATGGTATATTTTTGCCTGTGTTTCACCTTATTCATATGAATTCCTAATTCTTTTCTTCTTATTATTATTTTTATTTATTATTATCATTATTTTTGTTTGTCTATATCACATCAATTGTATATTATGTTTCTATTGATCACATCATTTATAATTATGTATCACGTATGTATATATATTTAATCATGTATTCATCATTGATCACTGTCTTTCTTTATTTGCACCTTTTTGCAATTTCACATATGCCAACAATTTATGTTGTAATCTAGGCGATCCTGTAATTATATTACTGCCATTGGAACTACTAAAATACGATGTATGGTATACATCTATGACTCTGGTACCATGATCTTGATATCTCCTTTTATCTCTTTCCTGTCGAATCCACTTACCTCCTTGATGATGTGCGCTTGCTCGGTGCGGCGGCCTGTGGTGACGCCTGCCCCCTTCGGCTTCGATACATGCACTGCGCATGTCCGGAACTCCCGTTACGCGTCGGGATTCCGGATATGCGCTGCAGCATGAGAGGCCGGATGTGGGGCATGCCTCTCTTCCGGTCGCGTCATCGAGCAAGCGCCGACTCCTATCTCGGCGCTAACATGGATTCATTTTCTTATATGCACACACTATAAAAGGATCACAAACACCATGGGCTTAATGTACCCCCTGAGGAAGCCAAAGATAGCGAAACGCGCGTTGGGGTTGTACCGTGGACCCTACAGCACGGACATATCGTGAGACCTCCACTTTTCAATGGGTAAGACAACATCACTATAAGTGATTACCACATAAGTACTGAGTCTCTCTATGTCACTATATTTTGGCTAGGCACTGATTCATTTATGCCATATAAACATTAGGACATTGAGAACTAGCAGTACATGACCCACTCGCTTGTGATAGTATATATACTTTTTTGTATGGGTAGTGAATGTGGGTCTGCCCTAACATACTACTTTTTTGTCGAATTAGTCCTGTGCTGTATTGTATACCACGGTATTAGTACTAGAGTCTTCTTATGATGTGTTTTTAAATGTATGTCATTTTTCTAATAATAAAATTTATATATTCTTGTATACTTAGACGTTGTAGCTCTTTTTTCTCCGGTATGGTTATGTAATTATGGAGCAGTCTACTTGATATAATATGGGGGGAAGTTGGTCTTTCAAACTTCACCTAGCCTGTAACCAACATATGCTTAGAGTTTATCTATCTAAACCTGACATGGTACCTAAAATATATTCTTAAAAAAAGGAGGCCCCAAAATCCACTAGGTGCTCCTTTGCTTCTGAGGCCTGTGTTTCATTAAATTAGCGCACTAGGGCCACATGTGGGATATTTCTAAAAACTGCAGATTCTGGGCAATAAATATTGATTTACATTTCTCGGGTGAAACTTTCTGTGGTATAGAAAAAATTGTATTCCAAATGAATTTTGTAAAAAAAACTGAAATTTGTAAATTTCACATCTACTATGTTTTAATTCCTGTGAAACGCCTAAAGTGTTACAACACTTTCTGAATGCTATTTTACATACTTTGAGGGGTGCCGTTTTCAAAATGGGGTGATTTATGGGGACTTTCTAATATATAAGGCCCTCAAAGCCACTTCACAACTGAACTGTTCCCTGAAAAAATAGCCTTTTGAAATTTTCTAAATTTGAGAAATTGCTGCTAAAGTTCTAAGCCTTGTAACGTCCTATAAAAATAAAAGAATGTTCAAAAAAATGATGCAAACATAAAGTAGACATATGGAAAATGTAAACTAATAACTATTTTGTGTGGTATTACTATCTGTTTTAGAAGCAGATACATTTAAATTTAGAAAAATGCTAATTTTTGCACATTTTCTCCAAATCTTGGTGTTTTTTTAACAAAGAAATATTGAATTTATCGACCAATTTTTTCCACTAACATAAAGTACAACATTTTACGAGAAAACAATCTCAGAATCACTTGGATAGGTAAAAGTATTCCCAAGTTATTACCACATAAAGTGACACGTCAGATTTGAAAAATCGTCTTCGTCATTAAGGCCAAAACAGGCTCAGTCCTGAAGGGGTTAAACAAGCTGTTTGTTACCACCAGCTACAATCCATTTACCCATAACCATATATGTTGCTGTCAATTTGACAGCTTGAAAGGGGTTGGATACAATCCTAAAAGACCTTAGAGTGTCATATATGACTTTCCAGGGCAAACAGAGCACTTTTGATTCACAACTAATTTATTCAGACCGAATCGAATCTGACAGCCGGTTCAACCGAATCAGACCCAAAGCTAATTTCAAGAGTGTGCTCATCTCTAGACTTATTTCATGTTATTAAATATAGGAAAAATTCAAAGATAGCCCCAAAACGTATTTATTATGAATGCATCTATCAATAAAATACAGTCAAATATTAATATATGAAAAAGATTGTATCTTATATGAAAAAGAAATATCAACCAGCACCACATAATGGTGAGGGTGAGCGGGTGGAGCAAAGGTTTACAGCAGAGACTTCTGGCATTAACCTATCTATGTTGTACATAACGAAAACGGAATATTCTGACGTACATCACTACTCATATTTGAAATAGTGTCGCTGGGTTGTACTGTTAGGGGGAGTTCACACAGCGTTTATTTGTCAAGCAGAAAAAATCTGCCTCAAAATTCCTTCAGGAAATTTGAAGCAGATTTTGAATTGTCAGCATAAAAAAAAAGCTGTGTGAACTATACCTTAACTAGGCTAGGCCAATTAATATCAAAGTTCAATTTACTCAATTTATGACAAACTTTTCCTTATGACAATTTGAAAAGTTAGGTTCCTTAAGATTGTCTCTGTCATGCCTGTGCTATTATATCTGGTTGTAAACCAAAAGTACCAATATAGCAGAGGTGAGTTTGTCAATCGGCACATGTGACAGACATGATTTCAATATGTCCTATGCTTTTACATAGGAAAGAAGCTAAACCATCTCATTTCTATTAACTCTGAGTCATTAGAGCACACCATTACATGACAAACTCAGCTCTGCTGCAGACATCACAATGATTCCCATCTAGTCATAAACCTATCCGGTAAATGGAAGTTGATTTTCTGATCCAAGGAATATTTGGAAGGTGCTTTATTTTCTACACACTATTGTCATCAGCCAACATGATATATTGCTTTTTTCTTACTTTATCTTTGAACTCCACAAACTCGTTTCTAATAACGTCTGTAAACACATCCAGAGGCGTCTACCGTAACAGTTTTCCCAATAGGTAACAAACTGCCCTCAGGTACTTTATTTAAAGAGTGAACTTTTCTCCTCTTAACATGTTACACCGCATGAGCGTCTTTCTACTCACCACAAAGGCCTCCAGACATTTCACATCCAATGCCGTATTTCTCCTATGATAGGAAAGTTTGTTTGTTGCCTTTCCTCCTGGCGCATCTCTCTATTTAACACGTTCCATGGGGAACGGCAAGTACAGGAGACAAAGATAAAGGCGAGCGCAGGTAATTCAAAGGCGATAACCTCAACGCACCAAAGGGAAAATGAGAAATTCAATCAACCCGCTTAGATATCCAGTCAAATCTTAACATCAGTCGGGCTGCCACAAGCAACAAGCTTCTCATTCTCGCACTCGGCAGATCCCCCCTCTCCCAGGAATAGTTTGTTCTTTTCAGCTGTAGCTTGTCTGATTATGTGTTCCTCTAATTGGTAATCCTCCTCGTGTAAGGAATAGACCAGTATATGACTGACCTACGGTATCATTTATCCCTGCAACACCGAACAAATAGTGCGAGACAGAAAAGCTGATATCCTATGAAGTGATGTCACTGAACGTCTCAGAACCCTTTCCTTTTACTTAGCTCTTTTAACAGCTTGATAGCTGGGACATTAACATGCTCGCAAGAAGAGATTTTCCATTTTAATCCTGTCATGTGTAGAAAGGACAGCAGTGCTGCGAGCTTTACACGGTGCTCGCTATTACCAAGAAGCAATTGACTGAGATCAACTTTTTCTTTCAAACGGTTTTCCTAGAAATCATGTCTATTATTCCACTGATAAAAACAATCGATCCTGTTATATCATTATATCATAGATTTTTAGCAGCAAATACGCATCAAGTTGATGTTATTGGAGTTCTAAAACAACGATACAAGTAAGCGGCTTTGAAAATTATACCTGAAGGGAAATTGATATTTTGAAACTGACGTAGGTTTTTATGTGAACATTTCTATTAATAAATGCTAGTAAAGCTGGCTAAAAAATATGTGCATTTTAGAATACTATCTATCTATCTATCTATCTATCTATCTATCTATCTATCTATCTATCTATCTATCTATCTATCTATCTATCTATCTACAGTATCTATCATCTATCTAATATCTGTCTGTCTGTCTGTCTTATCTCTAGGTATTTATCTATGTATATAATATCTAATTATATGGTTTATCAGAATTGTATGTAAATATACGTATACATATACACTATATGGGCAAACGTATTGGGACACACCACCATTACCACAGGTATACTGTATAAAATCAAGCACCTAGACATGTAATTTGCTTTTACAATCATTTATAAAAAAAATGGATCCTTCTAAACAGCTCTCTGAATTCCAGCCTGGTACTGTAATAGGATGCCACCATTGTAACAAGTCAGTTCATAAAATTTCTCCCCTCCTGGATATTCCACAATCAACTGTGAGTGATATTATTGCAAAGTGGAAGCATTCAGAAACCACAGCAACTCAGCCAGGAAGTGGTAAAGCAAGTAAAGTTACAGAGCGGGGTCGCCGGCTGCTGAGTGCATAAGAGTCGCCAGCCCTCTGCTGACTCAATAACTGCAAAATTCCAAACCAATCCTGGCATTAATATCAGCACAAAAACTGTGCGCCAGGAGCTTCATGGCATGGGTTTCCATGGCCGAGCAGTTACATGCAAGCCTTAAATCAGCAAGTACAATGCCAAGCATCAGCTGCAATAGTGCAAAGCACGCTGCCACTGGACTCTGGAGCAATGGAAACGTGTTCTGTGGGTTGACAATTCACTCTTCTCTATCTGGCAGTCTGATGGATGAGTCTGGGTGTGGCGAATGCCAGGAGAACGTTACCTGTCTGACTGCATTGTGCCAACTGTATATTTGGTGGAGGAGGGATAATGCTATGGCGTTATTTTTTCAGGGGTTGGTCTAGGCCCCTTAGATCCAGTGAAGGGAATACTTAAAGAGGCTCTGTCACCAGATTTTGCAACCCCTATCTGCTATTGCAGCAGATAGGCGCTGCAATGTAGATTACAGTAACGTTTTTATTTTTAAAAAACGAGCATTTTTGGCCAAGTTATGACCATTTTTGTAATTATGCAAATGAGGCTTGCAAAAGTCCAAGTGGGTGTGTTTAAAAGTAAAAGTCCAAGTGGGCGTGTATTAGGTGCGTACATCGGGGCGTTTTTAATACTTTTACTAGCTGGGCGCTGTGAAGAGAAGTAACATCCTCTTCTCTTCAGAACGCCCAGCTTCTGACAGTGCAGATCTGTGACGTCACTCACAGGTCCTGCATCGTGACGGCCACATCGGCAGCAGAGGCTACAGTTGATTCTGCAGCAGCATCAGCGTTTGCAGGTAAGATCGACTTACCTGCAAACGCTGATGCTGCTGCAGAATCAACTGTAGCCTCTGGTGCCGATGTGGCCGTCACGATGCAGGACCTGTGAGTGACGTCACAGATCTGCACTGTCAGAAGCTGGGCGTTCTGAAGAGAAGAGGATGTTACTTCTCTTCAGAGCGCCCAGCTAGTGAAAGTATTAAAAACGCCCCGATGTACGCACATAATACACGCCCACTTGGACTTTTACTTTTAAACACACCCACTTGGACTTTTGCAAGCCTCATTTGCATAATTACAAAAATGGTCATAACTTGGCCAAAAATGCTCGTTTTTTAAAAATAAAAACGTTACTGTAATCTACATTGCAGCGCCTATCTGCTGCAATAGCAGATAGGGGTTGCAAAATCTGGTGACAGAGCCTCTTTAATGCTGCAGCATACAAAGACATTTTGGACAATTATATGCTTCCAACTTTGTGGGAACAGTTTGGAAAAGGCTCTTTTCTGTTCCAGCGTTACTGTGCCCCAGTGCACAAAGCAAGGTCCATAAAGGCATGGTTGGGTGAGTTTCGTGAAAGAACTTGACTGGCCCAGACAGAGCCCTGACCTCAACCCCTTCGAACACCTTTCAATGAGCAAAAATTTCCACAGACAAACTCTAAAATCTTGTAGTAAGTCTTCCCAAAAGGGTGGAAGATGTTTTTTTTTAGCTGCAATGGGGGGGGGGGGGGGCTACATAATAGTGCCTTACATGATGAATCACAGTAAAATGATGCTTTACCATAATATTTCAATGTTTCCCTATAGATTGTGACTCTTGAAGCTCTAGGGATGCATCAATGTTGAGGTGTGACCATCGCAGGATTAAACATCACTGTAGAGTCCTTGCCTTTAGGGTACGGCCGCATGTAGCGTAAAAACTGCGGAATCTGTGTCAGGATTTTCTGTGCAAAAATTCTGCACTGTTAACATATCTCATCCACACGCTGCAGAAAAAAAAAAACGCAAAAAGAAATGCAGAAATTGTCTTGCTGTATCCATGTCAATTTATGTTGCGAAAATACTGTGGAATTTCTATACTGAATATCTGGACAGAAATTCTGCAGTGGTTACGCTACTTGTGGCCTTACCCTAAAGAGGAGGTTAGGTAGGGATTATGGACACTGCTTAGTTGTGCTTTTTTCAATCACTTGTGTGAAGTTAGGGAGTAAAATCTGGCTTGTTATTGAAGGTTGTGAACAGTGTTGGATTCTGGAGGAGGCAAGTTATGTAAAGTTTAGGAACTATGGTATAAACTGTTAGGGGGGCACTATGGCTGGCAATATTACTGAGGCACTGGGGCTTGCTATATTACAGCACACAGTGGCTGGTAATAAGGGCACTGTGGCTGACGCTATTAATCACAACTACTCAAACTTATTTTATTACATGGGTATTGTAACTGATACTTTTATATGGGCATTTTGATAGACACTAATATATGGGCACTATGGCCGGCAATAATGTATGGACCCCTTTCGTGGTGTTATTGTATGACCAAAAATATGGCTGTTTATATTATATGGGCACTCGTAATTGATGGTTCCTTCATTTGTGAACTATATGACAGTATTTTTTCACACTGTATGTGAGAACTTATTTCCTTTACATAGGATATGATAGAATGAATATAATCTTCAAGCAACAAACCAGCAATGAGAAGAACAAGGTTATATAACCTCACCTTGACACAAATTCACCTTGGTAAGAGGCCTTATTAAGGAAATAATCAAATGTGTGAGGAGTGAATGTGGTTATGCATGTCCCCGTGATCAGTAAACATGAGGTAAATGCTGCATAATTCTCAAAAATTAAAAATTTTAAAATTTCTCAGTTACTTGACAGATCTTCCCAAATGAGTGCAGGTTTTTCTTGTACAGTAAATTAAACATCAACAGCCTGGTCAGCAGCACCTGAATGATTTATGCTTTACATACATAAATGGTTGTTTTATAACACTATGATGTGCATGTCCTTTAGAGCTTGGTATACATCATTACACTGAGGATGGTTTACTAAAGCAAGAAACTTTATATGGATTGACAGGTCAAAATTCTCCTATTCCTCATCCAATGAGGTGTGAATATAGCGCTGTCCTATAAATAAATGATGGGATAAAATAAAAGTAAAATCTTGATCTGCCAAGCTAAGTATTAAACTTTTTTTTTTTTTACTAATTTCATCATCACTAACATTATTAATTACAAAAAGACAAAAATTTACATAAAAACATATAATGCAATGCATTTTCTTTTTCTCTCTCTTTTTTAATCTCTCCCTCTCTCTTTCTCTTTCTCTGCAGAAATTGACCAGATTTTGTAGCATGTCAAGTTAGGCCTTATTCACACGTGTATTCGTCCGTGATTTTCACGCGCGTCGCACGGATCTATGTTAGTGAATGGGGCCGTTCAGACAGTCCGTGATTTTCACGCAGCGTATATCCGCTGCATAAAACTCACGACATGTCCTATACTAGGCCGTTTTTCGCGCATCACCCACCCATTGAAGTCAATGGGTGCATGAAAATCGTGCACGGCACACGGAAGCACTTCCGTGTGACGCGTGTGATTCGCGCAACAGTAGATAAAGAAATGAAGGTAAAAATAAAAGCACTTCCTTCATTTATTTTTCTAAACTTCAAAACCGCGTGTCATAAGCATGGATTATGCGTGAAAATCCCGCAGCCACGCAGTACATACTGATGACCCACGCAACTGCAAAGCGCAAAAAACGCAGCGCAAAACGCACACGTTCGTGTGAATAAGGCCTAATTCTGCAGAATGTTTGCGCATGTGTTGCAGAAGTTCAAATGGAAATCTGCAAGAAATGACAAATGTTTCCATTTTTTCTGTGAAAGAACTGCATTTTCCCAGCAAAAAAAAGTAGAAAAAAACAACCTTTGCCCTTTAAAATAAAAAAAACAAAACATGGTCACCTCCTCTGGTGCTCCCATAATGACGTTTCCCTGTTCCCATTGGCTTTTCTCTGTTGAGCCATCCTCCTGGGATGATGTTTTGTCCTATGTGATCACATGGGACAAGACGTCATTCCAGGAGGACAGCTCAACAGAGAACAGCCAATAATGCAGAGATGTATAACTACGAAAGAGCCAGAGGAGGTGAGTATGGTCTTTTTTTATTTTTATCTCCTCTTCAGTGGCAAATCCGGTTGAAAATCTGCACCAAATCAAATACAATTTGTTTTTGAAAAAAATATGCAGATATGCAGTCCGAGGGGAACGTTTCTTCTGTTTCAAGAGGCGATTATCAAGGCCCTAATATTTGGGAACCAGGAAGAGGAGGGCTCAAACATATATGCTGGAAGTGAGAGTGCCCATATTATACCAGGACAACACTTCCCAGCAAAATTCCCCAAACTGCAAAGGTGCAGAGTTTGTACAAAAAGGACACCATTTATCAGTACGACACTGGCCTGTGCATCAGGGATTACTTCAAAGGGTACTAAACATCCATGGATAATTTTATTACTTTTATACCCCATTATTATAACACCCTATTATGCCCTGATGTACTCTGCCCAGCTTACCTAGGCCCCCACATTATGAACTGAAATACTTGTAAAACTGCAAACAAAACTACTACCAAGCAAAATCTGTGCTCCATAAGCCAAATGGCGCTCCCTCCCTTCTGAGCTCTACACTGTGCCCAAGCAGCAGTTTATTTCCACATAAATGGTATTGCCATAATCAGGAGAAGCCTTTTACCAAATTTCGGGGTGTGTATTTCCAGTGGCACAAATGAAATGGCATATGTAGGGGAAAATTGCATATTTAAAGAGGCTCTGTCACCAGATTATAAATGCTCTATCTCCTACATAATCTGATCGGCGCTGGAATGTAGATAACAGCAGTGGTTTTTATTTTGAAAAACAATAATTTTTGAGCAAGTTATGAGCAATTTTAGATTTAGTTTCTTAATGCCCAACTGGGCGTGTTTTTACTTTTGACCAAGTGGGTGTTGTAAGGAAGTGTATGAGGCTGACCAATCAGTGACCAATCAGTGTCATACACTTCTCATTGTTCCAGCCCAGCATGATCCACAGCACAGTGAGATTGTGCAGTGAAAGAAGCTGGGCTGGAACAATGAGAAGTGTAGGACGCTGATTCGTCACTGATTGGTCAGCCTTATACACTTCTTTACAACACCCACTTGGTCAAAAGTAAAAACACGCCCAGTTGGGCATTAAGAAACTAAATCTAAAATTGCTCATAACTTGCTCAAAAATGATTGTTTTTCAAAATAAAAACCACTGCTGTTATCTACATTCCAGCGCCGATCAGATTACGTAGGAGATAGAGCAGTTATAATGTGGTGACAGAGCCTGCACCATCCACAGCGGATTCAGTTTTTACTTTACTGGTACCTTAGGGGCTTTGCAAAAACATGTGCCGAGAAACCAATTCAGCAAAGTCTTGATTCCAAAAGCCAAATGGCACTCCTTCCCTTCTGAGCCCTACTGTGTGCCCAAACAGCCGTTTATGACCACATATGGGGTATTTCCATACTCGGAAGAAATTACTTGACAGTTTTTTCCGGGGCTTTTTCTACTTTATTCCTCATTAAAAAAAAAATATTTTTTTTTTCATTTTCACGGCCAAATTCAAATAAAATCTATAAAACACCTGTGGGGTCAAAATGCTTACTACAACCTTAGATCTTGTGAATGTAGTTTCCAAAATTTTAATTTTTTATTTTTGGGGAGTTTCCTTTATTTTTGGGGAGTTTTGACACCACCAGACCTCTTCAAACCTGACATGCTGTCTAAAATATAATCTAATAACAAAAAGGCCTCAAAATCCACTAGGTGCTTTTTTTGCTTCTGAGGCCTGTGTTTCAGTCCATTAGCCCACTAGGGCAACGTGTGGGATATTTCTAAAAACTGCAGAATCTGGGCAATAAATATTCAGTTGTATTTCTTTGGAAAAACCTTCTGTTACTGATTTTTTTTTTATAAAAATTGAATTTCTGCAAAAAACATTACATTTGTAAATTTCACCTCTTCTTTGCTTTAATTCTTGTGAAACACCTAATAGGTTAAGACACTTTTTAACCCCTTAAGGACGCAGCCTAGTTTTGGCCTTAAGGCTCAGAGCCCATTTTTCAAATCTGACATATTTCACTTTATGTGGTAATAACGTCGGAATGCTTAAACCTATCCAAGCGATTCTGAGATTGTTTTCTCGTGACACATTGGGCTTCATGTTCGTGGTAAAATTTGGTCGATATATTCAGTGTTTATTGGTGAAAAATTGCAAAATTTAGTGAAAATTTGGAAAAAATAGCATTTTTCAGAATTTTAATGCATCTGCTTGTAAAACAGACGGTTATACCACCCAAAATAGTTACTATTTCACACTTCCCATATGTCTACTTTAGATTGGCATCGTTTTTTGAACATTCTTTTATTTTTCTTGGACGTTACAAGGCTTAGAACCTAAACAGCAATTTCTCATATTTTTAAGAAAATTTCAAAATCCTTTTTTTTAAGGTACCTCTTGAGTTCTGAAGAGGATTTGAGGGGCCTATGTATTAGAAACCCTGATAAAACACCCCATTTTAAAAACTAGACCCCTTAAAGTATTCAAAACAGCATTTCGAACGTTTTTTAACCCTTCAGGCATTTCACAGGAATTAAAGCAAAGTGGAGGTGAAATTTGCAAATTTCATTTTTCTTGCTGAATTTCAATTTTATTCATTTTTTTTCTGTAACACAGAAGGTTTTACCAGAGAAACACTACTAAATATGTATTGTCCAGATTCTGCAGTTTTTAGAAATGTCCCACATGTGGTTCTACTGCGCTCGTGGACTAAAACACAAGCCCTAGAAGCAAAGAAGCACCTAGTGCATTTTGAGTCCTCTTTTTTATTAGAATATATTTTAGGCAGCATGCCAGGTTTGAAGAGGTGTTGAGGTGCCAAAACAGTAGGAATCCCCGAATAGTGACCCCATTTTGGAAACTACACCCCTCAAGGAACTAATTTATGGTTGTTGTTACAATTTTGACCGCACAGTTTTTTCACAGCACCTATTTGAATTGGGCTGTGAAATTAAAAAAATGACATTTTTTCCAATAAGATGTCATGTGTGATCAAAATTTATTATTTTCACAGGGAACAAAATACCCCATTTTGTTGCCCAATTTGTCCTTAGTGCGGCAATACCCCATTTGTGGTGATAAACTGCCGTTTGGGCCCATGGGAGGGCTCAGAATGAAAGGAGCGCTATGTGTTTGTTGGAGTCCAGATTTTGCTGGATTGGTTTTCGGGTGCCATGTTGCATTTGCAGAGCCCCAGTGGTATCAAAGCAATGGAAACCCACAGAAGTGACCCCATTTTGGAAACTACACCCCTCAAGGAATTCAAATATGGTTATTGTTACAATTTTGTCCGCACAATTTTTTCACAGCACCTATTTGAATTGGGCTGTGAAATGAAAAAAATTAAATTTTTTCCAATAAGATGTCATTTTTTATCAAAATTTCTTATTTTCACAGGGAACAAAATACCCCATTTTGTTGCCCAATTTCTCCTGAGTGCAGCAATACCCCATTTGTGGCGATAAACTGCAGTTTGGGCCCATGGGAGGCCTCAGAAGTGAAGTAGCGCTGTGTGTTCTTTGGAGTGCAGATTTTGCTGGTTTGGTTTTCGGGTGCCATCTCGCATTTGCAGAGCCCCAGAGGTATCAAAGCAATGGAAACCCACTATAACTGACCCCATTTTGGAAACTACACCCCTCAAGGAATTCATTTATGGGTGTTGTGACCATTTAGACCCCATAGTTTCTTCACAGAACTTATTTGAATTGGGCTGGGAATTAAAAAAAAAAATATTTTTTCCAATAATATGTCGTTTTAGCTCAAAAATTCTTATTGTCTCCATAAATAAAATACTACATTTTGTTGCCCAATTTGTCCTGAGTGCGGCAATACCCCATTTGTGACGATAAACTGCTGTTTGGGCCCATGGGAGGGCTCAGAAGGAAAGGAGCGCTATGTGTTTGTTGGAGTACAGATTTTGCTGGTTTGGTTTTCGGGTGCCATGTCGCATTTGCAGAGCCCCATAGGTATCAAAGCAATGGAAACCCACCAGAAGTGACCCCATTTTGGAAACTACACCCCTCAAGGAATTCATTTATGGGTGTTGTGACCATTTTGACCCCATAGTTTTTTCACAGAACTTATTTGAATTGGGCTTGGAATTAAAACAAAATTAATTTTTTCCAATAATATGTAGTTTTGGCTGAAAATTTCTTATTTTCACAAGAAATAAAATACCCCATTCTGTTGCGCAATTTGTCCTGAGTGCAGCAATACCCCATTTGTGGTGATAAACTGCCATTTGGGCCCATGGGAGGGCTCAGAACGAAAGGACCACCATTTGGCCTACTGGGGATTTTCTCGTGCAAAGTCATGTGTGCAGAAGCCCCAGTACAGTTTAAACCCGCAAGAAGTCACCCCGTTTTAAAAACTACACCCTTAAGGCATTCATCTAGAGGTGTAGTGAGCATTTTGACCGGAGAGATACACCCCATAAACTGTAATGTGGGTTCTCCCGGGTATGGCAATACCCTCAATGTGGTTGTTATCAGCTGCTTGGGCACACAGCAGGGCTCAGAAGGGAAAGATAAGCGGGGATAAGCTGTGCGGAGTGCATCAGGGTAAGTAGAATTGGGGTAAATTATAAAACAAGGGATGTATGATAAATGTTAAAACACTTTTTCATAGAGAGCTCTGGTTTTTCGGGACACGCGTTACATTGATATATTGTGTCCTCCCTTATACCCCTCTTATAGCAGACTTTGCACCTCTTTTGACTTTTTCCCTTCTTGCCAGTTTGGGGAACTTCTCCTGGAAAGTGTTGCCCTGGTACGATGCGTGTGGCCTCGCTTCCAGAAGTACTGGGTGCCCCCCCCCGTTCCTGGTCCCTAAAGATTAGGTTCTTGATAATCACCTCTTGAAATTCCAGGAAAGTTCCCCTCTGGCCTGTACATCGACGTAGCACGTACACATTGTACAATGCCATCTGTATGATGTGCCCGGCCAGCTTCTTATACCACAGCGCATGGCGCTGTAGGGCTTCGGGACTTGATCTGACAAGTCCACCCCTCCCATGTACCTATTGTAGTACAGGATGCAGTCTGGTTTAGGGGTCGCTGTACTGGTACCTCGTACAGGTACATGGGTACTGTTGTGACATCTCTCTTGTCCTTGTACTTGACACACAATATGTTGCTGCTAGAATGTGCCCTGCGCTCACCCCTTCTTGTTTGCCCTGCAGAGTCTTAGGGAGGCCTCTCAGATTTCTTCTAGCAGTGCCGCATGCCACAGGACTGGAAGCGAGGCAGTTGAAGAGTGGGACGCCGGTATAAAAATTATCCAGGTAGAGGTGGTAACCCTGGTCCAGCAGTGGGTGTACCAAATCCCACACAATTTTTGCATTAACTCCCAGTAAGCGGGGGCATTCTGGGGGCTGAGCACTGGTGTCCTTCCCTTCATATATCCTAAACCTGTATGTATACCCTGATGCACTCTCGCACAGCTCATACATCTTCACGCCATACCTTGCCCTCTTACCCGGCAGGTACTCGCGGAATTGAACCCTCCCTTTAAAATCCACCAAGGACTCATCAATAGAAATACACTTCTTGGGGGTGTATGCTTGGGAAAACCGGGCACTGAAACGGTCTAATAGGGGTCTCCGTTTATACAAACGGTCAAAACTGGGGTCATCTCGGGGTGGGCACGGCTCATTATCAGTATGATGTAAGAAGCCAAGTATTGCCTGATTTTTTATTTTTTTTTAGGTTACAGTTCAGTTTTGAAGTTGCTTTGATGGACCTATATATTAGAAACCCCTATCAAACACCCCATTTTAGAAACTAGACCCCTCAAAGTATTCACAACAGCATTTAGAAAGTTTATGAACCCTTTAGGTGTTTCACAGGAATTTAGAGCAAAGTAGAGGTGAAATAAAAAAAATTTTTTTGTCAGAAAATCCTCTTTATACCATTTTTTTTTATAACACAAAAGGTTTTACCAGAGAAACGCAACTTAATACGTATCGCCCAGATTCTGCAGTTTTGAGAAATATCCCACATGTGGCCCTAGTGCAGTAATGGACTGAAGCGCCGGCCTCCGAAGCAAAGGAGCGCCTAGTGGATTTTGAGGCATCCTTTTTATTAGGCACCATGTCCGGTTTGAAGAGGTCTTGTGGTGCCAAAACAGTGGAAACCCCCCAAAAGTGACCCCATTTTGAAAACTAGACCCCTTGAGGAATCCATTGTAGTTTTCTTGGGGTGCATGCAGCTTTTTGATCAGTTTTTATTCTATTTTTAGGTGGCGTGGTGACTAAAAAACAGCAATCCTACTATTGTTTTTTTAATCTATTTTTTTTACAGCGTGCACCGTGCACTATAAATGACATATGCACTTTATTCTGCGGGGCGATACGATTACGGCGATACCAGATGTTTATATTTTTTTTTATGTCTTATGGCGTTTACACAATAAAATACGTTTTGTAAACAATCATTCACTTTTTGTGTTACCTTATTCTAAGAGCCAGAACGGTTTTATTTTTCCATCAATAAAGCCGTGCGAGGACTTATTTTTTGCGTAACGAACTGTAGTTTCGATCAGTACCATTTTTAGGGACATGCGACTTTTTGATCTCTTTTTATTCCATTTTTTGGGAGGTGAAGTGACCAAACAATTGTTATTGTGGTACGGTTTATTATTATTTTCTTTTACGGCGTTCACCGCGCGGGATAAATAATGAAATAATTTTGTAGTTCAGGCCGTTACGGACGCGGCGATACCAATTATGTATAGTTTATTTGTTTGTTTATATATTTTTATTAATAATAAAGGACTGATAAGGGAAAAGGGGGGATTTTTACTTTTAATACTTTTAAAACTTTTATTTTCTTATTTTTACACATCTTTTTTTAACTTTTTTTTAACTTTATTACTTTGTCCCATTAGGGGACTTGAGGGCAGGAGGCCCTGATCGCTATTCTAATACACTGCACTACATGCGTAGTGCAGTGTATTAGAACTGTCAGCTACTCACTGACAGCAAGCATAGTGGGTCCTGACGTTGTCAGGACCCACTAGGCTTCCGTCGATGGCAGAGCCGGACGCCATTGTTTGGTGTCCGGTTGCCATAGCCACCATCGCCAGCCGCTATCGCGTAGCAGGCTGGCGATTGTAGCTTAACCCCTAAAAAGCCGTGATCACTATTGAACACGGCTTTTAAGGGGTTAATCAGCGGGGACACAGCGATCGGTCCCCGCTGTAGGAGCTGTGACAGCTGCTGTACGAGACAGCAGCTGTCACAGCTCCTGCATGTGTCGGGAGGACGGCCGAAATGGCCGTTATCCCCGCGACGTAATAATCCGTCGCTGAGCGCTAACGATACAGTTAGCGCGACGGATTATTACGTCGCTGAGCGCGAAGGGGTTAAAAGCTGTTTTGAATATTTTGAGGGGTGCATTTTTTTAAATGGGTTTATTTATGGGGGTTTCTAATGTATGGGCCCCTCAAAGCCACTTCAGAACTGTACTGCTCCCTAAAAAAATAGCCTTTTAAAATGTTATTTAACCAATTGACGAATTATCACGTACATGTATGTGATTAGCGTCATAGGGAATTATGGTGGGCACTCACGGGCTGAGTGTGCTCCATACGCTGCGGGTGTCAGCTGTGTTTTACAGCTGACACCCGGGACTAACGGCCGTGAACAGCAATTTAACCCCTCAAATGCAGCAGTCAATCGCCTCCGCAGCATTTGAAGCGTTGAAAAAAAGGGGTGGCTCCCTCTGACACTTTATCGGCGCCCCCACACTGCGATCGGAGAGTGCCAGTGGTTGAAATGGCAGCCCAGTGGCCTAATGAAGGCCCCCAGGTCTGACATCACACTCTCTCTTTTTTTACCTGCTATGTATTCTTATATATGGCTAATAATTATGTTATACTGATGTCTTGTTATTTTGTATGGCCCTTATACAGTTAATCGGGTTTGGTTCTCCTGTATATTTTATATTACTCTGTTTCTGTGTATTTAATAAAAAAAATAGGTTTTGTTCCATTTTTTCATACCATATATAGTGCATGATTCCTTCCCTTCATTGTCTTTTGCATGTAAACTTATAAGCCTTGTAACATCCTATAAAAATAAAAGGATGTTCAATAAACAATGTGCTAACATAAAGTAGACATATGGGAAATGTTAATTAGAAAACTATTTTGTGTGGTATAACGGTCTGTCTTACAAGCAGATACATTTAATTTTAGAAAAATGCTAATTTTTGCATATTTTCTCTAAATTTTGGTGTTTTTTTTCACAAATAAGCAATGAATGTGTTGACCAAATTTTACCTCTGACATAAAATACAATGTGTCACGAGAAAGCAATCTGAGAGTTGCTTGGATAGGTAAAGTGAGACATTGCAGATAAAAAATGAGACTCTGCCAGGAAGATCAAAAATGGCTGCAGCGGGACGGGGTTAAGAAGGCCTTGTGTTCCAAAACAAAAATGCAAAATAATACCGTAAATCTATAGTTTTAGTTTAGTAAATATAATATAAACACTGGCTTTTTAAATGGGTTCCCTGCTTAGTTTTCTACATAACATACACAGTCAGCTCAAAAGAGACATTATCAAAATACAAATGTTATATAAAACAGATAATTACCCAATAGAAAAAAAATGACTCTGGAACAACTGGTACCATTTAAAGCCAAACAAAAAATTCACGATAGATGTTGTCAATAACAATTTCCTTTTATACAAAATGCCTACAGCACTTCTTAGGTGGAATAAACATTATGGGATCTCATCTAGCATAGAAGAAACTTCAAGATTTTTCTTGAACATAGTACAAAATGTTGATTGTAAAGTTTTTTCCTATCTCTGTAACAAAGTAATGTGCACAGGCTCCTGTTTAGTAATGCATAGCTGTCATCAGCTAACTTCTATTTACACAGCAAAAATCAATAAATACACCACATCAAATGCCAAGTAAGATAACCATTTGTGTATCCATCAGGAACAAATCTGAGCCAGATGATAATTGATTTTATTTGGAGAAATACTAAACATGACACATTTCTTTTAAAAAAATATGAAGCATCATTTTGCGAAAATGAGAATGCATACACTATGTAATATATACTCTCCATATGTATATATTTAATCATGGATCACTTTCACGGAGTGTCATAAAATACACCGATAACAAAAAGGGTCCAATTTCATATGAATAGACATGAATCATCCCAAAAAAAAAAGTTTTATAGCTTTTTCACTGCAAATGTTTTCCCTATCAAATAAGCAGAGCAGAGTACATATCCCCTATACAATGCTAATGGCATGTTTGAAAGCCTATTTGTCCTCTTCTCTCTGCATAATTTCCATAGGCAGCAGAAAAGATTTCAAGGCATTCCCAACACAGCAATTAATTAAATGCAAAGACGTAAAACATAGCAATAAAGGATCTGTACAACTCACTATGTTCTTAGATGAACAATGACATGTTAAAGGGGGTTGTCTCCTTTGGACAATTAATTTTTGTTAGAAGGTTCCCCAGAAAATAATTACAGGCAGTCCCACTGCTGGGACCTCCAGCGATCAGCTATAATCTGCGTAAGAACCTGGCAAAAAGTCTTCCGTTTCTCTGCAGTGTTACCACATGGGAAATTAAGCATTACACAATTCCTATTGAAATATATGGGTAGTTCATGCAAAGTCAAGAGAAACGTGTAAGCCTTATTCACTCGAGCATATTTGAAATAACTGACAGCACACTGACCAATGCAATTCAATGGGGCTATTCACACATTTGTGTTATTTTCATGAAGCGTGCGTCGTTTGAGTGAAACTAACCAAATGTCCTATTCTAGTCCGTTTTTGCCGATCAAACACACCCATTGAAGTCTATGGGTGAATGAACAAAATACACAGCGCATGGACGACATTTTTCACGCGTCAGTTGCTAAAGAAATTCAAAGAAAAGAAGAAAAGTAAAACCAGGAAGTGGTTGCAGAGAAGAAAACCTAAGGGCATGTTCACACGCTGAGAGGCAGTTACGTGTGAAAAGACAGACTGTTAACAGCTGCCTCGTTTCACACGTAAATGCTCCTCCTCGTAATTTACGAGGCGTCTGAGACGCTCGTAAACCTTGAGCCATGCTTCATTGATTTCAATGAAGAACGGCTCAAATTACGTGGCAAAGAAGTGCCCTGCACTTCTTTGCCGAGGCAGTAAATTTACGAGTCGTCGTTTGACAGCTGTCAAACGACGACGCGTAAATTACAGGTCGTCTGCACAGTACGTCGGCAAACCCATTCAAATGAATGGGCAGATGTTTGCCGACGTATTGCAGCCCTATTTTCAGACGTAAAACGAGGCATAATACGCCTCGTATACGTCTGAAATTTGGCCGTGTGAACATACCCTAAGACAAATGGAAACCATATTGATGCGACATGGACATTCATATGCATGAAAAACGGGCCATTTTTGCATACACAAATCGGATACACTCTTGTGAATACGGCCTTAGTGTCAGTTTGGGGTATCTAGAGCCCCCTAGTGGGAATTATTCTCAGAGTCCACCTTCTTGTCACAAAAAAATCATGTGCACTATTAATTGCATTGTAAATTTGGCTGTTGTTATTTCTAACTGCGAAAAATAAGGACTAATAGGTTATTTGTGAATAAACCAATAAGAAATAGATTCTAGTGGCAAGTGATTGTCTTCAAATGGAGTTGCCTTCTGCTGGATCTATGGGGCCTATTATTGTGTTGGAGACTGGACAGGGGCCTAGCTAAAAACTCATGGGCCCTGGTGCAAATGTTCAGCTTTGTCCCCCCTAATTAAGGCACGTAGCCGCTGCAGGCATAGCTGGTGCGATATTAACAGAGACCAGCAGGGCACCAAAATCAGGATTTAGCGACTGGTTATTGTCTGTTTTGTTATTTTAACATATTCAGCAGAAAGATGTCTTTTTTTATTAGATGGGCAACCCCTTTAAAATCGGTTTTCTAAACCAGACAATCCCTCAAAATTATTACAGAGACTAATACATAAAATGATGTGATTACCTTCCAGCACCTTTATAAATTGTCCTTAGTTGTTAACTGATATTTACAGTATGTGATTTTTTGAAAATACATTTCAAATATTTCAGTGCAGAGATATACCGTGTAAGATGAAGCTTATTGATATAAGATGGCACAATATGCCAATGTTAGCTTATCAGCACATGCAACTCCTGCTGATGCCAAGTCAGCTAAGGAGAAAAGATTGTTAGAAACTGAACACAATGTCACTCACTATATAACGTTGGATCATAACTCTGTGATGCTCGGTATCTGGGGTGAATCCAGTTATCTGGAGATGATGGCACAGCTTGTCAAAACAGTACTTACTAGATATGTGCTAATCCAGACGAGGCTGGACGCAGCCTGCAGGGCTTAGGGGGAAGCCTCCATGACCTCCCTGGTAGGGAAAGGGTTAATAGGTGAGGGAGAGTTGGAGGGGAGGGACAAGGAGGAGTCGGGGGGCCGTTGCGGAGCTTCCCGCTGTTATCGGCATTGAGCCGGAAGCAGCGGGAGGAGTGACATAGGGAAAGACAAGCTCCCACCCTCCCGCCCTTGGTTTGTTACCCTGGGGGTCTTTATGTACGTCCGTCTATGAGTGTTGTGTTTTTATTTGTGTGCTTATTTAACATGTTTTTTTCCTTTTTCCGGAGTAGGTTCTGTTGTCATGGCAGCTGGCGGGGGGAGTCCTTGAGGCCAGTCAGTACAAAATGGTGGGGGGGTCGCATCGGGGGTATGCGTCCCCCAAAAAAGGTACATGGTTGAAGACTTCATCGGGTGCTATCCCTTTGAAGTGGTCTTCTGGTGGAAGGTATATCACTTGAAGGCTTCATCGGGTGTTATCCCTTTGAAGTGGACTTCTAGTGGTCGGTATATCACTTGAGGGCTTCATCGGGTGTTATCCCCTTGAAGTGGACTTCTAGTGGGTGGAGCCATCTGCAGAGGTGAACGGTGCTTCCGAGCTGGTTTACGGCTGGAGGTAATTGGTGGTTTGCAGATGGCTAACTCGGTGTGTTCTTAAAAAAGGAATATCTGAAAGGGCTTCAAGGACTTCCTCTGCTCGGGTTAATGTTAACGTTAAATTGTTATTTACGATTCTGACCCATGTTGGGTCATGTGAATTATTAGGAGGAATTCTCTGGTGGATTCCTAACTAGTTATCCGAAGGTTTCGGATTTAAATTGTTTTTATAAAACTGTGAGATTAATAAACGGCTGCTGTGGCCATTTCACATCCAACCTCGGTGTCATGTGTCTTTTCTAAAGGTGGGGGTGGAGGGATAGGATGGGTAAGGGAAGGTTCATTAACACACGACTCTACTTAGGCAGGTCATGTAGGATAAACCTCATGCAGTGTGTCTAGGTAGTAAATAATGGTGCAAAGGCACCATACCTAACACCTGATGCCTGCCAACATCTAACTGGCATAGCAATACCTTGCAATGCTTCAATGTAAAACAGTGCCATGCAATTTTAATAGACATACAATTTACTTTAGATTGACAGAAAAATAATGCTTTAGAGCTTTAATTAACAGCATTTCACATATAAAATCACATCCCTTGGAGCTTATACAGAGCTGAAAAACATTTGTGTGCATAAGCCCTTAGTTTGTTAATATTTTGCTTTAGTTTTTCTAATAATTTTTAGTTACTATAATATTTTTGAAAGCAGCTATTTATGAATGACGTAAAATAACTAAAATATAGAGAGGGATGACGTTGTTGCAGTCTCAGCTGCATAGTACTAAACAGATTTTTTTAAAAAGGGACATGGTTTGCAATCCATGTCATGTGTTGTGGGATTTTCATTGTTCTGGGGCCTTGTACAGTAAGGGCACGTATAGACGTGGCAGAATTTTTCCGCTGCAAATGTTGGTGCAGATTAGGGGAAATTACGCAACGAATCTGCTCCAACATTTGCATATTTGACAGGTAATTCAGATGTTGCAGAAAACACAGGGAACTTGCCACAGATTTCAGTTTCTGCATTGCAAAGACTCAAATACGCAGTGAAATTCCGCTTCTTCTCCGCAACAGACAGTGCATGCTGTGGAGTGAAAATTCCGCACTGCAGCCTATGGTCCGCAGCAGAGTTTTCCGCAACGTCTACACGAAGATAACTAAAAAGGTGTGGAAAACAATGGACAAACTGTCTGCTAAGGATTTCCACTGCAGACTGTCCGCTGCGGAATTCCACAGCAATTCCGCCATGTCTGAATGTGCCCTAAGGGTATGTTCACACGACTTATTTTCGGCTGTTTTTCAGGCCGTAAATGGCAGAAAATCGGCCGAAAAATCAGAAGCAGAACGCCTCCAAACGACTGCCCATTGATTTCAATGGGAAAAACGGCATTCTGTCTTTCGCCGGCCGCGTAAAAAAACGGCCGCGAAAAAGAAGTGCATGTCACTTCTTGAGCCGTTTTTGGAGCCGTTTTTTATTGACTCTATAGAAAAACAGCTCCAAAAACGGCCGTACAAAACGCCGCGAAAAACGTGACAATAAAAAACTGCTGAAAATAGGGAGCTGTTTTCAAGGGAAAACAGCTCCTTATTTTAAGCCATTTTTTTTATTCAAAGTCGCGGTTCTTTTCATACGTTTTTGATTTTGTGTGTGCACATACCCTTATACCACAAGAAATATTTTTGAAAAAATTGCATTTTTACAGAAATAAAGCACCAGACGTAAGATAAGATAAAGACTTTATTGATCTCCGGAGGGAAATGAATAATAGTCACAAAGTATGCACCATAAAAACCAACAACACATAAACTGGACAATCTTAACCCCTTAACGACCCAGCCATTTTTCATTTTTACGTTTAAGTTTTTCACTCCCCGCCTTCCAAGAGCCATGACGTTTTTATTTTTCCATAAAGTGATGTGAGGGCATATTTTTTACGAGAGGAGCTGTAGTTTATATTGGCACCATTTAAAGTACCTTATAAATTACTGTGAAAAGGAAAACAATTCTTTGTGGGGTGGAATTGGAAAAAAAAAATTCCTCCATTGTTTTTTGGGTTTTGTTTTTACGGATTTTACTGTGCCGTAAAAACTTAAATTTATTCTGCATCTCAATACAATTACGGTGACACCAAATTTATATATATATTTTTATATTTTACTACTTTTACATTTGTTAAAAAAAAATATTGTTCTGTTTCACCACATTCCGAGAGTCATAACTTTTTATTTTTCTGTCAATTGAGCAGTGTGAGGGCTTATTTTTTGTGGGACGAGCTGTAGTTTTTATTGGTACCATATTTTGGTACATAAGATTTTTGATCACTTCTTATTTCATTTTTTTTTAGTGCTAACATGACCAAAAATCAACGATTTGGGTGTTTTAAAATTTTTATTTTACGCCGTTCACTGTGCGCATTAAATAATGGTATGTTGTAATAGTTTGGACGGAAGCGGCAATACAAATTTTTTATTTATTTATTTATTTATTTCCATTGTGCTTGGGAAAATGTTTTTTTTTTTTTACTTTAAATATTTTTGTATTTTTTTTACACTTCTGAAAAATGTATTTAACTCTTTTTACAGATTATTTTAGGCCCCCTAGGGCACTTGAACCAGTGATCGTCAGATTGTTTTTTATCAAATACAAATGTATTGCAGTACATTGTCATTTTTACAGGCTTCTGCTAAGCCACGCCGGCGGCATGGCTTAGCAGTGGCAGATAGAAGGCAGACCTGGGGGCCTTTATTAGGCCCCCAGACTGCCATGACATCTATCGGCGCCTCCCGATCACGCTGCGGGGGGGGCCTTGGGTTGTCGGAGGGTGCCGCCACCTTCCTTATAACGGTTTAAATGCCATGGTCGCTATTGACCACAGCATTTAACTAGTTAAACGGCCAGGAACAGCGATCGCACACACACACACACATACGCTGACAGCTGAGGTGTAAGGAGGTGTATTCAGCTCCGAACATCACACCCCCCTGTTTCATGACGTGTATTGTCATCATGGGTCGGTAAAGGGTTAAACAGTTAGCAGATACATAATATCACTTTAAAAATACACTATAAAATTAAGTACAATAAATAGGTTAATTCTTAACCCTATTAAATAAAGAGATAGCTGTTAGCAAAAAAGATCTCCTATTCCTATATTTAGAACACTTTAACTGAATAAAGCATCCACTAAACAAACTGTGTTGAGAATTCACATGATTAAAAAGAGGATGCTATGGACACGCAACAATTCGATTAGACTTTTTTTTAAAAAATGTGTCTGCCACAAGGCTGACCGGGTCAAGCAAACGACCAACATTACTCACCTTCCGAATCAACTTGTTTCACTAATTCATATCCATAACCCTTGCGTTACCATACCAACACACCACAGCAAACAATATTGGACTCCCCACCATAGGTTCATAAAACATCTGTAACATCTTTGTACAAACATTAAAAGACCTTAATTGGCACAAAAAATAAAGATGACTAGAGCCCTTTCTATACAACATATAACAATTCAACTTCCAATACAGTTTATTTTCAAGATATACTCCCAAGTATTTATAGTTGTCCACTATTGGCACCTTCTGGCCATTAATACTCATCGGATTACTTTCCCGCCTCCTCCTACTAAAGTCTATTCCCGCCTCCTCCTACTAAAGTCTATTACCATCTCTCACGTTTTGGCAACGTTTAGCACTAAGGCGGGATTCACACGACCGGGTCGGGTCCGAGCCCGAGTGCCGGCCGGTAAAATCGGCCATTCTGCCCGGCCGGTTTGCATAAAGTTATGCATCCGTGCCGGGCCGGGCAGATCCGGACAGTGACATCAGCGGCAGCTCCTGAAGGGGAATCCCCATGTGTTCGGGGATTCCGCTTCAGGAGTTTCCCCTGATGTCACTGCCCAGATATGGACAGAGACATCAAGCGCTCTGTCCAGGAGCGGAATCCCCGAACACACGGGGATTCCGCTCCTTCAAGGAGCTAAAGTGCGGCTAGCACATAGCAGAGCGGGGAGATACCTCCCCGCTCTGCTATAGTGGCGTCGCTGCAGTAGTAGCAGCCGCAGCAGCTGCTGCTACTAGCGGCGCCATCTAAGGTGTCGCCGAGCCAGGGTGCTTTTAACAAGCAGGGGAAGGGAGCCAGCGCAGCGCTCCCTCCACCTGCTGTACACCCCGGCCCTGCAACACAGTGTGCAGCGATGCCATTCGTCAGAATGGCATCAACTCCTCCTCCTCACATGCACTCTGCGCTGTGAGGAGGAGGAGATAGAGCGCAAGCGCCGGGAAACCCGGCCATCACTCGGAACACATTCCGGTGATGGCCGTGTAATACCCGGCCCCATAGACTTCTATGGGAGCCGGGCGGCCGGGTGTCCGGGCAAAGATAGAGCATGTCCTATTTTTTGACGGCCGGATTTTCCGGCCGTCAAAAAATCGGTCGTGTGAATAGCCCCATTAGGGGTCTATCATTCCTAATGCAGCCGGGTGCCGGCCGATTTATGAACGGCCGGCACCCGGACGGGAAACCCTGCCGTGTGAATGAGGCCTAAACAATTTTCCTTTGACCAGGTACAAAACTTTCCCACCTGCTCCCTATACTCCAGATCATCAACTTAGCAATGCACCCAACCACCACTGAACCATCCGAGTACTTTTGCAAGCGACAAGTACTAGGCCGGGTTCCTACATAGCATATATGCTGCAGAATTTCCGCAATGGAATTCTGTGCGGAAATTCTGCAGCGTTTACAGTAGCAGCAAAGTGGGTGAGATTTAGTAAACCTCATGCCCAGGCTGCAGAAAAAAATGCAGCGTAAACGTTAATAAATTGACCTGCGGTGCGGAAATTAATTCCGCAGCATGTCAATTTCTGCTGCGTTTTCATTGATTTTCTGCTGCGGGTTTCCCTCATTGAATTTAATGCTGATGCAAATCCCGCAACAGAAAGTCAAGTGTTGCAACTTTTGCGGCATATTGGCAGCGTTTATGCCTCAAAAATCTCAACGCAGGGAAAAAAAAAATCATACTTACCCAGAACGCCCTCCTTCTTCCTGCAGTCCAGCCTCCTGGGATGACGTTGTATCCCATGTGACTGCTGCAGCCATTCACAGGCTGCAACATCACATGGCCTGAAACGTCACCCAGGGAGGCCGGAGTGGACGTCACAGGAGGGAGGGGGTAAGTATGAATGTCTTTTCTCCGCAGCGGAATTTCTCTCCTAAAAATTTTGGAGGGAAAGTCCTGTGGGTTCCAGGTTGGACACGCTTCGTTATTTTTACGCAACGTATCCGTCCCGTGGGAACCCGGCCGTAGAGTTGTACTAAAAGTCAGTGGTGTACATCGCAAAGAGGAATGGTGCCAAGACCGTACCTTGAGGAGCACCTACATATCTCAACTGCGACCCTGATATACACGACTCAATTTGAACACACTGTTGCCTAACTTACTAATTTGATCTTTTTTATCAATAAATAATTTAAAAAAAAAAATGGAATTGATATTTTTCGGGTGTTTTGTTTCGTTTTTTTACGACATTTATGTTGCTTGTGAAATAATGATATATTGCAATAGTTCAGACTTTTATGGAAGCGGCGATACCAAATATGTTTATGTTTAATTTTTTTACAATGGTTTAGGGGGGAAATTAGAAAAGCGTTTTTTTTCTAACTTTTTATATTTTATTTTTTGGGACTTGAACCAGCGATCCAAACTGCACTATGTATTGCAGTATATTGTCTTTCTGTCAGACTTCTAATAAGCCCTGCCAGAGGCAGGGCTTAATGGAAGCACAAAGATGGCAGACCTGGGGGCTTTAATTAGGCTGACATTACAACCATCGGCACCCCGAGATCACATCGCGGTGGGGCCGATGGGCTGTCAGAGGGGGTCTCTTTAAATGTTGCGGTCACTATTGACAGCGACATCTAAAGGGTTAACAAAGTGTCAGCTGTATTATACAGCCGACACCCATGTTGTATGGCGCATGCTCAGCCCGTGGGCATGCTCCAACTTCCCCTACCCGGCTATGACGTGAGTATACATCAAATGTCGGAAAGGGTTAAGATAACTTGGCATACTTATCTGCAGATAAATGGAAAACCACACATAACCCATTGTGACAAGTACCAAGCTATGCTTTAGATATATGATAGGTTTGTTTGTTTGTATTTTCTGCTTGTTTGTTTTTTATCCACTAGTGGAGGTTATTGAACTGCCTGTAGCTGAATGGAAAGAATTTCCTTAATAGGAAAAAGAGAATCTTTTTTCTTTTCCACTATGATGAAACTCTTAACTTCTGACAGGCACATAAATCTCCACTACTAACTAGGTCATAAGATGTTACAAAGCCTTCCAATCAAACAGTATTGTAATACAGATATATTGCTTCTTTCTAATAAAGTTTCCTGCTTACAGCTATATCAGAAGCAGAAAAAAAAATTATGTATTTTATGATTTCTCCTTAGCTGTGCTTTTTCTGCTCATGTATTGTGCACCCTAAATAATACCAATCCTACTATGAACGCAACAAGATTGGCGGCTGAAATATTGCTAATATTTTGTTTCTGTAAACTGACTACTTATGATGGTTTTGTACACTTTGGGTAAATTAAAACCAGATTGACCTCCAATAATTGTGTAAAATGAACAACAAGCAATCAACACTGGATTAAAGGGAAACTTAGGTAGACACCTCCTGGTCTGCAGAACTACAAGTTCGCTATCTGAAAACCTTTAAAAAGTTACTGTTAAAAGACGTGTTATTCTTCATTTACCAGAACTAATGCAGGCAAGAACTGGAGGAGTTATTCATACACACCAATAAGAACTTGGATTTTTCTTTAAATAATAGTGTAATGTTCTACAGTTGCGGCATGATTAAATTATTAAAACCTTATATTACCTTCTTCAGCTCTTCTGTTTAACACATCAACATCCAATCCAGCTACTATATATTCATAATCATATACCATGTATACAGGACCTGTGCAATGGGGCTGTTCGCATTCCACATGCCGCTGTATGGGGGAATAATAATGCATCCGCTGGAACATGACAGTATTTTTTTTTCTTGTCAGATTCGGAGTGATTTTGACGAAAAAAAAAACCTCTGTAAGCCTCCATTGTGAAATCAGAGGCATACAAAAGTACAGTGTGGGCTCATAGGCTCTATGGGTGCCATATTTGTCTTTATATAACTTGTAACTTGAACAATGCCGCAATATGGCCATGTGTATGAGCCTTTAGCCTGGCTGTCCTAGTTAATTACACAATTAGACCCAAACTTGAAAGACGGAACTGAAAAATAAGTGAAATTTTAAAAACATTTTTGGACATATATTACAAAAAGTCTAGATTTAACATTTGCCAATGTTAATCATAGATGAAAATTCACTTTTTATCTACATATGAGCAGCGATGATAATTAAATTATATGTTCATAAAGAAGACGAACAAAATTCCTTTTTTTTTTTAACAAACAAAACATCACTCACATTATTTGTTTCATGGTATGCTGGCTTTCTATTGCAGTAAATCATATTGTCAGAAGCCAAATTACAATTTCCTCAAGATCCCAGACTGCAAATAAATGGGCTCAGCATATACAGGTTTTATGACTACAGGAGAAAAGGTGATTTTTCATATTTGAGCTAATACAAAGTTGAAATTTGAGTCAAATGTATGATAAGGCATTAAACTGAGAACCTGACTAAAGTCAAGTGTCTTTTCCGCAAGTCAAAATATAAAAAAAGAAAAAAGTAATTTTTTTCTGCGTGACACAGGTACTCCATCCACTGAACAGAAATAAGGTATGCAAATATAACACATCTAAGAGAATCTTCTCTGAAGATCTCTTAGAATTTTAGATGGTGCACATTTAAATGGATTGATGGCTGAAGTGCCTGAACTGTCAAGAAAAATGCTTTGGGATAACACTTGTGGAAATAAATAGCTAAGACTTTTGAAGACATTCAACTTCACATGCCCCACAGGTTCCAAAATATTGATTAGACCAACAATCTTTAGGGTTTAGCAGTTCACTTGTCTTAGGAATACTGCAGAAGCATTGACTAAATTCAAGATGCTTTTAAGTAAAGCTGTCAAGAAACAGGACAAAGAGATTTGCAATGTCTGCATTCTGCATACAAAATCAAAGTCTTCATTCTTTTTGAGGAATTTTATTGTTAATTTGTGCATCTGTTCACTGGGCTATGAAGTGTTTCTACATTTTAAGCTTACGAGCAGGGGATGTTAAGATATAAATACTTGCTACAATACTTTTAAGTATGTCATATGACATTGCTTGTCAATACATGCACACAAAACCTCCCTTTTTTTGAGGCGCTCCTGTGCTCATCAGTTATTTGACCCGGGAAAAAAAATAATCTTATCCAGGTAGCAAAGCGTAGTTAGGAAAATATATATATTTTTATATTTATAAAAGAAAGCTGCAATGCGTTTCGACTTGATTAAACTCATGTTATATCCTTTTTGTGTGAATCTTTGGCTAAGGAGCTTAGATTGGTTTTTAAAATCTGAGGTGGTAGAACATTTTTTTCTCACTTGTCTGAATTGGCTGTATGGTATGCTTAGTGTCCATTTTTTGAAGTGGGCGCTTTTAAAATCAAGAAAACTGTTAGTGTCCACTTTCTTGAAATTAGTTTTTGTTACAAATTTGTTTTTGTTGCGAATAAAAAAAAAACGTTGTTAGCGTCATATAGATTTGGGATGAATTACATTTTTTTATTTTTTTATTGCTTTACATACAAAGTTTTGTACTCCTAATTTTATTTCCACTTTTTTATGTGTAGTATGATTATCTTTGTACATACATTCTTGATCTTCCCATCATTTCTTACTATTATAACCGAGAAAAAATATATCACTTCTAGAAATATAAACACCAGTTATATAACAAAAAAGAATCCGAACACACCTATTGTTACTTAAAGAGACTCTGTCACCAGATTATAAGTTCCCTATCTCCTACATAATGTGATCGGCGGTATAATGTAGGTAACAGCAGTGTTTTTTATTTAGAAAAACGATCAATTTTGACGGTTATGACCTATTTTAGATTTATGCTAATGACTTTCTTAACCCGTTAGTGACCGGCCCATCGTGTTTCTACGTCGGTCACTAACGGGCCTTATTACGATGCCATAGACTTTTTACGTCGCGGCATCGGAATAAGTAAACAGAGCAGGGAGCTGTCAAATCTCCCTACTCTCGGCTGCCAGAGGCAGCTGAGGGCTGGGAGCGTCCCTGCTCTGCCGGGTGAGATCGATATTAGTATAGCGAGCACCGCATCTGAGTGGTTTTGGAGAGAGGGACGGAGCTCCCTCTCTCTCTCACCGATACCCGGCGATAAGATCGCCGAGTGTCTGTGTCTCCATTGGCAGCCGGGGGTCTAATAAAGGCCCCCAGGTCTGCCTGGAGTGAATGCCTGCTAGATCATGCCGCAGGCATGACCTAGCAGATGCCTGTCCGTGTTAAACGGACAGGCAGTAATACACTGCAATACAAAAGTATTGCAGTGTATTATAATAGCGATCGCAGAATCGCATATTATAGTCCCCTAGTGGGACTAGTAAAAAAGTGAAAAAAAAGTTTAATAAAGTTAATTTTAAAAAAAATGTGGAAAAAAATGAAAAACCCAGCTTTTCCCCTTACAAAATGCTTTACTATTAAAAAAACAAAATAAAGTTAAAAAGTTACACATATTTGGTATCACCGCATCCGTAACGACCCCGACTATAAATCTATTACATTATTTAACCCGCACGGTGAACGCCGTAAAAAATGTAATAAAAAACTATGGAAAAATTGCTGTTTTCTGTGAATACTGACTTTAAAAAAATGTGATAAAAAGTGATCAAAAAGTCGCATCTACTCCAAAATGGTACCAATAAAAACTACAAGTCTTCCCGCAAAAAAAAAGCCCTCAAACAACCGCATCGGCGAAAAAAATAAAAACGTTACGGCTCTTCAAATATGGAGACACAAAAACAAATAATTTTGAAACAAAAGTGTAAAAGTAGTAAAACATACAAAAACAATACAAATTTGGTATCGTTGCAATCGTAACAACCCGCTGAATAAAGTTATTGTGTTATTTATATCACACGGTAAACGGCGTAGATTTAAGATGCGAAAAAGAGTGGCGAAATTTCAGGTTTTTTTCTATTTCCCCCCAAATAAAAGTTAATAAAAGTTAATCAATAAATAATATGTCCCCCAAAATGGTGCTATTAAAAAATACAACTTGTCCCGCAAAAAACAAGACCTTATACAGCTATGTCGACACAAAAATAAAAAGGTTATAGCTCTTGGAATGCGACGATGGAAAAACTTAAAAAATGGCTTTGTCATTAAGGTTTAAAATAGGCTGGTCATTAAGGTGTTAATAGATAACTGGGCGTGTTTTTACCTTTTAACCAAGTGGGCGTTGTAAAGGGAAGTGTATGACGCTGACCAATCAGTGTCTTACACTTCTCTCCGTTCATGTACTCAGCACATCGTGATGTTTCTAGATCACGATGTGCTGTCACTTACTCACACATTAACTTTAGTGTCTTGAGAGTGAATAGACATCACCTCCGGCCAGGACACGATGTCTATTCACAATCCCGATACTTCGGTAATGTTTGTGTGTGACTTACTCACACAGCACATCGAGATCACGCTGGATGTCATTAGGTCCCACACAAACGTTACCGAAGTGTCGGGAGTGTTAATAGACATCACGATATGGCTGGAAGCGATGTCTATTCACTCTCAAGACACTTCTGTAAAGTTAATGTGTGAGTAAGTGACAGCACATCGTGATCTCGCAAGATCACGATATCTGAGTACATGAATGGAGAGAAGTGTATGATGCTGATTTGTCAGCGTCATACACTTCTCTTTACAATGCCCACTTGGTCAAAAGCTAAAAATACACCCAGTTGTCTATTAAGAAAGTCATTAGCATAAATCTAAAATAGGTCATAACTTGGTCAAAACTGATTGTTTTTCTAAATAAAAACCACTGCTGTTATCTACATTACAGAGCCGATCACATTATGTAGGAGATAGGGCACTTATAATCTGGTGACAGAGCCTCTTTAACTATCTACAGGTAACGCCCATTTTGAACTCCAAAACCCCTCCCTAGATGACCTTCATGTGATCAAGTAGACCTGTTTATATGTACACTCTTTAAACTATGATTTTATGCCTGATGAAGACTTTAGTACAAAGTCGAAAAGCATTGCAGCTTTCTTTTATAAAAATAAATATATTTCTTTTTTCCTAACTACTCTTTGCTACCTGGGTAGGATTCTATCTTTCCTGGGTCAAATAACTTATGAGCACAGGAGCACCCCAAAAAAAGGGAGAATTTTTTGGTATCAAACTGCATTTCCTGAGACAACGGAAGAGCCGAGCCAGCTCAGATCCAGTGTCATCTCCCAAGACTAGCAAACTGTGATTCCCAGAATCTGTGACTCAACATGCGACAAAATTGAGTTGTGACGATGAACCAGAACAACTTGAAAAGGTGAGCTGCTAATTCTCATATATATATATATATATATATATGTATATATATATATATATATATATATATATATCTGACAAACTGGTTATTGCATTAGAGTAGCGCCGTCTCCCTTGTTCTCGTTTTCCTCAAGCACTGCTTGTTAATAGGGCATGTATAAAATAATTACAGTTTTAGGTTATGTACACATGTTCATAAGAATATATATATGTATATTTCTTGCTTTAATGGAAAACTGGAACAGGAAAGATTTTAAGAGGAGTGAAAAGTTGTCCATATATAACATCCATTGCTTGTTTACAGTGAAGCAAATATATACAGTGCTGTACATTTTTTAAAGGGAATGCTGAGAAGATACAGGACATTTGGATATACCCCTGGACTTACTCACTTTGCTGTATTTTGCTTAAGGGATATATGAACCTTTAAAAATCTTTTGGCATATAGATGGGACCCTCATTGTTCACTAGAATGAAGGTCTCTTACATGCACGTTGCCCCTTTAACTTCAGCTGGCTACTCTCCATATTTCCATATCTCCAAGCCAACATTATGATACTCCCATTGAAATCAACGGGACTGTAATGCCCCCAGAAACATCTCTCACTGCACTCTATGAGTGAAGTCACCAGAAACGGAAGGGGTGTCAGTGGTCTCAGCACATAGGCTACCACTGGCAACATCTTCAGACATATTGCAATGATATGTTAGAAGATGTGTTTATGTACAAATTCCCTTTAATAGCTGTTGTGAGATAATAAATATTGTAGATAAATATTTTAAAGCGGGTTCCACTGTATGTACAGAAAGTGCAAAAGATTCAGAAATCTGAAATAAAATATTAATAATTAAAACCTAAGATCATGCAAAAGAAATACAATTTTAGAGATGATAAGGCCAAGAGCTTTTGAAATGCTTATTCCTCCTAGTTTCTATAATCAACAAAGAAGACTATGCTCCAGATATGTATAGATTTAATCTAGGACAATAGCAACAAATGTAGTAACTTTCAAGGTGCAACAAAACAGGCAAACTGATTTGCTCATCTCCGCTTATATAGTCAGGGCTGTATTTACAGGTTATGCTGCCCTAGGCACTAAGACTGTATACATCCAATTTTATTGTTTTAAGGTCACATGTTATTGTTTTAAGGTCAATGCATTTACACCAATTTTGGGAATATGTTTGGCACGATTGCCATATGTTTAATGGTCTCTCACCACTTTCCAACAAAATTGTTTCTTTTTCATGTCTGGTAAAGGTCTGGGGTCTTCCACTCACATGAACTTCTACTCATTTACTACATTTCCTGCCAATAAGCATTCAACTAACAGAGCTATCCAGTGCTAAAATGAAGCCATAAATTGCTCATGTAATACAAATATATAGTACATTACTCAAATAATACCTCCACATAAAACCTGAACAATAAGTTATACAGTGCCCAGATGTCAAATGGTACACAGTGCATAAATAATACAGCCAAATAGTGGTGATATAACAACATAAGGTGCCCAAATAATACCATCAATACCCAATTAAAACTGCCATAACTATCTACAGGCAGACAGACATATATTTGAATGCTCAATACATTTTGGCACTCACGCATGCTCTTGCTCACTACATGAATGCACATACACATATGCTCACTCATCTATACAGACATACACACTTAATACAAACACATCTGGACTCTTACTACCTACAGGCATGCACAAATGTATTATAGTCATTTTTAAAATTTCTTTTAAACATCTACCATGTTCATGTTTAGCATGTCTCCCAAGTGTCCAGAACTTTGCAGGGAGTTCCAGATTACCAGCACTGTGATAAAGATTGGGGATGGGTGCAAGCCGATGTGTACTTTGCTTCAAAGCAACTCAAAATCCAAGATAAAGGCTGGTCTTCAAGGAAAGTGAAAACAAAAATGTGTTCCTCTATTGATGAATTAAGGAACAGACTTTTTTACTTTTATTGTAGTGCTGATATTATCATCAATTTTTAGAGTAGCGGCACTGACCTTCTGTCCCAAGACACAATGTCACTATAAATGACAGACACTATAATGAGGCAGTTTACTTGATTGGCACTGTTATGAGGGTAATGTGGCTGACTGGCAATGTAATAGGTGCGCTGTTGCTTGCAGGCTGTCACTGGCATAGTGAGAATTGTGACTGTCCAGGTCTTGGATAGGGGGCTCTGTGACCCCTACTTTGCTTTTTGCCACTTTGCTTGATATTGTTTTGAGGTACTATAGTTGGCTGAGATTGATACAGGAGCACAGAGGCTGTTTTGCTTTTTTAACCACTTCCCACCGCAGCCCTTTTTCAGATTTTCATTTTAGTTTTTTCCTCCCCACCTTCCAAAAGCCATAACGTCTTTATTTTTCTGTCGATATAGTACTATGAGAGCTTAATTTTTGCGAGACGAGTTGTAGTTTTTCGTAGCACCATTTATTTTGCCATATAATCTACTAGGAAACAGGAAAAATTGATTTGTGGGGTACAAAATGAAAAACACAGTGATTCCTCTATGTTTTTTTGCGCGCCGTTTTTACGCAATTCACTTTGCAATTAAAACAACATATTAACTTTATTCTGTGGGTCAATACAATTACGGCGATACCAAATATATATAGATTTCCTGTATTTGACTACTTTTACTAGTAAAAACCTAAGTGTAAACAAGAAAATTTATTTTGTGTCGCCAAATTCTGAGAGCCATAACTTTTTTATTCTTCCGTCGATTAAGTGTTATGAGGGCTTATTTTTTGAAGGATAAGCTGTAGTTTTTAATAATACCATTTTGGTGTACATGCGACAGTTTGATCACTTTTTATATCATTTTTTGTGGCAGATTAGGTGACCAAAAAATAGAGATTCTGGCGTTTACAATTATTATTTTTTTTACGGCGTTCAACGTGCGGGTTAAATAATTATATATTGTAATATTTCAGACTTTTACGGACGCGGCAATACCAATTATGTTTATTTTAAATTTTTTTACTATGCTATAGGGGGAAAATGGGAAAAGGTTTTTTTTTTAACTTTTATTTTTTTATTTTTTTACACAAAAAAAACAACTTTATTTAACTCATTCTTACTTTTTTTATTAGTTCCCCTAGACGACTTCAACCATTGCAGTATATCGTGATTCTGACAGGCAACTATTATGCCCTGCTGGAGGCAGGGCTTAATAGGTGCACAAAGATGGCGGACCTGGGGTATACTTCCCAACCGTCCCGGATCCGGCGGGACAGTCCCGGTTTCTCACCGCTGTCCCGCGGTCCCTGCAGTCTGCAAAATGTCCCGCTGGTTGCTGCATCCAAACAGCTGATCGCTGCTGACTGCAGCAGCGATCAGAAGAAGGCAGGAGTCTTGCGGCAGTGTTCTCACTGCGATCGATGCCGGCACAGGAGTGGACCAGTACAGTCACCTGGCCTGTCATCTGACCTCACCGGTCAGGTGACTGGACTGGTCCAATCCCGGGCCGGCATCGACACCAGTGAGAACGCCGCTGCAAGACTCCTGACTTCTAACGGTGAGTGACGTCAAAAGCAGAGCGGAGAGTGGCAGCAGTAGGGCTGGCTACCTCTACCGCTCTCCGCTCTGGCGGCAATGTGGTATCTACAGGGGGACTGTGTGTGGAGCTATTTACAGGGGGGCTGTATCTGGCGCTATCTACAGGGGGGCTTTATCTAGCGCTATCTACAGGGGGGCTGTGTCTGGAGCTATCTACAGGGGGGCTGTATCTGGCGCTATCTACAGGGGGGCTATGTGTGGCGCTATCTACAGGGGGCTGTGTGTGGCGCTATCTACAGGGGGCTGTGTCTGGAGCTATCTACAGGGGGGCTGTATCTGGCGCTATCTACAGGGGGGCTATGTGTGGCGCTATCTACAGGGGGGCTGTTTCTGGCGCTATCTACAGGGGGGCTGTGTCTGGAGCTATCTACAGGGGGCTGTGTGTGGCGCTATCTACAGGGGGCTGTGTCTGGCGCTATCTACATGGGTGCTGTGTCTGGAGCTATCTACAGGGGGCTGTGTGTGGCACTATCTACAGGGGGCTGTGTGTGGAGCTATCTACAGGGGGGCTGTATCTGGAGCTATCTACAGGGGGGCTGTATCTGGAGCTATCTACAGGGGGGTTGTGTGTGGAGCTATCTACAGGGGGGCTGTGTCTGGAGCTATCTACAGGGGGGCTGTGTCTGGAGCTATCTACAGGGGGGCTGTATCTGGAGCTATGTACAGGGGGGCTGTGTCTGGCGCTATGTACAGGGGGGCTGTGTCTGGCGCTATGTACAGGGGGGCTGTATCTAGAGCTATCTACAGGGGGCTTTGGTGGATGATTTTTCCATTGACCGGTAGCAGAGTTACACAACTGAAGAAAAAAAAATCCCCATTATGTAACTCTGCTACCTATCAATTAAAAAGTCATCAACCACAGGGTCTCCCTCTTGACTTTCATTGTTCTCAGCCTTTTGGTTTGTCCTGCAGCTGTGATGAGCAATTGTTATACCCAAGATAGGAAAAGTAACATAAAGACGACATAACCGGATCCATAATATCTGTGATATCCAGACAGTCTAGAGATCCGCAGTGAGAATTTGCGCTTGTTATTTGCAGAAGGATCTGGCCGTGATTTGATGTGTTGATGCGGGATATTGGGCGTGGTTAGGGGGCGTGGCTTAAAATATCCCTCTTTTCCGAATTCAAAAGTTGGGATGTATGCCTGGGGGCCTTCATTAGGCCCCCAGGCAGCCATAGCAACCATCGCCCCCCAAAGATTGCGGTCGCTATTGACGGCAGTATTTAACGAGTTAAATGAGCGGGATCATGCTCGAGCACGATGCCGCTAGTTACTCTGAAGTTTCGGCTGTAACAAACAGCCGACACCCGCATCATATGGAGCAGGTTCACTCCGTGAGCCCGCTCCATACTTTCCCTACCCGACTTTGGCATATGGATACGTCAAATGTCGGGAAGAGGTTAAAGAGGCAAAATTATTATTAAGCCCACGCTATCTGATTAAATACAGGTGCAGTATAAACAGAGCACTTCATAAATGTGTGACAGGTAGGACTTTTTCATGTAACTATTAGGTTATGTTCACATGACCTATTTTCAGACATAATGCAGGCGTTTTACGCCTCGAATTACACCTGAAAAGACGGCTCCATTACGTCTGCAAACATCTGCCCATTGCTTGCAATGGGTTTCACGATGTTCTGTTCAGACGAGGTCTAATTTTACGCGTCGCTGTCAAAAGACGGCGTGTAAAATTACGCCCGTGTCAAAGAAGTGCAGGACACTTCTTGGGACGTTATTGGAGCCGTTTTTCATTGACTCCAATGAAAACCAGCTCCAATTACGTCCGTAAAAGACGCAGCGAAAAATGTGAATACTTGCAAAAACGTCTGAAATTCAGGAGCTGTTTTCGGATGAAAACAGCTCCGTAATTTCAGACGTATTTTGCGTTTGCGTGTGAACATACCCTAACTGCTTCTCAATAAATTTAATTTACTCATTAGGGAATGTTAAAAACACAAAAAATGGCAATACTCACAAATTGGGCAGGTATAATCCCAACAGGACGCAGCCAGGTCAAAAATGCTGCTGAAGGAAAGTGCACAGGTGTGTTTAAATAATAATAGCCACTCCCACTAGCCTTGAGGGGAGTGGCGTGTGGTGCATGGGATATGTAGTAAAAAGTTAATGAATAGTGTATAATGTGCAAGTAGTAATAATATGTGTGAAATATAGGGGGCAGTACTGAGTATAGTGAGTGGTGAATAAAGTGTAAAATATAGGGGGCAGTACTAAAAGGGTCAGGAACGTGAGTGATGCATGAAGTGTGGGTGCAGTGTGTAAAACATGGAGGGCTAATGCGTAAATCATGAGGCACAGCCTATAAAGCCTGGTAGCAGCCTATTTGTAACGCCATGGTAGTACATAGAGCGGGCTGCCCTGCTTGCTATGCCAGACCGCAACACACCATGCTCTCCCAGCATTGAAGACCTGGTTGCGTCCAAAAAGTAGTAAATATAATACAAGTAAACATGGAAAATACATGGGGTATTCGTTGTAATTTTGGCCAAAAGAACGCAAGCTCGCAATCCTCGTCACGGATCCCCACACTTGCGAGTCCCTAACTGGAACTAACTGTTTTTAATCTTATTATATGTCCCACTTTTTTTCTGTGGATAGACTCATTAGGGAATGTTCAGAAATGGCGAAAATTTGTGGCAATTACACATCGACTCTGCTGCAAAATCCGCATATGTGAGGGTTCATTCAGACGTGGCGGATTTCGAAGTAGAATGTAAGTTCTGCACCACAAGCTATTTCCCACACCGTTATTTTCTGTAATGTCTGCCCTAAGTGAACTAAAAAGATATAGAAACCAAAGAAAGGAGGTCTGCTGCTGATTTCCACTGTGGCCTGTCCACAGCGGTATTCCGCTGCAAAACCACCATGTCTGAACATGCCCTTACTTTTACCTGAAGTCCTATGTAAAAACAAAGGCAACATGTTTTAAGTGTTGAGCCAAAATTAGAGACTATAGAGTGCAGTGGCATAACAATCTCTGCACTGTGCAGCATGATCAGGTTTGACAGCAGTTCTTTTAGTAAATCTTAGTCCTCTTTTTTTCCTCCCTTTCTTAGTATTTATTGTGTGAAATGAAGTGTGTTACTGTAGGCAATTCATTTGTACAGCCCACATATAAAGCTAAATTAGATGTCATAAATCTTTTGGTAATAAAATTAGCATGTTCTCTGTAAGAAACTGCTTACAGTCTGTTTATTTAAAGCGTGCAGAAAAATGCCTGTCTGATTATTCAAAAATGATAAATCCCACAAGGAGAAGAGTACTGAGAATGCTGCATCACCTGAAAAACGGAAAACTACATGCTGGCACTACGTAAAAAGAGAGCCATTTTACAGAACTATGCCACTTAGATAAATAGGACTATGGATAAAATACATTTGTAACACTGCTAAATCCCTCGTTCATTCAGACATTTGCTTCTCAATGTAACATGAATATCTATTTTAGCAAATTCATTACAAAAAGTTCAAAAGGAATGCGCTATTCATTTGCTGTCATATTCATAGTTGCCATTTATGTGTCACTCTCTTTTGAACCAATATATTATCAGAATTTATAGCACTATGGTAATTCCTTTCTCAGTATGACTAGGTGCGCTACACTTTTTCCGATGAAAAAATGGTTCTATATAAAATAATAGTCTGTATTATGCTTAAAAACTGTAAAGCCTGGAGACAGAAAAGATAAATGAATAAATAAGGAACATCATGACCTTGAAGGAAAAAACTTTTCACTTTAAAAAGCAGAATAGCTTTTGCCAAGAAAGATCTGAAGAGACTGATAAGTGAGGCTGCCAATGGACCCTCACTTACTTGAACCAACCAAAATTAATTTAAAGTAAGCATCTAAAACTTTGATTTATCAAAAATTAACAAGCATTAAAGACGATTATTTCGCCTGTATAGATCCTTAGCAAACACTATGAAGGAATTTATTATCAGGTTTACACGTTAAAAAAAGTTGCAAATTATGGCGCACACTTGCTTTGTGCAAAAATTTGTGACATTGTTCACTTAAATGAAGTTGATCTGCAATACAGAAACAACCCATGAACAGGTGTGGCACAGTTTTTGGAAAAAAGCAGCCACGTTTTTCTAATCCTGGACTACCCCTTCAAGGCCTGTTTACACTGATGACCAACTATCAATATAATTTGCTTGTTTCCAAACAATTATATAAAAAAAGTGGCTAGCTTAAATGAAGAAAAACATCCGCAATAAATGATAAAACAATTGCAGAATCGATAAATGTAAATGCCTCCTGTGGTGAGATTGACAAAAGAACAATAGGCATTACTGCCTAGCACAAAGGAACAATAATACTCCTCAATTGGCAAGGAGATGGTTTTTTTCTTGCCGTCATTGAGGATCATCCTGATGGAATGTCCAACAGATCCTCAGAAATTACTTTTTAAGCAACCAAGCGTTTATTGGTGGTTTAAAAAGTTTTGTTCTGTGGGAATGGACCTTTAGCAATGACTTTTGGATATGGGTTCTTACAGCTCTATGATTAGGAGGTTTAATAGCTGAGATTTGTGAAATCTCCATATTTACTATTTAGGCTGGGTTCACACGACCATGTTACGTCCGTAATGGACGGAACGTATTTCTTCCGTTAATCCCGGACCGAACACACTGCAGGGAGCCGGGCTCCTAGCATCATAGTTATGTACGACGCTAGGAGTCCCTGCCTCTCCGTGGAACTACTGTCCCGTACTGAAAACATGATTACAGTACGGGACAGTTGTCCTGCAGTGAGGCAGGGACTCCTAGCGTCATACATAACTATGATGCTAGGAGCCCGGCTCCCTGCACTGTGTTCGGTCCGGGACTTCCGGCCGAAATATGTTCCGTCCATTACGGACGTAACATGGTCGTGTGAACCCAGCCTTATAGATTTATGCAGAAAATGGACTGTACTTTGGGCCCATCTCTTTTTAACCACAGTTTTCCCTTATGTATTCCTAATGTTGTATTTACTCATACAAATTGGCTGTTTTACTTTATTTATTTGCTTTTCATCATGTTATACATCAAAACTATTGGAATTTTGAGTTATACACAATTTATCTTAATGTCAAATAGTATAACCTACAGTTACAAATTGAAATTCTGGCTGTGCACATGTATATATTTATAGTACAATATTGAGAACAAACAGATTATATGGGAAAAGTGAGATTGTTTCCTTTGCATTGTTAACATATATATTTTTTTACATATCATTTCACTTTAAATTTAAAGTAAAATGTCATGAAAGCAAGAAAGGCACATTTTATATTTTAGCAACAAGACTGTCTGTCAAAAGACAGCTTTGTGTTCTCTAAAGTAGAGATTAGCGTAGGGTGTACACTTTAATCTCAAATTTATCTGTTTTGGGGATTAACCGAGGCTTCCATATGTTTAACTAATTATAATGAAAGCCGAGCTTCTGTCCTAGAATTACAACAAAAGACAAATTTCAGCTCTTTATACTTAGTGCTGATATAAGGAATTAGATGTAACCTTTTCCATAAAGTTCAAAATAAAAATGACTAACATTGTTTCAAGAAATATTTTAACTTCTGATGGAGCATAAAATGACTTTTGTACTTAAAGTGTGGAATGCTATTACTAAATTTTAATATGATGGAGTAAGAACACGCCATCATATTGGAAATGTTTTATGACACAGCAGCCATTCAGATAAATTGCTGCCCGTGTAATACATGGATGTTACTTATGGGATAACTCCTTTAAAGTATCATCATGTAATCTTTGTCTAAATATTGTGAAATCTCAGAAAATAGGCTACAATAGGAAAAAAATCCATGGAGTCTGTATCTGGTCAGCTGCAGCTAGTTTTTTATTATTATTATTATTATTATTAATATTATTATTATTATTATTATTATTATTATTATTATTATTATTATTATACATATCAAATCCATTGTGAGATACTTCCAAATCTGAATTACAAGATGAAATAATGGGGTTAAAATAATATTATTTAATAGAAAAGTCCATAGGTTTCATAGGCTGATAGTATTTTCTTACATTTACAGTACCTCTCTATGAAGAAAGGTAACCTCAGGTTACCCCCTTCACAGTGTGTGAGCAGACAGGAAAGGATGGCTGCTGAAAACTCTATGACTAGAGAGACGATTCCACATATTTTCAGATTCAGTATGGTCTGATCTTTATTACAATGTGTGCCGAGTTGTGCTAGAATATGGAGTGTGTTAAGCAATTTGGAGTACATGGGATCAGGGAGCAATGAGTTCTGATGTACAAAAGATATTAGACAGAGTAGATAGAATACTGTAAAAGGAATTTAACAAATTTAAAGAATTCAGTGCACCAAGAGCTACAGAACTAACATTCAGGTATGTCTGTTCCTCATAAAAATGCTATATACTACAGTATGGTGTAATTGAGTTTTCAATGTTTTCACATGGGCATAATACTTAACACTTTCAGTAAAATAGGTTTGAGAGAATGTGTTCGCTATTCCATTCTCTATTGATTTTTCTGCAAGTATAGTTTACTCTTTTTCTCTCCTCCAGCTTAAATCTGGTTGTAATGTTTTAGTTTTTTTGACAGATTGTCTACCATGTAGCACCATCATTTTAAACCCATTTTCATCCATTTTTTCTTATAATCTTTCTTATAATCCTTTCTTATAATATTTTTGTATCTTTTACAAATATAGAACTTTAATATGTAAACTTTAGAAAATAGCATGACTTAACATTGATGCTTTTGATACATAGAATCTCTCTATCCTGCAAAAAAAAAATGTCTGATGAGGTCATCAGAAACATCACAAAGACAAGGTTTTGTTTTTTTTAATAAACAAACTGAATTCTTGTGGCATGAGATGAAGATTACTGTTCTGTGTTTATCCTGTCCTTGGGTATCCAGAAGGGGAAGTGGTAACTTTGTGTGTGTGAGATAGGATTTATGAATCTTCATAGTCCTCCTGTTTGTGGACAGAGGCTAAAAAGTGTGCTCTGATCTGGTTTCAGTGAACCAAAATTTATGTTTGCAGTCTTACAGAGCTGAAAAGAAACAGGTGTAAATTTCAAGTTTAAGGTGATCTGTGGATTAAGACATTTAACACCTATTGGCTTGTTGTCAGACTGATACAGTACATAAATCAATACTAAGATCAATAGGGCACTTACTTTCTGTACTCATTTCTAAAAACTGCCATATGTAAGTAATCAATTGATTCATAATAAAAGCTCAATCTATAATGAGAGAGTCACTTTAGCAAAAGGTTAACTCTCCTTATACATGTGAATTAAACTGCCAATTTTACAGCCTTGTGTGATGCACTGTGCTTAATTTCATTTGATAGGCAGTATATCCAGAATACTGTATGTCAACTTCAATAAGGATATTTTATTCCTACAGAGACCTTCTACATTATGGACGTGATAAATATTCTCACTATATACTGATAATTTGTGCGATCACTTATTTCACATAATTGTTTTTTTTAATAAAAACACAGTAGCAAATAACAAATGCAGACATTCCATTAATTGAGTCAGATAAATATTTAAGTCTAAATTGTTTTCTCAGCTTTCATTTTTAGGTTTTTTAGGTTTTATTCCAATTAATAAAATGTAAAGGCACAGATTATAAAATGTATTTGAATATTCCTTAAATGGCCTTTCTTTCTTCAAGAAGCATAAAAACCTTTAACATATCATCTCACAGCTACTAGACTGATGTACTTTTATACAGAACATACTGACAACATGTTACGCTGCTGGTGATGCTCAAGACCGTAACACCAGACAATCGTAATCACATGGGTAAAGTACACATCACATCAACACTGACATAAAAAAAGGCACAAGTAATTCATGGATGAACGGAACCAAACACCGAAGGCAGTAGAGACGCACAAATGGAGTGGATGGCAGTGGAACAGCATGCAAACAGTTAACAGAAGATTAGACAGTGGACAAGAATTTACAGCACTTACTGACTCTCTCTGAATATTGTCTTACATCAGGGTAAGACAACAGCTTGGCAGCAGACCAAACGCACAGGAAAGGCAAACAAACCAGTGGAACTACTGATCCCAGGATACACATAAAACCACTACACAAAAACTAGATCTCTCAGAGGACCAAAAGGTCCCACAGTACAAACAAAAACTAGACAAGAAGAAAATCACAAACAAGAATCTGGAAAGCGTTAGCACTTGCCAGAAACAGTATAACCAGCACCTGAGTAAACCAAGCCTGAATTATATATAGGACCAAGAAAAGTAGTTTGCCCTAATCAACCAGGCAAAGCTAAATGATAACCAAATCCAGATTCAGACCAAAGGCATGGCGGAGCAACACCCAAACACAGAGATAACATAAATAATTGATTAGCAGCAATCCTGCTGCTAATCATAACACAACATACTAATAGCCTTCTACCCCTTTTGTAGTCACTCCAAAAAACAGGGACAAGAGGAGGTTTCCAAGATGTGTAGGAGCATTCATCATAGACCCCGAACACACAGTCCAGATTTTCCATTAGGCAGAAGAAGTTGTACCTAAAAATGAACCCTTTTTTAGAAAGGGCGACTGCTCCTCAGGGTCATGGCGAGATTATAGTTCATATAGCGGTGCAATAGATGGACTAGTTAGTAGGATCGTACTGCCTGTCTGTAGATTTGAGGCTGTGTACCTAAAAATCTGTCTGTTTAAATGTTTAAACTGTTGTCAGTCGACACAGAATATATTATTGAGTATATGATGAGCACTCAGACTGGTGATATGATATAATATGAAACTAATGTTTATTACAAACAATTAATATCTTAAAAATATTTAGACATAATATTACCATAGTTGACAATAAGGGTATGTGCACACACACTAATTACGTCCGTATTTGACGGACGTATTTCGGCCGGAAGTCCCGGACCGAACTCAGTGCAGGGAGCCGGGATCCTAGCATCATTGTTATGTACGATGCTAGGAGTCCCTGCCTCTCTGCAGGACAACTGTCCCGTACTGTAATCATGTTTTCAGTACGGGACAGTTGTCCTGCAGCGAGTTAGGGACTCCTAGCATCGTACATAACTATGATGCTAGGAGCCAGGCTCCCTGCACTGTGTTCGGTACGGGACTTGCGGCCGAAATACGTCCGTCAATTACGGACGTAATTAGTGTGTGTGCACATACCCTAACAATGGGCGGCAGATAGCTGATGGATGGCATTTGTTGGATGCTTCCGTTGGAGGTACATGGTTTTTTTACATGTTTGATTAACATCTCGCACTATACATCTTGGGATATGTCGGAGTTAGAGAGAAAGTAAGAGAGGACAAATCTGTAGATATCATACGGACAAGTGTTACTAATCACAGTTCAATCCTGACTAATATAGTCACAGCAATAATATAATGGCCTGCATGCTGACACTATGCAGGGACTTCAGATGGAAATGTTAATGCATTCAACATTCCATGACCCTGGTATACTTAGAACTGGTAAAAGTACATACTTATGGCATAAGGTTGTTGCCAAAATACAGTCACGTTGTCTGTCAAACCTCCACAATAATGAATTTAACGATAGTCACTGATATTAAAAAGTAGTGTTTTAAATATATGCATCATAGATACCCGTGCAGGTATTGTGTAGCTTGTACTCTGGCTGGCTTTGTGGTCTTGTCACTATAGGTTTGTTGTTCCAGCTTTTATCAAATCCTGAAGTAGCACAGTACTAACAACCAAAAGAAGAAAAGAAGCTTGGCAGTATTTACAAAGCACTTACAAATCAGATATTGAATTTAGATGGAGAACCTCCTTAAAAAGAAAGGTAACATCATAGTACACAATATATTATAATGTGTTTATGGAAATTCTGAAAAACATCGAGGTATACAATATCTAGCTTTCATTAGGGCAACTAATACTTTCAGATTCCTAAACTTTGTGTATTTTCTATATCTTAAAATATATGTCCCTAGATAAAAAATATTTTAAAATAGATAGATTTACTAAAAGCAAAAATTATTTGAAGGCTGGGAAGTAAAAGTGGTTTTCATATAAAATTCCCAATGCTGAAACAAGATGATATGAATACTGCTTCACAATTCCTTTACTATGGATAACCTCTATAGATAACCTATTGATCTTTGACCCATAAACCTACAGCTTTGGACAACACATTAATTATTTGTGACCTCCGCACATTTGTCTTTGGACAGAGACTACATCCTGATATTCGTTTAGCTACAGAGTATATTGCATGATCTGTCAATAATATATCTGCACTCGCCTTACATTTATAGTTTTCTATTGACTAAATACTAATGACTAAATGGTGTTTGATTGTTTTTCTCATAAATATTATTGAATTTTATGCAAGGCAGAATATATTTTATCAAAGTTCACAGCTTCCCTTTAATAAACAGTGCTGCTCTGCTTTATGTGCTTTTTCAGCTAGATTTGTGTTCTGATGTTACATTGCCATTTATGGAGCTATATCAAAACTGAACACACTGCAACACAGACTTCTGTAAACTCTCTCTGCTGTAATCACTTAAAAAAACAACTTGTCAGAAGTAGCCAAAGTGTAAACTCATTACAATGTCATCTTGAAAAGCTTGCTAACATTTAAGAATTCTGTATGCAACTTAAAGAAACATTCCGGCTATTTTTTTTTCTGTTCACCCCTTCATTTGCAAATTAAATGTAGTGTAATATAGGCATTTGTATTGACGTGTGTGTCTGTTTCAGGCCGCCGTGGGGTCATGTGATTTTCATTCTGACAATCCTACAACGTCCATTCTAGAACCCGGAAATCAGCCTCTCAATGGTAGTCAATAAGACATTGAGGCTCTCATAGACTTGCTTAGAATCTGACTTCCGGTTTCTAGGGCAGACGCTGTAGAGTACATGAAGTCAGAATGAAGTTCATGGGACCCCACTGTACTTAAAACGGAGCGGCATCTCTTAAAATATAGTACCAGGTCAGTCAATGCACAGGTATACATTACATTACATATAAAATGGGGGACAAAAAAAAGTGCTTCTCTGTAGAAAATAAAAAATAATTATACTGCATAAATGGCATAAATCCATGAATGGCATTACAGGGTCTTTTTTCACATGACAGATTTGTTGCAGAAATTTCTGCAACTGTTCAATTCGTACTAATGAGTTAGTACAGCAAAAAGGTGAGGGGATGGCGGCACTCCTCCGAGACTATTATGAGGAGGTGAAGTGTAGTTTGCCGGCTGCCACCCACTGCAGTCCCTTGGTGCTAAATCCTTAGTACCTGGGACAAGGTGAGAGTCAGAAGGTGAAGAGAAAAAATGCAGTGTAAAGATCTAGGAGATCTTTTAATGAGAAGACTACGCGTTTCTGGACCGGACTGGTCCCTTCGTCAGGTCGGTATACTGACCTGACGAAGGGATCTGTCCGGTCCAGAAACGCGTTGTCTTCTCAATAAAAGATCTCGTAGATCCTATTCACTTGACTCCGTTCCTGATCCTCTTCAGCCTGGCGCCGATACCCGTAATTACACTGCATTTTTTCTCTTCACCTTCTGATTCGTACTAATGGAATTTGTAAAAAAAATTTTAGGAATTTACGTTTTTTTCTCATTCCACCTCCCAAATATTTTTCCCAATATTCCAGTACATTATATGGTGCTATTAAAAACTACAACTCATCATGCAAAGTGATGGCTCTCGGAATGCAATGATAAAAAACTGAAAATGAAAAAACAAATATTGGCTGTGTCTCCAAGTCGTTAATATTTAAGTCTCCTAGCATACATTTAGACCCCGATTGTTCAGATGTTTCCGTAACTCTCATTGAAATCAATGGAAAGAGCCATGCGTACGTATCACCACCTTTCTATTCAAGCTACGCCCGGTTGCGGCGGCCTATGCCCACCTCAGTGGGTGTGGCGGGGATCTGATGACAGTCTGTTCTGGAGATAAGTGCAGAACCCAGATCTGAGACCCGCATCTATTAGACATTTATGGAACATCCTATGGATATGCCATAACTGTCTAAGGTAGGAATAACCCTTTATTGCTATGTTATCATGGAAACATGAACTGTGTGAAAATATAGTTCTTTAGTTGGCCACTTATCACTGCTTACAATTCTAAAGTTTAATCTACTTGTAAGTTAATGCAAAAGGCAAATGATAAAACTGCTACAGGAAAATGTGCACTGCCTTTTTACATAACAACAAAGTTTGCCAAAAGAGCCAAGTCTATCAAGTTTAACTCTTACTACTATCCAACTGTGTTGATCTGGCGGATGAAAATGAAAGAAAGGAGCAAATAAATTTGGCTTACCAATTAGGATTTAGAGAGAAAAATCTATTTTCTATTGTTGTTTCTGGGTAACTGACTCGGCATGCATATTGGGTTTTGAAGCTCATTCAAGCTTATTGCTCTGCTGACGAATCACGATAAATGATTAAGCTGCAGCCTGAGGAAACAGACCTCTATAAAATGGTCTTTGAATTTTTTTTTAATAAAATATAGAAGTTTCACTTTTTGAGAAAATAAGAAACAAACAATATGTTATGTTGCTCGATGCATGCCCTCTCATCCAGCCTACTGGTTATTACATTAAAGGGAATGTAACGCTAGAAAAAAATGTATTTTTTTTTAGTTAAACAATTAGTGTATAGGTGATTAAACATTCTAATTTTTGTAATTTTTTTCACGAGTCAGGAAATATTATAAATTAGATTCTAATTTATAATATTTCCCAGTGCTGGTCACTAGATGGAGCAATTCCCAAAATTGCAGCATTGCATGTGGTAAAGCAACCACATTGCTTTATGCTGCAAAATTTGAGAAAACTCACTCGCTCTAGTGAGCTCTCAGAACCCCCCCTCCTTTATCCTGGCTAGTGCCGGGAGAAACGAGGGGATTGAACGGTCAAACCTCCTACACTGTGTGTCGCCATTTTTTGAGCTAACACACAGTGTAGTAGGTTTACATACACTAGTAAACATACAGTAAAACACTTACATACACAGAAATAACTTACCTGCTCCAGCCGCCGCCGCTCCCTCCGGTCCGTCCGCTCCGTCTGCTACCTCCCGCTCCAAGTGCACAAGTCCGGAAGCCGCGACCGGAAGTAGTAATCTTACTGTCCGGCCGCGACTTCCGGTCCACAGGAAAATGGCGCCGGACGTCGCACAGTTCAACTTGGACTGTGTGGTAGCGGCGCATGCGCCGTTCCCACACAGACGGCGTACAGCATAGTGGATGGAACGGGCCCCGTTCGCATTCGCTATGGGACTGTATGTGCCATATTCCATGTCTGTATGTGTCGTTAATCGACACATACAGAAATGTAAAAAAAATGGCAGCCTCCATAGGAAAGAAAAAGTTCAAAAATAAAAAAAAGTAAAACACAAACACACAAATAAATATAAAAGTTTTTAATAAAACACTAAAATCAAACTGATGTAAAAAAAAATAAAATCCGTGACACTGTTCCTTTAAGGGAGATTGTACTGGATATAGAATGCTTTGTAGCTGTCCTTAGGCTTAGTTTAACTTACCAAAAAAAAACACAGGTAGAGGTAGTTTTTTTTTCTGCTTCTGAAGGACTGTTTACAGGTTTCATATGTTGTCATTAGAGATGACAATCTAAAAATTTAATTTCCTGGCGTTTCCCCAATGGTCAAATTTCCTATTACAGAGCTTTATTTAAAGCATGAAAGACAATTCAAGCTCAACTGTTTTTTTTTATAGGGCACGACATTGACTGTGTACTAGGAAATTTTCCATTTGGCGACACAACAGTGAGGAGAATTTTTACAGTTTTGGCTGAATATATATTTTTACTAACTATAATAACTTATATGCTTTAACTGGACACTTACAATCAGTTAAATGGTTATTCCCATCTACAAAAATCTAGCTATTAAGCTCACCCTTTTACTAATTTTTGTAATTACCTTCCCTTATCCCAGCGATGCCGTTTTCTGGATATTCTTTCTTCAAGTCGCTGTCAGTCCCTCTTTGTTTGTAGCTCGATGTCTAGGGATCCAGCCACCACTATTTACCTTTAGCGGTGACCAATGATATCCTCTCCGTCCTTAGGAGAGAATGTAATTTCAAGCATGAACGCGCATATGCACATTAGATGCCGTGCCGGCCACCGTTCGGACACATCAGCGATCGGCTCCAGGTACAAGTAGCAGTAAGAAGGAAAGTGACGGGACCATTCAGATCTTCGTGGGGACGTGTTAGGTGAGTTTTGTTTCTATTATTTTTATTGTTCGCCGGGTGCTGATGCCAGACGGGTGCTGCAACTACACTTATTACATGTGGGGGGGGGACTGTTGCAATGAGGGGGGGTGCAGCATAGCGCAAGGGGAGAAGTGGCTTTCCGCAAGGGGGAGATGTGGCTTTCTGCAAGGGGGGGGAAGAATGTTACAGAGAAGGGTGCCGGGGTGTTGCAATTCACTGTGTGTTAGTCTCAACCACTCTTACCATGCCTGGTTGAGATGAACATTCTCCCAATGCTGCTGGAACTACATTAGCTAGCAACGTCGGGAGCGCACACACTGCAGAGCGGCTTGATTGACATTGAGCCGCTCACGCCCCTTTTTATAAAAGTTAACCAGCACTAGCTGAGTTATCAAGTTTTAAAAAAAGGTAGCTAGGGAATGAATTTTATTTTTATTTATTTTTTTTAAATCAAAAAAGTTTTTATTTTTCCAATTTTGCATAACATTACATTGAAAACGATATTCTCACATCCAAAAAACAAGGATAACATACAAACAAAGCAAACAAAGTTACCTGATGACATATCAATATTCAGTGTTTTATATCACATCACATTACAGCCATTGATCCCTTTTTCAAACCTGACTATCCTTTTGTTATGTGCATAATAAGCTGAATTAGATTCAGATTTCAGTTCGTGCCAACTCAGCCAATCTCCTCCCCTCCCTCACCTCCTATCCCCTGTAGTAAGAACTCTGCGCCCAACTTTCCCAAGACATTTGGAATTTGGCATACTGGAGCTGTTGGGACGCTATCATTTTCTCATACATATAAGTTGAGTTAATTATATTTGTGATTTCCAACACATGAGGCTGTGTTAGGGATTTCCAATGTCGGGTTATGGTTAGTTTGGTAGCCATATAAATATGGGCTACAACTGTTCGTGTGGTAGTCGGGATGTCTCCTATACCTATTAGTAGCAACGCCAATTCCGGTGTCAGAGGAAAGCACAGGTTAGCCACAGATTGTGCTATTTGATGTGCAGCTATCCATAGTTATTGGACGACTGGGCAGGACCACAGAGTATGTAAGAGGGTTCCCGGCTCTCCACATTTTCTCCAACAAAAAATCGAAGTGGTTGGGAACATTAAATGAAGTCTGGAGGGAGTATAGTACCACCTCATGTTGGTTTTGATAATGGCCTCCTGAAATGAGGTGCATCGAAATATTTTATATATACAGTGAAGTGTTCTTTCCCACTGCTCCTCAGAGAAGGATATTTTCAAATCCCTTTCCCATTTCAGCATGGCCACAGTTTTCACAAATATATTTTTCCCCCCTAGAAGGTTGTAATAGAACGAGATCCCCTTGCCCTTCCCTCCCGAGTGTATCAGGTGTCTAACAATATTTCCCGCAACATATTCGGTCTTGGGGACTACTCTTTGAAGAAAATCTCTCACCTGGAGAAACCTATAGAATTCTTTGTGTGGAAGGTCGAATCTATCTCTGAGGTTTTGGAAGTGGAGAGTGTTATGCTGATCATAGAGGTCATGTATCGACCCAATCCCCCGTTCTTTCCAGGTGTTCAGATCCAGATCCGGGATCTGATCCTCCAAAAAAGATATAGGAATCTGAGTTAATGGGAGTTGTGAGTCCCGTCCCATTGTGGATATAAATTGAAGCCAGATGCTGTTTGTGACTATGATGGGTGTGAGAAATGCAGGGCCATTAGGTCGTTGCCATAGAGTGTTAACTAGAAGAGATTGTAGTGACATGCAACCGCTAATAGAAGTCTCAATCTCCACCCATCTTTTATCCCCTGTGTTATTCCACCAGAATGTTGTCTGATCCAAAATGCAGGCCTTGTAATAATCTTTGAGACTAGGTAAGCCCAGTCCTCCAACCCTCCTATGTTTAGTCAGGATTTTAGCCGCTATTCGGGGACGTTTATTGTTCCATATAAATTTTAGAAGTATATTATGTGCTTGTGAGAAGAAGGACTGCGGAATATGAATCGGTAGAGTTCTAAATAGGTATAGGAGCTTGGGGAGAATCAGCATTTTGTATGCCGCCACTCTCCCAAACCACGAAACGATACATTTTGAATATTTGGTAATGTCCTCTTTTATAGTTGACAGTATAGGGGGAAAATTTGTTTGATACATTTTGTTAGAAGGAAAGGTCAGGTGAACGCCCAAATAAGAAATATCCGTATTGCGCCAGTCTAGTGTAAATTCTCTTTTTAAAGTCAGGAGCAGGGGTAGGGGTATGTGAATAGGAAGGATTTGCGACTTTTCCCTGTTCAATTTATAGTATGAGACCCGACCATACTCCTCCAGAATTTCAAATGTCGCCCTAAGAGAGGTTATGGGGTTCGTACCCACTAGCATAACGTCATCGGCAAATAATGCCACTTTGTGTGTAGACCCGCCTACTACTACCCCAGTTATATCTGTGGAGTTCCGAATAATTTCCGCCAGGGGTTCAATAGACAAAATAAAAAATATCGGGGAGAGCGGGCATCCCTGTCTAGTGCCATTGGTGATGTCAAACGGGGACGATAGGGTATTGTTCACATATACCTTGGCTGCGGGATTAGAGTATAGAGCCCGAATTGCTGAGTGTATTGTGCCCACCAAGCCAAATTTTTCCAAGACCGAAAATGCGTATTCCCAATTTACCCTATCAAATGCTTTTTCTGCATCTAGTGATAGAAAAACCGCGGGGGAAATAGATTTCTCTACTATTTGTAACAGTGATAACAGTCTTCTAGTATTGTCTGGAGCCTGCCTTCCCGTAACAAATCCCGTTTGGTCATTTTTAACTAACACTGGTATTATGGATAGTAATCTATTGGCTAGTATTTTAGCATAGATTTTTACATCTCCATTTAATAATGAAATAGGTCTGTAATTTGCGGTGGAATCAGTCGGTTTCCCAGGTTTAGGTAACGTGACAATAAGAGCTGTCAACATCTCTTTAGGAAATGATCCAGTTGATATTGCCAGGTTAAACATTGGTAGCATGTGTTCTGTTAGAATGGCCTCAAAGGTTTTGTAATAGTCATTTGAAAAGCCATCTGGGCCTGGAGCTTTATGCAGGGGAAGATTCTTGATAGCTTTGCTTATTTCTTCCCTAGTCATTGGGAGATTCAATGCATTTAGTTGTTCCTGTGATACAGAGGGCAGTTTTATTTTAGAAAGAAAGGAATTGATTCCCTCTCTAGTAGGTTGGGGTGTTGTGCTATCATCTCTGAGGTTATATAGAGATTTGTAATATGCTTGGAAAGCATTAGCGATACCCCTAGGTGTGTGGACAGGCTGAGAGTTATTGGGGTGTTTAATTACTGGTATTCGTGATTTGAGAGCTATTGTTTTCAGCCGTTTTGCAAGTAATGCCCCGGATTTATTGTCTTGAGAGTAATAGCGTGTACGCATTATGTTAAGAGCCTTATCGTGTTTCTGGAGAAGCAGGCGTTTCAGATGTAGGCGAGCATTCGCCAAAGAAGTGATGACATGGAGTGATTGTTGCTTTTTGTTTTGTAATTCTAGGTTTTGGATATCATCCATGGCCACCTGTATATCCCTATCCCTTTGTTTTTTTAACCTGCTACCCAGACGTATAAAAGTCCCCCGAATGCACGCCTTATGTGCGTTCCATAGTGTAAATGCATTAATATCCGGAGTGGCATTAAATTTGAAATATTCTGCTAGTGACTCTCGTAGTTCTTGTGATAGCTTTGTGTGTGAGATTATGAATGAGTTAGCCCGCCATACATAATCTGATACTTGGGGATATTGTGTCGCTATTGTAATTGATATGGGGGCATGGTCGGACCAGTGTATCACCCCTATATCAGCCGAGGGAATTTGGTCTATCAATCTTTGGTCTATCCAGAACATATCTATCCTAGAATAGGATTTATGTCTAGCTGAGTAAAATGTATAGTCCTTTTCACTGTCATGAAGCACTCGCCATATATCATGTAGGTTCTCTCTCTGTTTCAATGAGCCAATCTTATTTCTCCTCGGCACCTGAGAAGACGAGGTATCCAGTAAAGGATCGCAGATAGCATTGAAGTCCCCGCACACAAGTAACAGGCCTTTCTTAATGGCATTCACTTTTTTCAGTAATTTATTCAAAAATCTATATTGGTTGCAGTTGGGGGCATACAGGTTCACTATAGTGTATTCTACCGCGTTAATAGAACAATGTACTATTATGTATCTGCTAAGCGGGTCCACCACTGACTGGTGAATTTGTACAGTACTAGAACTGCTGAAAGCAATAAGGACTCCTCTCTTTTTTTCAGGGAATGATGAATACAATATAGTGGGAAAGGCCTTGTGGCACATTCGCGATGGCCCTTTGTTAGATATATGGGTCTCCTGTATACATGCAACATCGCATTTTTGCTTAGTAAGCTCCCTCCATACCATAGATCTTTTGAAGGGGCTATTCAAGCCCTTCACATTCAGAGACAAAATCTTAAGAGCCATTGAGTCTATTAGAGACTGAGTGTTGCAAATATGTGCGTACTCGGTGGAGTATATATGGGCCAGGTATACTAGACATATAGGTTGTGATCAAAAATCGAACCTTTTGCTTGATCGAACAATATGATGCGCATATCAGGTTAAACATTGAAAACTGAAAGCAAACATATAAACCAAAAACAGAAAAACAATGCACATACATTACCGCACCATAGTGCCTTGGTATCATGATGAACCAATAGTTCTGGGGAGTAAGAACTATTTAAACACGACAATGCTCGGTGTTCGAGCCACTCTTGAATACTATTTAAACGGCTCAGCTAAAAGTTAGGTACTACCAACTACAGTCCATTCTTCTGTCAATCGCCGCAAAGGGAGACCAACCCTTGGGGTAGATGTTGCTTGTGTCACCTGAATGTTCCAATTTTTTAGGAGGGCAATACCCTCTCTGAGGGATGAAACAACATGGATAGCCCCAGCTCGGTTTATTATAAGCTTCGTGGGGAACCCCCACCTGTAAGGAATATCATGCTTGCGAAGAGGATTTGTGATGTCTGTCAAGTCCCTCCTGGCCTGGAGAGTCGCCGCTGAGAGATCAGCGAATAGCTTAATATTTGTGTATGGCGGTGGAAGTGGTTGTTGCCTTCTGGCCTTTTCCATTAGCCGGTCTTTGGTCGTGAAAAATGTATATCTGGCCAGTACATCTCTGGGTACGGAGTCCGGAAGATTCTTAGGCTTAGGGATTCTATGCGCCCTGTCGATGCTAAGCTCGTATTCAACGCATGACGGCAATAAACGTTGTGTGAACTTCTTCAGATAGGGCTGTAACTCTGCAGAGGTAACATTTTCCGGTATCCCCCGGAATTTGATGTTATTTCTTCGGTTCCTATCTTCATAGTCCACCATTTTAGCTTGTAGTTTGGATAATTTATCTTCCATGGAGCTGTGGGAATCTACCACTTCATTGTGAGCCGCTGCATAGGAATCCATTTTACTTTCCACCGTGGAGATCCTGTCTCCCAGGTCAGTTATGGTACTTTGAAATGGTAGTATGACTTTAGTAAAGTCCTGATGCAAGGTGCCAGCAGCATGGCTTTGAGCGTAGACTCTGACACCATTTTATCAGAAGTTTGAAATGAGGTGAAGGTGTCTGTTAATTCCACAATCGGTGGATTATTCCCCTCTTCACCCGGGCTTGATAGTCGCTGACGGTGTTTTGCTGGGCTGCGTATTGGTGACTGAGATCTGCCAGGGGGAGAGGAGGGTGAAGTGCTTTCCCTCATGGCTGCAGGCAAGTGTATCCCAGGGCTCGAGTCCCTTCTCTGGGGTAGAGGTGTCACTATCCCCGGGTGTGTTACTGGCGAGCACCAGTCATCATTTAAAGAGAACTGGCTGGTATGCAGAGCTCCCGGGGTATCAGCCGACGTACCTTCTTGCTCTGTCTCGCTTCTCCTTGATGAGACAGGGCGGTCCCATTCTCGTGCTGCTGATGCCTGTGAGTCGGTGGCGCCATCTTTGATCCCTCCGTCGGGGAAGAAGAAGCTGTCCAAGGATCTTTCTGACCCCGCTTTTTGGGGCTTCTTCCTGCCCATCTCTGCCGGTATCATTCCCCTATTCAGGGTGAGTGTTGTGGCCGCTTGTTGTCTGTGTTTTGCCGCTAGAGTAGCCTCGTTACACCGGAGCTCCGAACTTATGCGACCATCCGGTCTGCAGTGCAAGCCACGCCCCCTTTTATTTTTATTTTTAACAGTAATTGATTTATCATTTCATTTCAGTTTAGAATGCATAAAACATTTTTTTGGACTCAACTTGGGAATAACCCTTTAATGTATATAGATTTATTTAATGAATTCTAAGTGAACAATGTCCCATTCAATGTCAGCACATTTATCACCAGCTGCTGTAACCTTTTCAGTAACCATATTAGGTACATATTCCTCTATCCCCATTTTTTTCATAGTGCAAACTGAGTACACTGAAAACACAGGGAGTAGAATAAATTATATTAAAAAATATCAATATGGCATGGAGAATATTTGGCCTTTGTCTGTACCTTCTGCATTCTTGCCCAATCAATTTACAATTTAGTGCTTTCTATTTGGGACATTCGTGTCCAGAAGAGCTAGAAGAACATATAGGTATGTACTAACCGCCCTTCACTAGTAATATAAGTGTCATAACTGGATATTAACAGGATCATTCAGAGCCACATGTATCACCCAGGCTGGATAAATGCAGGTTGAGGACACTGAGCAAAGGTGGAAACCCATCCAATTTTATTTGATTTTTTTAAGAAGGAAAAAAAGAACCAGGGCAATTGCCCCATTTGCCCTCCCTATAATCCATCCCTGGTATCACCTGCTGGCAGTTGGATCCATTGCTAAGCAATGGTCTGAACATATTTGAGCCATACATTGCACTCAACAAGGACAAAAAAAAAAATTTTTTAGGAAGTCTAAAAGTTTCAGTATTGAATAATTACTATGGAAAACTCAACATTTTGCTATAGTTTCTCTTTATACCTTTTATTACAGGCAGAGATGTATAATTCTAATCTGCCTAATACTTTCGTTTTCATTGTGTTATAGTATAAGCATTATAAAATATTGGATGATTCAAATGAGAAGAAATAATCTATTACATGAATAAAGAAAATATTATTACATTCTCCTGACAAAATTTTAAATTATTGCAATTAGAAGTGCAGGCTTTTAGAAAAATGGCAATTTCTATAGTAAGTGACAGTATTGCTACTGAAAAAATAACAGAACAGAGAGTTTTTGATCTTTGCCAGAAGGATATTAATTTGTACATAAAATTGAAGGGAATATGATTGCAGTGTATTACTATCCTGAAGATAAAAAGCATGCTGAGATCAGATCTAATCATAATTAAATGTGTCAATCATAAGCCTCCACTCTGCTATAAATATCCCACTTCAATTTCCAATGTGCATAATATATAGCATGTACATAAATATTTACAGGCGGTCTAAAAGAATGATTTGACACACTTTATTTATCCAAATGAACTAAATGGAGACTCTAAAGAAGAAAATCGGTGTCAAATTCTCAAAGGTCATCATCATTGTAATGAAATTTGTTATTTGGTAAAGAATAAATGAATTTAAATAAGCCAGGATACAATTTTACCTCCAGTTATGGATTTTATTGGGAAAATTCAAACGTAAATGTAACATTATATAAACAAAAAATGGAAATATATAGAAATAGGTATTTATCTACATCTATAATATACTATCACAGGGGCATAACTATAGAGGGCAGAGGCAGCTCCTTAGCCAAAGTGTAAAATCTGTCAGAGGGCCTTGACCTACCATTTATCATATACTTGTATGGATCCTCTCACTAGAGCCCTTGTGTGACTGCTATCTGTGCACCCTGGAGTAAGAGAGGGAGCCAAAAAAGTCCCTCTGCCTCATCTGAAGAGACCAGTACTTAAGTGACAAATAATAGTTGGGGGCCCTGTTACAGATCTTACACCGAGGCCCAGGGACTTTAAGTTATGTCTCTGAACTGTGGTTATAAAAATGGTTATATTATTCAAGTTGCAGAAGGGATATCACGCTGCAACAAGTTATCAGAGTCAAGTTAAAGATAGATACATCAGTGTCTATCTCTGAAGCTTAGACAATACAATATTTTACCAAGAAGCAACATAATAATACAAATTATTGCAAGGAGATTGTGTTATATGTTTGTATTTATTGTAACATTGTGAATATAGAACGTCAAACGTTGACCATTGTTAAAACACAAAACTGGATACGAACGGGAATCGTAAAACAATTCCTAAATTGACATTTTAGAGTTCTGCTATATCTGCTAAACTACATGTAACTATAAAAACATTGACTTGCCATAAATTTTCAAACACATAGAACTGGAATCCAATACTCTTGCCGTTGAATAAAAGATTTGTAGTAAGATTATTACAGACAAATATTAGAAACACAACAAATATTACTACATAAGACATCTAATAATAGAACAAAAATATCAAAATAACATACTGGGACTTTGCTAAATATATAAGTAGTTTACTAAAAAAGTTTCGTTTTATTTGAAAATCATTTCAGATAAAGTGCCTGCATTCCGTCCATTCTGCTATACAGAATGCTACAAGTTTCCTTACCAGAAGCAGGCTATTATTTTTCTGGCTGCAGCAAGCAATAAAAGGTCTGTGTTGTTTTATTTGAACCTTGTCCCTTCCTGCCCTGAGTTCAGCAACAATTGTGTCTACAACCTAATTAATCTAACACACTGGTGGCTAGAGATCTGCTGCTGTACAACCCCATTAAAAAGACTATGGTTGTTAGGCAGTGTATCTCTAGCAACAAGACTGTTATACATGACTTCATGTTAAAGGGGTTTTCCAAGTTAAAAATCTTTAGCTGACACTGCTTATAACTTCTTTACCAGATCACATTTGTAATGCATATACTATCTCGAAAGTGCCTCCATTTCCCGATCTTGCCGTGGGTCATGTTACTGGTGACGTCATGTTTGCTTGCTCTGCTGATGTGTCGGATACCTAGAATATGTCCAGTATATGGCACGTCAATAATGACGTGCCATGTATGGGTGGTTCTGTTGCACCCCTTTCTTCTCTTTCCTGCTCCAAAGTATATACTGTCAGGATTCTGAATACACATCACTTCCTGGCTGGAGATAATGTATATTCATTGTCATGACACTGCAGTAACGTTACAGTGTGTTTATGTGGCTGCACATAGCGATATAGCTATATCGCAATATGCTGTATAAATTAATGTAGAGAAGTGTATGAAGCTGATTGGTCACTAATTGGTCAGCGTCAAACACTCCTCTCCACAATGCCCACTTGGCCATATAGTAAAACACGCCCAGTTGTCTATTGAGAAACTCATTAGCATAAAGCTTATATAGGTCATAACTCTGTCAAAAATGATCGTTTTTCTAAATAAAAAACACTGCTGTAATCTACATTATAGCGGCGATCATATTATGTACAAGATAGGCCACTTATAATGTGGGGACAGAGAATCTTTAAGTACCAAGCCTGATTGACACTGTGCTGATAATAAAGAATAACTGCAATTTAATAGTGGTCATGTCATGTCATTCTCTTTTCCGGCCTGCTGTATTAATCAGAGTTTTTCTAAAAATAACATTAGATAAATAATCTCTTTAAACTGTTTAATGATTGAATGGTATCATTGTATAGAAGTGGAATTTGTACAACACATTTGATTTGACTGGGATGCCCTTGAACATATTTTAAAAATATGTTAATAGCAGTGTAAAAATGCTTTCCTTCAACTGGGGTAAAAATTCTGTTTGCTGCCCTAACCCTGTGTCTAAATGTATTGACCAAAGAAGAATGTCTTGTTGGCACCCCTTGGCACCTAGCGCCCTTCACATATACACCTACCAGATTCTCCATCCTTAGTTATGAGATTGTATCTAATTTATACACAAATGCATTAATTTTACGATGATGAACATAGAACAAAACAAGTGACTTACTAATCATCCATGGAGTACAGTTCTAAATAACACAACATGATAAATGTGAATATTAACGACATAGAAACTAGAAGTGCACATTCGTGAAATATATCCAAAAATGCTAGATTATGTAATTATAAATACATTCCAATTGAAAAGTTTGTGTAAATCAAGGAAAACCCCAACACATATGTACAGTGACTATCCATTTAAATGTATTTTTGTAGTGAAGTCTCTAGTTAATATATGATGAAAAATTGCCAGCTAGTGCATATGTTGTGTACTCTGTTAAACATTGTGCAGGTAAGAATTGTTTTGAGCAGTTCCTTCTATCTCTCAGGAGTTCCGGGCTGTCAACAACAACCTGGCTGCCCATGGACAGCTGTTAACTTCTAAGTAAATGTACACTGCTAGGAATACAGCCAGGAAAAAGAAAGAAAAACTATTTAGTATGTTAATGTCCACCTGCTGTAGATTAATCGCAGGTATATTTTTACATAATTGTAGCAATGTTGATGGTACCATTAAAGCAATGGGCTACAAAAAAATCTTATATCTCGGCTTTAACTTTTGATACTTCAAAAATCCTCAAAGTGTTCATAAAAGCAAACATTACAGGGGTCAAACTATAGTTACCTTTGTTCGTAAAAAAAATATTCTTCATATTATATTTTTTCCTAAACAACCATAACTGTGGAGAGATATACCCTCAAGTGTGAAATTTTAGCAATGTGTCTGCCTTCCCAAAATACAATAAGTAAGTGATTTCATATGTTTACAAAAAAAACTTAATGGAGCACTCTGGGCCACTTTTTTTTTTTCCTGGAGTGCAAAAATAAATAAATTCATGTTAAATAAATCTATAAAAGTTCTTTATAATTTGTGGGGGAAAAAATGTTATTCCTTTGACTGAAATTTTTTCAATCAATCTTCTCTCTGTCCACATTGGCACTATGAACCTTTGTTGGGGTTTTTCATGCAGAATTGTTCTTTCTGCTACAACGATGGAAACCTTGATGGAACCCTGATGGACCTCATTATAAGTCAATGGGTCAATCAAGCGCCATTCGGATCCATTGACGATCCGACACATTGTTATGGCTTCCATTATAAAAGGAAGCCATAGCACAGATGTGAACAAAACCTTACAGTGAGTGAAAGGATTTATTTGTCATCCAACTCCAACCAGGGAGTTAAAGCATATGCAACATCGCCGGCATTGCATACAACTATTAGCCACATTTTTCTAAGACAAGAAGACACTGCTCTTTCTGAGAACTTTCAGGTATATGTGTGTAAAATGTTAATGTGTTTACAGTTTAAAGGCATGGTGTTGCCCGAAAAACATGTTTTTTTTTTTTTAATTAAACATTTAGTGTGTGGGTGATTAAACATTGTTCAAATTTTTTTTATTTTTTTCACGAGTCAGGAAATATTATAAATTATTTCTAATTTATAATACTACCCATTTTTGGTCACTAGATGGAGCTATTTCCCAAAATTGCAGCATTGCAACATTGGGTTAAAAGCTCTCGCTCTAGTGAGCTCTCAGCATCCCCCCCTCCTTTATCCTGGCTAGTGCCGGGATAAACGAGGGGTTTGAACGGTGTAACCTCCTACACTGTGTGTCGCCATTTTTTGAGCTAACACACAGCGTAGTAGGTTTACATACAGTAGTAAACACACACAAACACGAACATACATTGAAATCTCTTACCTGCTCCTGCCGCCGCGGCTCCCTCCGACCCGTCCGCTCCGTTTGCTGCCGCTGTTCCATGTGCACAAGTCCGGAAGCCGCGACCGGAAGTAGTAATATTACTGTCCGGCCGCGACTTCCGGTCCACAGGAAAATGGCGCCGGACGGCGCCAATTTCGAATAGGACTGTGTGGGAGCGGCGCATGCGCAGTTCCCACACAGACGCCGTACACGGCAGTCAATGGGACGGGAGCCGTTCGCAGTCCCTATGGGACTGTGGCTGCCGTATTCCATGTCTGTGTGTGTCGTTAATCGACACACACAGAAATGGAACAAAAAATGGCAGCCCCCATAGGGAAGAAAAAGTGTAAAAATAAGAAAAAGTAAAACACAAACACACAAATGAATAAAAACGTTTTTATTAAAGCACTAACATCTTTAACATATAAAAAAATTATTTGCCATGACACTGTTCCTTTAAGTAGAAGCAGAGCCAGATTGTCATGATAAAGTCTATGCCAACCATCAGGCTGATAGGGAAGATGTAATGAAATGTATATTTTCTTGTGCTTTTTTGCTCTATCATCTGTATACTACTTCTGGAAAAGGCAGTCTACAATAAGTAATTATGCTATTTTCTAATATAAAATATGGGGTTACGGCTGTATAGGTGATATTTGCTGAGTGGGTAGTGCTTGCCTGTGCAGGCACAGTCAGCATAACGTCTAACATATTCGCAATGGCTACATCTGCATATAGTTTTTAATGAATGCACGGGGAGTAGGGGTGAGTAGTCACAATGATAACAAAGGGGTCATGGATCAATAGTGTTGTTTGTACGGCACTTTTTTTTTAATGATGCCCCTGAATGTACAACATATTAAGGAAAATGCAGTAGACAATTCATGAATTTGTTGCAGCTTGACCTAAGAAAACGTCAGACTTTACATCATTCTGTCTGTATTACAAATGCTTAGCCACTACCCCTTTTTTTTAAAAATTCCACCAGGGCTGTTTGTTTCTGAGTAGAGGATTAACTTAAAAATTCCTGAGCCTCAATCTAAATGTGTAACAGGGCCCCTCACATACCATGTGCCTTTATAAATATAAATCTTCAAAATAATGGGACAAAGCACTACAGCAATGGAAACAATATCAAAAACTTTACTAACAAAAGAAACACGTTAAAAATGGAGTCCCATAATCGATAAAGCGACATCACCGGATTAGAAACTATAGAGTTGCCATGTGTGCAAAGCAAGCATTAAACATATCGTAGATACATATCATTGATATAGTTGCATGGGAACACATGTCATGTGTATGAGAAATAACCACAAAAATATGCGAGAGTGTATACAGGTATAGATAAGCGGCAGCACATGATAACAAGTTTTAAATGGTAAGTCAAATACCGTATCCTGCCCTAATACATACCCATCTATATTATTTTAGACCTTGAAGGCGGAAAGCTATGCTGAAACGCCCGTCGGGGTTGGCACCATCCCGGTCTAAGATTTTTCATATTGGTGTGTATCAGGGCAGGATACTGTATTTGACTTACCATTTGATACTTGTTATCACATGCTACCATTCATCTATACCTGTATACACGCTTGCATATTTTTGTGCTTTTTTCTCCACATACATGACATGTGTTCCCATGCAACTTTATAAAGCACGTAGCGCTTTATTCATCATATGTATCTATGATATGGATTGCAGGCGAAAGAATAGATGAGTACTAGTTGTTTTTTTTAGTTCAGGACATTTGCAGTCACTATTAAAAAAAAATAACAACCCGGAAAACCCCTTATAAACATCTCACTGGTTTATTATTAGGTTACATTATAAAACTCTTTACCAACTTTGTTTTTGAAAGAGGCTGTATCATCGGTGAATAATGGTTGTTTTTTTTTTTATTCCAGGACATTTGCAGCCATTAGTAAAAAAAAAAAGTAACAACCCAGGTAACCCAATTTAAAGGGAACCTGTCACCAGCATTTCACCTATCAAACCAGCAATACCAGGTGGTAGTGGGTGAAAAATAATTTCTATATAACCTATAATTGTCTTCTTAGTCGGCTCCGTAGCTTTAGTATTCAGCTTTTTAGTGATCCCACACCGTATGCTAATGAGCATAAAAGAGTCATATCTTCATTCCTCAAGTCTTTCCGAGTTTACCCCGCCTCCTTACTTTTGATTGACAGCTCCTCGCCTTCTCCCAGCACACAAAATCTTGTGCTTGTGCATTTATGTCCTCTTCTGGTGTGTGCGCACAAGGGGACACCGGATTATTACCATAAAAAGCGCAAAATGTTTGCAGACCGTTATTCACAGTCGGAGGCGTTTAGGAGAGGATAACGGCAATGAACTTTTGATAGCAGCGCCCAGTGAGGGATAAGTAAAGTTCAATAGGTGAAATGCTGGTGACAGGTTCCCTTTAACCCCATTTTCTATGACTTTAGCTAAGGAGAAGAATTTAGATGCTAAGATGTCAATACAGAATTAAAAAAAACAGAGATTTGTACAAATATTTCTTCTGAGTCAAGGAAGGATTTCTTATTACAGATAATGGCATCTTAGTAATATGACGAACAGTGATAAGGATTTAGAATAAGTCACTTATATCTCATAATATGGCTTACATTACAATGGTTTCTCTATTGTGACAAGTCACAATGGGTTTATCTTAATCAACTTCCACTTCGTGGTAAACTTCCCAAAGAAGAAATGAAGACAGAGTTTGTATGTCAGCTCCTGGATCAATTAGGATGACTGGCATTACATTACATAAGTAAATATTCTGCTATACATGAAAAAGCAGACTAAAATCACATCAAAATTAATGAAAGGCTCGATTTATGTGAAATTTACAGTATAAGGACTACTGTATTTATGACAGTTTCTAGCAAAATATAAATAAGCAATATTTAATAAATAGACTGTTCCCACTCACACTTCTGAAGGTTAGACATATTCTATGACTGCTTCAATCTATTCGTAAAGGCAATGTACACTTTTGTAAACATTTTATTTTTAATTAAATGAATGTATTTTGCGTGTTTAAGCAACTTTCCAAATCACCTTTATTAAAAAATGGGTTTACTTTTTAAGATACAGCTTCTATGTGTCCTGTGTACATAGAAGCTGTATTGTTCTCTCTCAGCCGAGTCCATCAGTTCAGCATGTCTCTGACATACAGGATCCAGCTAGTAAGTTATGAACTTAGCTGTGATCATTATTATCTGGATCCTGGGTGTCAGAGACGCGCAGGATTAACTCCTACCCAAGCCGTCAGTGCAGCTGAACTGACGAAATTGGCTTTGACAGAACAATACAGCTGCTATGTATACAAGATACATAAAAGCTGTATCTTAAAAATAATTTTTTTTTAAATAAAAGTGATATGTAAAGTTGCTTAAACACACAAAATACATTCATTAAAAAAAAAAAAATTGCTTAGAAAGGTGTGCATAGCCTTAAGACCTTGGAAGCATTGGTCTAAAGACTTTATCCTAGCTGAATCTTCTCTAGGAGAATCAGAACCTTCTGTGAGGCAGTACACACAGCATCTCCCTCAGCCAACCAGAGCCCTACACTGTGCTGACGAGTAGCAACAACCCCGAAACAATGCTGTCTACAGATAAGCGTCTCTGGTTTGGCTGATGACCCGAGTCATGTTTGAAGGCTCTTGTAGCCAATTATAGGTGGCACTAGAGAGACAGTTTTCTACCTTCTGGAAGAAAGCTATTTTTCATTATTTTCCCCCAGGGACCATTGCTCTAAAGACTCCCTTCTAGCTGGATCTCCGCAATAAGAATCAGTATCTTCTGAAAGTTAGTCTATCCTTGAATATTAGAAACATGAAGAACAATGTGTTATCTATGGTCTTACATAGCACTGTAAGTAAGCTTACTTCATTAGGGCCACTTCACATTGCATTGCATTACAGACCGATAGGCATACCATGTGCTCCCGCAAAGCGCAGCTGTGAGACTAAGCACAAAATATGACAAGTGTTGGAAAATGCCATGGTTTATGTCTCATGGAATCTGTATAAATTCATGAGGAAAACCCCTCTGTGTGCTGCTGTATTAATTTAAAGTCATATGGATGTACAATATTGGGCCATAGCTGTCTGTGGGTGCCGTATTATGGTCGTAATCCATAGACTCCTAATATACAACACACACAGTCCTAAAGAGTTAAAATAGAGATTTGTCTGCGCTTTATATGAATACACTTTTGTGTAATCATTCTCATTTTGTAATCTGTAAGATAAGCCAGTCATAAATTTACTGAAGTACTTCACTTTTTCATTAGCAAAGGATTCATAATATACTTAGTCTCTAAATCTTTGAGATATTAAAATTATTTTTCCTCCTAAAATACACAAACGCTGCACAAGAAACCACAATTTATTGGCTACATATTGTGACTCTGATGGTTTCATCTAAATACTATGATTTAAAATACAAAATGCTATAAAGAAAAAAAATCTAATTGTGTAGCGGTGACAGCTGTTGTCAGCTGAGCATTCTCTGGGAATGCCAGGAATCATATTTTTTTGCATTCCATCTACAGTACAGTTGGAAATGACACGAGCGGATTAATTAATAGTTATCTGAGATACAATTAGCCTGTATTATTCAACTGACACATATTGGTTAATGTGTGTAGTGTTTTATCTCTGCATATACTGTACATTAATAAACATTTGCTCTCAATACTTTGATATTCTAAACTAGCTATTACTTTCTTTAAAGAATACCTGTCGGCTATCCTGACTTGTCCTTTTTAATAAATAATTGTAAGATAACAATTCTGGAGCATCTTTTCTTAAAATGGAAATTATGACTAAATTGACAACTGTGTGTCACCATGCCCTTTTTATAAGGCGTGTCAATGCACAGTCACTGGCTAATTGGTACTAAGAGTGTCAAACGGTCTAGGGACGCCCCTTTTTAATAAGGCAAATGGTAATGCCCAATTGTCAATTTATTCATATATTTCCAGGAAGAACAACAGAGGAATTGAACATCAACTTTTTTTTAAGAAAAGATGATAAATAATTGTTTTTTCATGGGGAATACAAGTATTTACAAAAACAGACATGTCATGGGAATGGTCAGTCCCTTTTTTAAATAATAAAGACAGAAATGAAGTAAGGGAATAATGTAAAGTAAAATGTCAATACATTGAAATTGATCAGGTATTAATAAAAGCCAAAACAGCTTCTACAAATATATCAGCTTTTTTTCTTTTTAAAGGAAACTTCCAGCATGTTTTATTGCAGAGGGATAACTCAAAATTAACCAATTATGTAATAATAGATAGATTTCCCACACAAATATAAATATTTTTAGTTCTGAAAATAACTCCTTCAAATATATGTACTAATATACTTTAGACTGTGTTCGCACCAGCCCCAACTATATGGCCCAGACAAATGCAACTGTATGCCAATACGTATGTTGCCCATTTTTATACAAAAAGTATACAGCGCATTATAGTTTTTTTGTGTAGGATCCTTGTATGAAAAAGGGTAGTCAATACAGCGAGAAAAATGTAGGCCAAAACGGCCCTTTTTTGTCCTAGATAAGGTTTTTTACAAGCTAGTTCGTCAATCAGCACATATGTCGAGAGCAAAGCCTAAGCCAATCACATCTTTAAATTAGGGGTTGTAGGGATAATAATAATTATACTACCTAGATTTATTATTGAACTTAATATTGAGCCTAAGTCAGTTGCATCTTTTAAATGAGGGCTTTCTATACAAATAATAATACTAATTATACTAATAGAATTTATTATTGAATTATTGACATAAGGATTTAGTCATGAAACAATAGTTTCAAACCAAACCTTTAATCATATATTCTGCAAATTATATATGAACACTTGCATTTTGGCAATATTCACATCACATTTTTTGCCTACTTTAGACGTATACATAAAAATATGTTATTCTATGAGTGTTGAATGTCACTATCTGTGTAACGAATCTGTCAAAGGTAATTCTGCGTGTTTTCCATCCGGATTTGCAGACGGAAAATACGCAGCAGAATACAGTAGCAGCAAAGTGAGAGAGATTTAACAAATCTCATCCACACGCTGCGAAAAATTTTCGAGCAGAAATTCCCCTGCAGTGTGTATTTTTCCTAAAAAAAAAACAAAACACATACTGTGTGGTATATGTTTTCTGTGGGATGAAATAGCATAGATTTTTTCTTTAAAAAAAAAGGTATACTATTGTATACCAGCCCGGTGGAGGCCAAAAGCACTTTCTTATGGCCTCCATAGGTCTAATAGAGCCCTATGGACATGCTTAGCGTGCACGTTGGGAGCTCTGCCGATATACACACTAAACAGACATCACAAACGTAATGTGAACAGAACCTTAGATGGTAGATGTTATTCCCTTATTTTACTGTCATGATATACATTTTTCCATGAGCTCTTGGAAGAATGAAGCTGCTAATATTTCGATGAAACTTTGATTATGCTAGTTTAGCATTTTAGCTAAAAAAGCTGCTTCACACTATTGCACTATATCTTTTCTGTTTTGTAGGTATATAAATAAAAGATACATTTTATATATATACATATATATATATATATATATATATATATATATATATATATATATATATATAATATACATATATATATACACACACATAAATAACTAAATAAATACAATAACACCTCTCTTTAGTAACATATGTTTATTGCTATATGGAACAAACAGGCTTCCGATTGTTAAATAAAAAATGTTTTCATGTGAGGAGCCCCCATCATTTTATCTTGAAAGAGAAATCATTAATCCTTGAAAATAAAATGGAAAGTAGAAGCAAAAACACAAGGTCATTGATGAAGATTGGCCTACTGGCTGAGCAGTTTGCGATTCTGGAAATCCGGGTATTGGCGATTGTATATCCCAACATTGCAACATGCTGGATAATATGGTGGAATATTTAGTCATCACCACTGAACAACAACAAGTTTTACCTGATAATGTTTACCATCATCTTTCTAAGAAAAAAAGTGGTGGAGAACACTTTCAATCATCCTTACTGGAAGGCCATGCTCCTTTTTGCCAAAACAAATAAGAAGACATTTGTGTCAGTAAAAGTTGCGGGGAACCTCCATACATATGGTGTTCAAGCTGTACATCATGTTTTCTAACACAATTTTACCAGATATTTATCATAACTGAATTGATACATGACCCAGATTATAGGGAAAACAAGATGTGTCAACTGAGATTAGACATGAGAATAAGAAATACAGTGAATCTTACTCAATGCCACGTGCTAAAATCACTTAATCTGTCTTTAAAGGAACATTCATTAACACACACCAATTAAGAATGCAATTCTATCTTTCTCTTTTTAACATAAAATAAATATATGAACACTAAGTTTATGTCTTTGAAAATTCCATTGAGATATGTTTTTCAAAGGGAAAGGTTGAGAAGCAGTTGGAAGACCAGCTGTTGGCTCAATTACCTGCAGAAATGTTCCCCAGTTTGATAATAAATCAGTGGAACAATTCTGTGAAGGTAAGATAAGTATGATTGTTTCAGAAGAAATATAACCTTGCTGTGCACCATCTTATTTCAGTGTTTACATTTCAAAGGCTTCTATTACTGTTTAGAGATCACTTCCATATAAGCCCACTCCTTTCACAATGTGCTCTTCAACCATCACTATGCATCTTATGTTTGTGCTAAATTGTCCATTACCCATGAAATCTCAGCATGTCTACAATTGTATTTTTAAATGTTATTAATCAAGAGAGTCCTCTAGGTTTCTAGAAATATTAGGAAAGCGAACACTTTCATAATGTTCAAATAAACTTAGTACACAATTGAAGCTAGGGCGGAGCAGCACGTTAAGGGCATGCCCACACGTGGCGGAGTTCTGCATACACTGTCCGCATCAATGCCGCACAAAATCTGCATTGCAGATTCTGTTGCGGCTTTGCCTAAAATGGGCATTAAATTGATGCGGACTAGCCGTTGCGTATTGAGGTGAAAGTACTTCCCTTCTCTCTATCAGTGCAGGATAGAGAGAAGGGACAGCACTTTCCCTAGTAAAAGTAAAAGAAAATTATACTTACCCGGCCGTTGTCTTGGTGATGCGTCCCTCTCTTGACATCCAGCCCGAACTCCCTGGATGACGCGGCAGTCCATGTGTTCGCTGCAGCCTGTGATTGGCTGCAGCCGTCACTTGGAATGAAACGTCATCCCGGGAGGCCGGACTGGAGGAAGAAGCAGGGAATGCTCGGTATGTAGGAACTTCTATTTTTTTTTACAGGTTGATGTATATTGTGATCGGAAGTCATTGTCCAGGGTGCTGAAACAGTTACTGCCGATCATTTAACTCTTTCAGCACCCTGGACAGTGACTATTTACTGAAGTCGCCTAGCAACGCTCCCGCAATTACGGGTGCACTCACGTAGTCACCCGTAATTATGGGAGCCCCATTGACTTCCTCAGTCTGGCTGTAGACCTAGAAATACATAGGTCCAGCCAGAATGAAGAAATGTCATGTTAGTAAAACCAATACGCTCTGCAGCACACATAACATCTGTGGACTTCATTGCGGAATTTTTACTCTCCATTGAAGTCAATGGTGAAATTCCGCAATGAGTCTGAAACAAGTCCGCTACACGTCCGCAACAGTCAGTGTATGCTGCGGACACCAAATTCCGCACCACAGCCTATGCTCCGCAGCGGAATTGTCCGCAACGTGTAAACAAACCCTACTAAAAAGCTGTGGAAGGCAATGGAGAAACGTGTACGCTGCGGATTTCCTCTGCGGACTGTCCGCAGCGGAATTCCAGAGCAATTCCGCCACGTCTGGTCATGCCCTAATAAGTTTAATGTGAGTATAGGTGCAAGTCCTCAAGGATCCCATTGTCACAGACCCAAAATATATCCAGGTAGGTAGGAAGTAGGACAGCACACAATTTGTAGAATGCAAAAAGTCATTTAGATTTATTAACTCCAGAGTAATCAAATATGGGCAACGTTTCGGACCAAGATGGTCCTTTATCAAGCAGTGTTGTGAAGTAGCGGGACACGCGGTCAGCAAGGGAACGCCCCTCGCTACTTCACAGAACTGTTTAATAAAGGACCATCTTGGTCCGAAACGATTGAAACATCGACACAAATTTTTGCATTCTACGTATTATGTGCTATCCTACTTTCTACATATTTTGTACGCAATTGAATCTTCAATTACAGGAACAATAAGTTGTCAGATAAAGGCAAACTTACAATACTTTTCAACTGTTAACCTACTGTTATTTCCGTTGATTCCTGCTCTCTTCTTCCCACTGGCAGGAAGTTCTGATGGTACATATGTGGGTAAAATGTGGGTAATTATAGTACTTTGGATCTCTACATGAATAGAGATTGAGGGATAACAACCACAGGCTACATCCCCTGCTTCTTTGAAAACAGCAAGTCTAAAAAATTCTGCAATAGGTCTTGTGAATAATTCTAATGGAAAAAAATATATATATTTTTTTTTAAAATATGCTGTATAATGAAGATTTCTTGCTAACTATAAGGGCACGTTCAGACATGGCAGAATTTCTGTGGAATTCCGCTGCGGACAGTCCACAGTGGAAATCCGCAGCAGACAGTTTGTCCATTGGTTTCAACACCTTTTTAGTTAACTTCGTGCAGACGTTGCGGAAAACTCCGCTGCGGAACATAGGCTGCGGTGCGGAATTTTCGGACAGCAGCATGCACTGTCTGTTGCGGACTTGTTGCAGAATTTCCCCATTGACTTCAATGGAGTTTCAAAATTACGCGATGAAATCCGCAGATGTAATGTGTGTGTTGCGGATTTACTGTGTGTTGCATTGCGGATTTCTTTCAGGAACAGGATATTTCATCATTCTGATGAGGAAGAGAAAACCTCAATTTTCGGCTTCCAGGAACACAGAGCTATTACCATGGCCAGATATAGGCGAATGGATATGGAAGTGTCCACTCTTATTAACCTTATAAGTAACTTTACATGTTTATGTCATGTTTTCACTAGGCTTAGATCATTTCCTAGAATGAAAACATATTAACTCCTATGTGTAGAAATTTATATCTTCCCTTTCTCCCATCCCTTGGTTGAACTTGATGGACATGTGTCTTTTTTCAACCGTACGAACTATGTAACTATGTAACTATGTATTATTGCGTAGGTAGTAATATCTGCCTGGAACATTTGTCAGCACTATAAAACAATTAATTGCTTTATTACTCCTGCTCCTATAGAGCCACAATGTAAACAGAATTTTGTCATTGTTGGAGCCTATTAAAAATGAGTGTATTTACCCAAACCGGGTCCAGACAAGTCATTTTTGTATTTCAGTCTTTTTTTTATTATTATTATTATTATTATTATTATTATTATTGCTTATAAATATGGGAACCGAGTCCAGTGCAGAACTCAACTTTTAGCTTATATTTATTCGAACTATATGCAAATAAAGTTATTTTACAGAGCGTAAAAGTAAATTTGGCCTAAAGTTCACTGTATTTTCATTTCTACTACTTAGCTATTCATGTGGTGAATGCTTTATCCCCAACAAGATCATGGACATTCAGCATTGTCACTCACAAATCTCTTTTTCTCTTACTAGACAGCCACGGAAAAATATTCTGGCTGATTATGTGACTAAAAATATTTATTAGGAACCTTGAAAGACTCTCAAATGCATAATTACATTGGAAAACTTTGTTTTGTCCAACATTTAAAGAAGAAAAAATACATCCTATTATACACACATTTTAACCCCTTAACGCATTATCACGTAACTGTACGTGATAAGGGTTAGGGCACGTTCAGACGTGGCGGAATTGCTGTAGAATTCCGCTGCGGACAGTCCACAGTGGAAATCCGCAGCAGACAGTTTGTCCATTGGTTTCCACCACTTTTTAGTTATCTTCATGCAGACGTTGCGGAAAACTCCGCTGTGGACCATAGGCTGCGGTGCGGAATTTTCTGTCTGCAGCATACACTGTCTGTTGCGGACTTGATGTGTACGTGTTGCGGAATTTCTCCATTGAGTTCAATGGAGTTTCAAAATTATGCAATGAAATACGCAGATGTAATGTGTGTTGGGTTGCGGATTGCTTTCAGGAACAGGATATTTCATCATTCTGGCTGGACCTATGTGTGTCGAGGTCTATACCCAGACTGGGATGGAATGTTTGAAAGAGAGCAGGGTGTGATCTGCACCTTAATCCGCAACGACAAATCCACAGCATTTTACTTCACATTTTAGCCAAATCCGCAACGGAATCTGCAACGCGGATTATGTGCGGCATTGATGCGGACAGTGTCTGCAGAATTCCGAATTGATGGAAAAATGAAAATGTTATGGCTCTCAGAACATGGCGACACAAAGGATTTTTTTTAATTTAGCAAATAGTTTTATCTTTTTTAAAGCGGTAAAACATAAAACAAAACATGTTAATTTGGTATCGCCTTAATCGTATCAACCTGTAGAATAAGGTGAATACGTAGATTTCACCCCACAAATATTTTTTTTCAGCTTCCCAGTACATTATGTGGTACAATAAATGGTGCCATGAAAACCTACAACTTGTCCCGCAAAAAAACATGCCCACATATGGCTATGTAGACGGAAAAATTAAAAGATAATAGCTTTTGGAGGGTGGGGAGGAAAAAAATGGCTGAGAAGGGAAGGGGTTAATATGTGTCCATACTTACTACTAGATGGCTCTTTGCCATAAAATTGATTAGGGGACTGTGGCTCATTTCAGTAATAATACTTGCCAGAGTGGGTGGGTATATCCTCTGGACACTTGTACCTGCACATAGGCAACTGATCCTTAGCTTTGAGCAATAAATGGGACTTATGGTGGGTACAGAAGTCTAGGAGACAGCACATATGGCTCTGTAGCTCACAAATTATTGCCAGCGTGCAGCAGGAAATCTGGTAGGGATTACTACAGAAAGGAGACACAATCTCATAATAAAGTATATTGCGAATAGCCTTCTAATAATAAGCAAAACATATTAAAATGTATTTTTAACTTGAAGTTCATTTTAATAGATGATAAGGGAAGTAAGTGCTTTAAATATAAAATGTCACTGATGTGAACTGGTAGAAGTAGCAAATAAGCAGCAAAAGTCGTATATATAATAGGGCAACAGCACAGAAAAGCGAATTCACAGAATGCAATAATTTCTGCACGTTTCTACATCTATTACTGCCTGCTTTAAACTACAACTTTGCTTCAGGCATCTTTTCTACATTTAGGCTAGATTCACACGAACGTGTATGTTTTGCACGCGTAAAAAATGCACCGTTTTTTTGCGTTGAGGTTCCGTGTCTCATCCGTGTACTGTATGCGTCTTTTTTACGCACGTATGTCATCCGTATGTCATGCCTTTTTTACGTCAGCATTTCTTTAGCAACTGGTACGTGAAAAAAACAGACAGCACACGGACGACATCTGTGTGCTGTATATATTTTCACGCACCCGTTGACTTCAATGGCTGTGTGGTGCACAAAAACGCACCAAAATAGGACATGCAGTGAGTTTCATGCAACGCACACATTGCGTGAAAAACAACGCATGTATGAATAGCCCCACTGAATTTCATTGGTCCGTGTGGTGTCCATGACAAAAACGGACAGCACATAATATGCTCATCTGAATAAGGCCTTACAGTTATACTACCGCACAAGGCATCGAGACTGAAAACATCCATATATAGCAACTGTATACACTACAATGTACATCATATGGCTGGGATAGTCACAGCGGTTAATAATATTATTTTATCTACTGCGTTGCACATTCAAGTGTCACAAACAGATAGCCTTGCTGTATACAATACATTTCCAAGAAACTAATAAGACAACTTTAAAGTAGAAAATAAAGGAGCAGGAAAATAGCAGTATAGTATCGGGCATCGGCGCCAGGCTCAGGAGGACAAGGAACGAGGCCAGGTACGTTTGATCAAGGAGATCTTTAATTCAAACGACGACGCGTTTCTGGACCGGACTAGTCCCTTCGTCAGGTCAGTTAGCAATGTTTGCACGTGTAATGTGCACATATATGCAGTAAAAAAAAAAACGGGAACAAACCGGTGCACAGCAGTTTTTCATTCAAAAACTCAGAAGCCGTTACGGGATTGAAACCCTCTGTGGCTTAAAATGTAACATCAGGTTTACTCAAAACAATACATGTTATTCACATTATTCTTATGTATCTATAATGTGAATAACTATTGACATGTCAGAAGTTTGTAGAATGTTTAGTTACACTTTATGTTCAATGTGTACAGAGTATGAAGTAAGTTATCAAGCTCCCTATAGTGGCGATTGCAGACAGCCAGCATATCTTTTATTTCTATCTAAGCGGAGGATCTGTAGCTCTGTGACAAAAACATAGAGTTCTAACTACTATAAAGGTGTATTAAGAAATTAATCAGCACAGATTTTTTGAACCTATTTAGATCAAATAAATGGTATTTAAGGGGGGATATTCACTTTACGTATTTAATGGCTCTGGTGTGTAAAATCTTTCAAATTAACTAATAGAATACAGTAGCTGATCACAGCAATTGTCTTATCATGCAATACACAAAGATGAGACCACATGTGATCAAAATGTTAAAGAAATCTCATGAATGGTCAGACCCTACACATCAATAGTTGTTATATCAGATAAGACAGTTACAAAATGTATGCAGTTCAATGAACTATTCATATAGAGACCTGGTCATTGCCTACAGCTGGCAATTCATTGCTGCATTCTCAGTGACTTGGGAACCTGCCCTGTGTGTACAGTCTGCTGGAGCCTGTTGAAGCAAAGAGTTCAAGAAATTGGGGTTTTTCAGCCCAAAGAAACCAGTGATAAATCCTGCTGGTGCCATGCTTGCCAGGCGGAAATAATTATTCATGATTACTAAATCAATTAGAATATTAGGTTTGGTGTTGTTAGGAATTACAGCAAAGTCCCTTCAATTATAATGAAAAGATAGAGAATAATAAAGCATCAGAGGAAAAATAAAAGCAGAATTATTTTGGAATGAGCTGCAGATATTAGCCGTTATAAATATCAAAGCAATACAGTTCGATTTTAATGTTCGGATAATGAGACCTACACAATAACAGGGATTGCTACCATCTATTAGAGCAGTCAAGGACACTTTGTTGCTAGGCAGGTATATTAGTGCACATCACAAGCCGTTCTTTCCTGGCAGACTAGATTCCACGTTTTATTCCGTCCGTGGATAGCGCATTCTAACAGCTCATTTACTTGGAGTTTTTTTTTTTTTTTTACAATGCAATGAATAATAAGCAGACTTAGTGATAATTTGCCATGTAAATGAGCAATGCAAACATTTATCATTACCTAAAGTGTTGGATATCATTCGTAAAATGGATACACATTTTTATTGGGCAGTGCCTGTTACCATTTATTGGTGCCATTTAATGGTCCATAAACTGTCATAAATAGTCTGGCAATTGATAACACACCTAAGTTAGGACGTGTTTTGAAATGTGAATGATAAGGATTCATTAGTCAATTTCCTATGGATTTTCGCAAGTTTCTACAACACCTTGTAATGTGTAAACAAAGTATTTACAATGGTAAAGTAATTGCTAACCGTATTAGATTGCAATGCGAGATTGCATACAATGTAACATAAAATTGCTTGTGGAAATATAATTTGACGCAACTGCACTATTGTAAATTTTCTATGACAACAAATTGCATGCAATTTCTCTTCCTTATAGGAATATATTGAAATTTCAGCCCAGAAAATCGCATGTAAAATCGTGTTAAATAAAAATGTGTGTTTTTATGCAATATTGCATCTCATGCATTCAATTACCGTGAAGCCGTACGCTATACAAGTCTTAGGGCACGTCCAGACGTGGCGGAATTGCTGTGGAATTCCGCTACGGACAGTCCGCAGTGGAATTCTCCAGCGGCCGTTTTTTACAGTTGTTTCAATACATTTTTAGGCAAGTTAGTTCAGTCATTGCGGAAAACTCAGCTGCAGACCATAGGCTGCAGTGCAGAATTTTCCCTCTGCAGCATGCACTGTCTGTTGCGGAGAAGAGGTGGAATTTCACTGCAGATTTCAGCCTTTGCAATGCAAAAACTGAAATCTGTGGTAAGTCCGCTGTCTTTTCTGCAACGTCTGAATTACCTGTCAAATATGCAAATGTTGGTGCAGATTTGTTGCCTAAGTGCCCCAAATCTGCACCAACATTTGCAGCGGAAAAACTCTGCCACGTCTGGACGTGCCCTTAGGTTAGATACACACATGGCAGATTTTGTTGCAGAAATGTCTGTGACTGAAAATCGGTCCTATTCATGTGAATGGAACTTACAGAAATCCAGGTGTTTGCTGTAGAAATAAGTCCATTCAGATGAATGGAACTGATTTTCAGTCGCAGACATGTCTGCAACAAATCTGCCGTGTACAAATCCAACCTTAGGCCAGGATCACACGCACAGTTTTTAATTCAGTTTTTGGTTCAGTTTTTTTTTTAGCCAAACATAGGAGTGGACACAAAAGAAAGGAGATGCATCTGTAATTTCTTTATACCTTTTCCATGCATCCACTTCTTGCTTTGGCTCAACAATCTGAGCCAGAAACTGCCACGTAAACTGCATCAATAATGTGAGTGTGATTCTGGTATTAAAGTATAACTCTGCATTAAATTTAAACAATCCAATATATAAATAAACTGCAATATACAATTCCAATATGTATTGAATATCTAAAACACTCACTAGGGTAGGAAAGCTGCAGGAAAAACAAATCCCTGGGGGTTACCTCTTTTATAGCTAAATAAAGTGCTGTACTAGAGAGATCAGAGACCCGAAACTTTTTTCTTCTGCCGTGCAAATTGAACTACGACAGGAAACTAAGTCAAAGAGGAGTCCTACTTTACTTCTCATGTGCAACTTGTTAGTCAATAACATGATAAGAGGAGTTGCTCCTTTAAAAGCTGCACGCGACAAGCTGAAATAGAGCCTCCTTTTTCGGAAAACGTTATGAATTATTCACATAACAGTGATCTGGGATAATTTATGGTTTGCTTTATTTTTCTCCATAATTGTACATTCCCATGTGGCATATATACTGCAGAATGTCTGACCGAATATTCGGTGCAGAAATTTACAGTAGCAGCAAAGTGGATGAGATTTTATCAAATATCCCTGGGCAGAGCAAGCATCAAGAATTACTCCGCCCAAGGACTTCAGGCCCTGGGGAAGTTCCTCAGGTCACTGTCCATATATGAACAGTCAAAAAAGGGAGAATATCACAGCACCAGAGAAAAAGATAATAAAAATACTGGGTGCAGGCCTCAGTGAGACCTGATCCAAAGTCCCTTGGGTTTGATCCACATGCAAGAAACAAGGCAGCACATCCAGGAAAAAAGCGGAATTTATATCTTATTTTATTATTTCTTGTATATGGACAGTGATGTCAGGAGCTTCCACAGTGCCGGAGCCCCCAGGCACAGCGCTAGCAGGTGTTCTGCTCAGGCTCTCTGGCTCTGCGGAACCTCTTGATGCCACTGTCCATATATAGACAGACAGAATAGACGAGGAGACAGCACTTCCAACATATGTCATGCTTGAGAAAGGTCCTGCTGGACTGAAACGTTTCACGGGTGATTAAAAAGCTGACATATGTTGGAAGTGCTGTCTCCTCGTCTATTCTGTCTATCTGATATTGGGGACCGCAAATCCGGTCCTATTGAGGCGTGCACCCACTTGTGGTCCAGTGCTGTGGTAATTTTCTGCTTTGCATATATAGACAGTGACTTCAGGAGTTTCCCCAGAGCCAGTCCTCCCGATATATACCTTTGACAAAAGGCCAAAATGAAGTGGGCCTTACAATATAATATTGTTTATCAAACATGATGAACACACAAAAACATAAAAATCAAAATTAAAAACGCTAGAATTGCTGTTCTTTGACAACCTCATCTACCCCCAAAAATTGAATAAAAAGTGATCAAATGCAATAAGCACCCCAAAATGGTACCAATAAAAACGACAACTTGTCCTGCTAAAAGCAAGCCCTCATACGGCTATGTCGATGGAAAAAATAAAAAAGTAATGGCTCTTGGAATGCCAGAAGGAAAAAACAAAAACGAAAAAAATGAAAATGGCTATGGCAGGAAGAGGTTAAACACAAGAATACTGACAAGTAAAAAGTCTGAAGTGGTAACTATGGATTAATATGATAGAATCATCATTTCCCACATACACAACAATCTACTTAAAGGGGTTTTCCAATACTTTTTTTTATTTTTTAAATCAATGCAATGTTCCTCTATTAAGATATTAGTGCACTCTGTCTAGCTTTTTCTTGATAATAAATGGTTTTAGTAACATTACTCCCTATTGTTTACCTGGAGAGGTTTGTTTTGCTCAGTAAGTTCATTCCTCTTCTCTTCCTGTGTTTCTCCTCCCTGCATGCACTGCTCTAGTCCCAGCATGCAATGTGCATGCAGCAGTGCACTTGCTCCGCCTACTACACCCAGCTCTACTAACTTCTGCAATCCCAGTCTTCATTTTGGTGCTCTCATTCTATTACTGCTAGCACAAGCTGAAATCACTGGATATCTGCGTTTTTAAACAACACTGACCCTATATGATGATACGTAAAGTTTGGTCTTTATAATTATAAGTTTTCTAAATGTATATTAACTGTTTATACAGTCTTAGTTTTAAATACTGTATTTTATATATATATATATATATATATATATATAAAATAAAAAAAATTGAATTCTAACATGTGAATTGGGATAAAAGGAGCAATACCTGTGGATCGCCGCTGCATCCTGTGTCGGAGATTCACAGTGAGCAAGAAAAAACTAAAGGGAAGCAGCGCTCCTAACTAGCCATCGATGAAAAATAATTCCCCTTCATGTAACTCTGCTACCTGTCAACTGAAAAGTCATCCACCACAGGGAAAAATGTTAGTCCATCATGTCTGATTCCCAGGTGTTTCTTTGCGGTACTCCTCTGTGTGGAAACATTTTTCACTCTGGCAGCTGATTTTTCCATTGACAGGTAGCAGAGTTACACAACAGGAAAACAAATTCCCCATCATGTAACTCTGCTACCTGTGAACTGAAAAGTCATCGGCTGTTTGAAGGGGGTGCACCGCTCGTATAAGCGCTGCTTCCCCTTACTTCATCACACTGTGAATCGCTAACTAGTTCGTATAGAAGCGAAGTATTGCCTAATTATTTTTTTTGGGCTTCCAGTTCAGTTCTGAAGTGGCTTTGAGGGGCCTATATATTAGACACCCCTATGAAACACGACATTTTAGAAACTAGACCCCTCAAAGTATTCACAACAGCATTTAGAAAGTTTATGCACAAAATGTTTTACCAGAGAAACGCAACTCAATACTTATTGTCCAGATTCTGCAGTAGAAATATCCCACATGTGGCCCTCGGGCGGTAATGGACTGAAGCACCGGCCTCAGAAGCAAAGGAGCACCTAGTGGATTTTGAGGCCGCCTTTTTATTAGGCACCATGTCCGGTTTGAATAGGTCTTGTGGTACCAAAATAGTGGAAACCCCCAAAAGGTGATCCCATTTTGGAAACTAGACCACTTGAGGAATACATTGTAGTTTTCATGGGATGCATGCGGCTTTTTGATCAGTTTTTATTCTATTTTTAAGTGGCGCGGTGACTAAAAAACAGCAATTCTATTGTTTTTTAATTCTATTTTTGTTACAGCGTTCACCGTGCGCTATAAATGACATATTCACTTTATTCTGCGGGGCGATACGATTAGGGCTCATTTACACGAGCGTATTATACGTTTTTGCAACGCGCGTCGCAGGGACCTATGTTACTCTATGGGGCCGTGCAGACAGGTACGTGATTTTCACGCAGCGTATGTCCGCTGCGTGAAACGCACGACGTCCTATATTTGTGCGCTGTTCGCGCATCACGCACCCATTGAAGTCAATGGGTGTGTGAAAACCACGCATGTCGCACGGAAGCAATTCCGTGGGACGCGCGTGATTCACGCAACAGCACTGTAAAGGATGAATGAAAACAGAAAAGCACCACGTTCTTTTCTGTTTACAAACATCCAAACTGAGTGTCATAATGATGGCGGCTGCGCGAAAAGCACGCAGCCGCGCATCATAAAGGGCTGACACACGGAGCTGTTAAGTGCTTTTTGCGCACGCAAAACGCCGCGCTTTTTGCTTGCACAAAACGCACACGCTCGTGTAAACTCGGCCTTACGGTGACACCAGATGTTTATAGTTTTTTATGTCTTATGGCGTTTGCACAATAAAATACGTTTTGTAAAAAATCATTCACTTTTTGTTACCTTATTCTAAGAGCCAGAACTTTATAATTTTTCCATCAATAAAGCCGTGCGAGGACTTATTTTTTGCGTAACGAACTGTAGTTTCGATCAGGACCATTTTTCGGTAAATGCAACTTTTTGATCTATTTTTAATACATTTTTTGGGAGGTGAAGTGACCAAACAATTGTGATTTTGGTACGGTATATTATTATTTTCTTTTACGGCGTTCACCGCGCGGGATAAATAACGAAATAATTTTGTAGTTCAGGCCGTTACGGACGCGGCGATACCAATTATGTATCGTTTATTTATATATTTTTATTAATAAAAAAGGACTGATAAGGGAAAAAAAGGGGGATTTTTTTAACTTTTAATTTCTTATTTTTACACATCTTTTTTAACTTTTTTTTTTACTTTATTACTTTGTCCAACTAGGGGACTTGAGGGCAGGAGGCCCTGATCGCTATTCTAATACACTGCACTACATCCGTAGTGCAGTGTATTAGAACTGTCAGCTATTCACTGACAGCAAGCATAGTGGGTCCTGACTTTGTCAGGACCCACTAGGCTTTCGTCGATGGCATAGCCGGACGCCTTTGTTTGGTGTCCGGTTGCCATAGTAACCATCGCCGGCCGCTATCGTGTAGCAGGCCGGCGATGGTAACTTAACCCCTAAAAACCCGCGATCTCTATAGAACGCGGCTTTTAAGGGGTTAGACAGCGGGGACACAGGATCCCCGCTGTAGGAGCTGCGGCAGCTGCTGTACGAGACAGCAGCTGTCACAGCTCCTGCACCTGTCGGGAAGACGGCCGAAACGGCCGTTATTCCTGCAACTTCGTATACACACCGCTACACACCTTCAACCTTGCGCATGCGCAGTGTAATATACACGGCCGCTGAAGACGCAGCCACATAATTTCACAGAGCATGCGCGGTGGAGTGTGTTCACCACGCATGCTCTAATTCAATAAAGAAGCACGTGGTACGGTTACGTCATTTTTGACGTAACCGTACAGTGTGAAAGCCGGAAACCGGAAGCAAGGCAGAAGACCAAATGGACGGGTCTGCACAGGAAGTGCAGATTTTGCATTGCTAAGGGGACGGCGACGGAGGAGGATATACGACGCTACAGCCATCTGATGAAACGTAAGTACATTGGAAAGTTATATCTTTTTCATTGTTTTATTTAAATAAATGTAATTTTTTAGTTCCGGAATACCCCTTTAAGTGTAAACTGGAAAACATTTTAACAAACCAAGTAATTATGTGATTCCTTTTTTAGACTAATTTGTTTTTTTACACGACGTGTATTTGAAGTATCTTAAAACAAAGATCTAAACATAATTCCTCCTCATTTTTCTTGGGATAAAAACATGCATTAGCGACAGATCTATCTCACAGACAGTTATTCCAGTCAGCTTCAATATCTTTCTGTTGTGTTGCTATGGTTACAAGGGAGGAAAAAGCAAGTGAAAGGAAATCATATATTGCCCATCATTGCCATTTTTCTTCTTAATCCTTCTCTATGATTGAAGGGTAAGAATGTATGAGAAATAATTATTTTCCTTTCATATAAAAAAATCTGCTCCTTTATTTATGGCATAGAATTATTTCTCAAACTCATTTTTCACATGGCATTTTAAACTTCAGAGACTGCAAATATTATTTCTTCAGTGTGCAATACGCATTTTTGGTGGCTAGCACACTGACCCATTCATTTCTATGGGGCCACATGAGTTATAGAACATGTCCTAAACCTTTCTGTTTTCGGGGACCCTTCCTGCTATTTAGGCGTTTTTCAGTTAAAAAACTTTTTTCTGTTGTTTCAATTTTAATATCAGCATTACTTACATAGATTGACACTTCAAAAGGCAGATGTACCATTCTGCTGGTATCAGCCAAGTCACGTGACCATGTCAGCTCCACCACTTCATTGCTAGTCAGTGGTAATGAACACCTGTCCTTTACTGCACTAGACACGCCGCCTGTGGTTGGCGCATCATAGACCCAAATACATCATCTCCTTGCGAGTCCTCCTCCTTTCTGCACCCGGCACATGTGGTGTGCAGTAAACGCCTGTGACTTTCAGCCTCTGAGATAACCTGCCCATCCGAAAAATGGCTGTGGCGGTAAGGGGTTCATAATTTCAATGAAGTTTAAAGAGGTTGTCCGCTTTGACAATAAGTTGACCACAAAGCGTCCTCCTGATGGGACCCACAGTAATCTGCTGTGGGGCTATATAGAAATAAGTTTTCAATTTCCCTGCAGCAACACCACAGGAGAAATTAAGGGATATGAAAACCTTTTGTGCCTTTTTTTCCTTTTTATTAAAATATATGCATTTGTGTGATGCTATTCACTTTTGAAATATACTTTAATTTAAAATGTCTCCCCGTTTCAGCTTCTATGTATCCTCTGTATGCTCTGATGGCTCAGCTGACAGCGACTCCTGTGTGCCTCTGACTCACAATCTAACTTTAATAATACCTCACATCTTTCAAGTATCGCCAAGAGGGACAACCAATGTGGCAGTATAATGCCTCCAAAGGACCCCTCACAGTATAATGACCCCATAGCTGCCCCCATATAGTATAATGCCCCATAGTGCCCCACACACAGTATTATGCTCCCATAGTGCCTTCCATACAATATAATGCCAACCAGCTGCCCCACACTGTGTAATGCCACCATACAGTATAATACCCACATAGATGCACCCATACAGTATAATGCCCACACAGGTGCCCCCTGTACAGTGTAATTCCCACACAGATGCCCAATACAGTATAATGTCTCATAGCTGCCTCATACAGTACAATTCCTCATAGGTGCCTCCATACAGTATAATGCCCCTATAGCTGCCCCATACAGCATAATGCCCCTATAGCAAGTGCCTCCATACAGTAAAATTCCCCCTTAGCAGGTGTCCCCATACAGTATAATGCCCCCTAAGCAGGTGCTCCCATACAGTACAGTCAACTGCTTCCTTAGCAGGTGCCCACACACAGTATAATGCCATGAAACAGGTGTCCCCTTACAGTATAATGCCCCTTAGCAGTTGCCCCATACAGTATAATGCCCCCATAGCAAGTGCCACCATATAGTATAATGCCCCATAGTGCCTAATAAAAAAATAATGAAATAAATACTCTACCACTGCACCTCTGCTCTGTGCTATGAGTGGCTCGGCGCAAACAGGCACAATGATGTCACTGCATCGTGCCTGTTGTTGCCGAGTCGCTCACGGCTCTTGGCCATATCATACAGTGAATTCTGAAGCAGGGAGCTGATGATTCCCTGCTTCAGCATTGGATTCAACTGTATCTGAATTCTAAGGACACAGATACATTTGAAACCGGGACATACCACTGGCCGCCCCGGACAGCGGGACACCACCAGGAATGCAGGACTGTCCCGCTGAATCTGGGATGGTTGGGAGGTATGCCCTAATAACAATCAAATCTAAATTGATTAAGTTTGATTTTATCAGTATAAGATGAGATGCCAGAGACCCACAGGAGCCGTTAAACTAGAGAACTGACGGATTCGGCTGACAGCGGTGTTCTGCTGCTTCCATGTACAGAGGATAAATAGAAGCTGCAGCACTGAAACAGAGCATTTTATTTAATAAAGTATATTACAAAAGTGAATATTATCACAAAATACATGCATTTCCTTAAAAAAAAAAAAAGCCCCAATTGTTTCCATAGCCTACACAGTGCTCATTTAAATCAATGGATTGTCTGTGTATTTCAGGACAGGATAGGTCCTCCAGAGCGAGAGACATTCTTTGTAACCACTCTCCACTCTGGCCAAGAGATGAGATTCCTGAACAGAGGACCTCCTTCACCCTCTGTGAACTATGAACTCAGAATTCCCTAATATGGACTATAGAGAATAAATGATACATAGCGTGAACTTTGTCCTATTCCTCAAAAACCTCTAACTATCATTTTTGTAAGGATGAGTGAAGATATTTTGCTTGGATTATGTAATGGAAACAAGATTCCCTTACTTTAATAGGTCTATTAGTAAGGACTGATATGGTTACACTGTACAGAGTGTACTCAGCAAATAATCTGCCGCACAGTGCCTGGTTTGGCTTTTCTATTCCTTGAACAAAATTGTTTTATTGTTGTATCGATATAAAGGACAATAACTGGTACACACTCTGAGTTGTTCTTCATTTCACTTCCCAAGTTTCAACCAATCTTATTTTCCATACAGAGCTTTCTGCGGAGACTGAATTAATCTATTATAAAGTGCAGTCAACAAAGCTACACTATTTATGTATTTCTAAAAAAAAGTTGGAAATAGTTAACGGAAAATCTTTAGATCCCATTGCGCTGAGCAGGTCAAAAGGCTAATAGGCATCAGAGCATAAATCTTTTCATGAAAAACTGGTACAGTTCTTCTAAGATCCTATAAGGAAATATTCTGTTTCTTTTTCACTTCAACCCCCGACCTTCAGAAAAATAAGTTCCACTCTGCGCGAGTTTCTTTGATAACAGAATTCAAACTATGCTGGAAATAAAACGGTTGCTTTATTCAAAAGCCAATCAAAACCTGAATGAATAAAAATGAAATGAACCAAGGTCATGATTATTTATTTTCATTTGTACTTGTCTTGCCTTCAAATGCTTGCTTTGTAAATATAAAACAAAAAGTGTTTTATTGCATCACTTAATATACATAGTATGACATCATCTTTCATGCAAAATAGTAGATATATCAAGAGACAACTAACCGTGTTGACTTGCATGCAGCAAACATCTGTATGCCTGATTGACCACCAACATACCAAATGATATGCCTTGTTTTGGTACATTACAATACTTCAAAAAGTATTCATCCCCTTGGTCTGTTTCATGTTTTATAGTGTAAGATGTTTTATTGTGTAACAATTTAATTAAGCCTTTTAACAATGATCAAATGAAAATATTTATTTAAAAATAAAAATCAATGCAAGGCAATCTAAACACATGAAAAACATTAAACACAAAATAATTTTCTTAACAATAAAAGCATAATCTCGTCAGTGTTTAGTTTGGCCTTAATGATCTGCTGGATCCGATGATCAAATTTTTTAAATGAAAAATGTAACACTTCTGACGATTTTTTTTTTTAAATCTTAGCAATTATTCTTTACATGTTTTATCCCTTTTATTTTGTGTTTTTTCCGCTTTTCTCTGACATATTTGGTGGATATGAGAATGAGAAAATGTGTCACCAACCATAGGTGATGATTAAAAATCGTATTGATAACTTAAATGTAGAAGCAAGATTACTGTTTGGTGATTAAACAGTGCTCCCCTCATGAATACAGCGGACTCAAAACTATGAGTCTGCTGTATACTATAAGTGCTCCTACGGCATTAGCCAGATGACATACAAAATGTGTAATTTTGGGCACTAGAAGTACGGATCTGTAGCTGTAATATGATTCCCCAGCATATTAAGCCGACAGATCTGCTTTAAATATTTTCCTGTTTTTTTAACTCTTTGGGTTTCCCCATGATTTATGCATCTCTAATGTTTATGAGATTATATGAACCCCCAGATCCTCCCCATTGTCCAGGACAGCCACTTCACCTTCTATGCACTCCTCCATCAACTCTCTTTCTAAATGCCACCTCTTTTCCATAGATGCTTATCCTCGTCTAACCCTTCTTTAGAAATATACATTTTTTGTACTAGTATATTTTGGCCTCCTGAACCTGTGGTTAGAGCTTAACGTAATGGGGGACATTAAGAGACAGTATGAAAAACAAAGAAGGTGAAGTAGCTATCCTACATTTCACATCAATTCTTAGAGCAGAATAACACATATTTGTGCTGCCATAGAAAAGTTTAGGGATGCAGAAAAATGGATAAACATTCATTTTTTTTAAAACCAGATTATTATAATGTGAACAAAATCGCACTTGTTCAGTAGTTTTCCTAGAATGCTATGACTGAAAAAGGTCGGAATTCATTTAATTCATATAAATTTAGAATAAGCCTATTATTAGCATCTGCACTGCATGTGATACTGAGAAGCCATAAACTGCTATACATGCTCAGATGTTCACCATACATGTAAATGCAACAGTTTTTAAAGCCATACGCTGAGTCAGTCTGAATGTATTATTAAGAAGTGGATGTGTAATAGCTGTCATAACTTTCTGTCACACTGCAACTGTGCTTGTCAGCTGCCACCCTGGACCCTAGGAATAGGCAGCGGGCAGCTAATCGCCAGCTGCATGGTCATGTGCTTTCTGCCCTGAAGATGACTTCAAATTGTAATTCAAGATGCCCACAAAGAAAATGAACAGAATGTTATCCAGCTTCTTTGTGATACAAATTGGGAACTTCAAACTAAAATAACAGTTCTGTGTGAAAACAGATGTATAGTGGAGACATAGCATAAAATATACCCCACTGTGTTTCTGTAGTTTTAAATGTTGCCGTATGTTTTTTTGTTCTTTTTTATATATGTCGCATATTTTAATATACAGTACAGTAATACTTTATTTTCTGCAGAGCTAAGGTTTCTATATGCTGAAAAAAAACACAATAAGAGGATGTGGACATTATAAGGTCTCTGTAGTATATATACTTTTTAGATTGTGTTTACACCTCTGTCGGTGTTTCGTCATGCTGACCTTCATTTTGACTGGAAGAATAATGCTGCATGCTGCGCTATTCTTCTCATCAAATATGACGGAACTGTCAATGGAGACTTCGAACGTAGCCCCTGATGTTAGCGTGAACTCAGACCTTGAGCGCTACTAAGATGAGAAACCATTTGCAACTGAGGTCCTATGAAAATATTTGCAGCCAACTCCTATTAGCTGGTCATATCTACATTCAATCATTTGGGACACACACTCCATAAAATAGCATAGTCCGTCTTGTAATGTGTGTTGTATTTATCAACAATGGCCCAAAGAGTACGCAGGTATTGGGATACACTGCACCGCTAAAGTGTTGCAAGCGGTGACGTGTTTCATTTGGCGAGTTTAAAAAAAGTGCTAGCGGTCTCCAAAAGAGATGTAGTTTAGACTACATTTATGATGTGAGATAGAAGGAAATGGCGCAAATTTTGGGTGCAAATCTACGCCTTTTCACCAAAGTTATTAAAATGCTTACGTCTTTTAACACATTTTTTATGCAAATCACTCCAACTGCTTAAAAATATACAAACATAAAAAAAAAGCAGTCATTAAATATGGGCCAATGATATATCGATAACGCTGTCATTTTTCATTCTTGTCAATAGTAATCTGGCACGAACATACAAACATTAGATATTATTCGTGGTGAGCATGGTGCAGAAGTGGGCACAGTTTAACATTGCTATAAATGCTTCAGTAATCATGAGTTACAATATTGATATATGGCTCCCTCTATTTCCCTCTATTGGTATATGAAATTCCTTGAGTATTTCTATTATTCTTATAATTTACAGTAGGTAATACATTAAACCATATATATATATATATATATATATATATATATATATATATATATTCACATTATTTTAGTGACAATGTTTTGGCTGGGCTTAGATGTTCAACGAACCAAGTAAACAAACACAAGCATACCAAGAACAAATACCAGTAGATATTGTTACTATTACTGTACATATGCGTACAAAAGAGATAGTTTATGTAAGAAGTAATAGCCGACTACTGTTAATGTCCACATGATTACAAACAAATACCACTAAAGAAAAGCGAATCTTGTGTCTTAACTCTTTGTGCATCATGATAAGTTTCTGATTTTAAATAATGTAGTCTGTTTAGCTCTGCTGTATATAACAAACTCAACTCCTTCACATACAATAGTAAAATATGTCCTTATCCACATATACTGAAAAAGTTTCACAAGTTAGTCGCAACTTGCTAAGCAGGTGCATTCAGCACCAAGCAATGTTCATGAACGGCCATGCTATTACTCAAACACATTACCCAGTATGATTATCATCCACATTGCAAATATTTACTCATAATTATAGTTAATTTCTTTACAGGGATGCCCAACAGTACGAAAGGCACAGAACTCTGCATGACTTAATTACTTCTAATTACTAAGAATATCATTCCAATTATGTCCAACAGTAGAGCGAGTACAGAAATATTTAAGCTGTCCTTTTATTCCGTCACATAAATACTTCAGTCATTGAATACTTACAGGATTCTTCCTCTTCAGAGCTAGCCGTCTCCATAAGGTTGTTTAAAGGGTTAAAAAAAATCTTTGTAAGAAAAATAATTTCCGGACTTTTAGAGCTCAAAGAAAAACTGTAGGCAATGTCCGAGAGAAAAAGTTTTAAAATTAACAATAGAAATAAAATGTGCCTGTCCCTTCCATTTAATTACTATGACAACTGGAAAGCTTCAGAAGTCTTCGTCCCTGCAGTTGAAGTGATTGTTATATTCAGCGAGCTAAGAAAGTAACTGATGCCAGAGTTTTCTAGAGGCCGGTGGATATTTGACATTCCAGTACTTGCGCACAAGCTGTAAACAAATCAGTTCTCCTACTCGAAAGGACTGAGAAGCATACATATATGGTTTTCTTCTCATGTGTCATTTGTAATAGACTTAAATACTTATTATAGATATTAACATCCTTGTTATTAGTACCAAGAAGTCTGATTTCTAGGCTTTTTCTTCAGAGAGTGACTTACTATTTTTTCTGAATAGATTTTATTTGTCTGTTATTCTAGTGTACAGTTATATTTTACAAGACTAGGGATTGGCAGCCGTCTCTGTGCTGCGATTAAGTAACATGCAGAGCATTTTCTCCAAAATTAGAAAAAGCAAACAAACAAAAAAAAAAAACTGTACATATACTCTCTGGGTCCACAACTTTGGGCGGAGCCGGCGTATCCATTCTTTATATGGAAGACCATTTAATAGAACAGGTCAGATGTGGTTTCCCAGACAATTGCAGCTGCTTCCAGTTAAAAAAGGACTGCCTTCATAAGTCAATCCCTTTAAGTCTTTTTATATTCTTTGTGCCTGGAAAAGCTAAGTAACAGTCAATATGACCATTACCACTCCCTCAGGAATTGATAGTAGGCTACCTTTCAGACACCTGAAAGTAAAATCTATTTATTGCAAGGGGTAGTATGGGATCAGTAAAACATAGAGGAACTGTGCCATTTATGTTCATATGTTGAGTATAACAGCCCCATTTCATATTATGAGGCTAAGCTGCAATAGGAAACACACCCTATAGGCAAGCGAGTGGAACTTTGTTTTGTTAGAAAACAATCATTTTTGTCTAATCTCATATAACCCCTTTAAATTGGGATATATGCCCTACTCTTGCTGAACAACTAGTCAGATTGTCAAAGAGGAGCTGGGGAAGCTAAGTGACAGCCACTGTAGGACTATGGAATGGTAGTCATGTTGCTTACCACACAAATTTCATAGAGATAGATAATAAGCTAAAATGTATTTTTAATAGCTTTACAATAGGACAAATGAGCTCCTTAAAAGTAGCGATCAGCGAATCGATTCTACACAAGTCAAGCTTGTTACAAATTTGCCAAAAATTTTGGATTTTAGCAAATCCAAAACTTTTGGGATCCATCCTGTTTGAATTGCTCAAAATGGCGACCGCCATTTTACAGATCAGTAGATACGCAGAAGACAAGAAAACAGGGAAGAAGTATCACACAACCTAAGGCAGCGGGATGTAGGAGTGAGTCATGAGGGATATAGGAGTGAGTCACTGATATAGGAGTGACAGGAAGAAGAAGCAGCAATGATTTCAGCATTTCAAAAAAGCTAATCTTTTATTGTTCCGCAGTACAGACATCAGCAAGGTTTCGGCTCTAAGGGAGGCTTTTTCAAGCTATAGGAGTGAGTCACTGATAACTTAATGAATGACAGTCATATGGGTAACAGCCACTATAAACAGCCCACCCAGGAAATGCTGGTTCTTTGTGGGGATACAGATAAGAGAGTGAGGACGTCAGACAGCGAGTGAGAGATAGTAAAACATATAATGCAGATAGATAGTGGATTAGTGTCAGTTTCATAATGAGGCGTAGAGAATAGATTTTAGAAACAGATAGGAGTAAGTCAGTGTCAGTGTGTTAGTTAAGCAAGAACAGGAAGCCATTGCTGTGAGTGAGTGCTGCAGCATCTATATAATTCTTTCATTAATTTGTAAATCACCAATCACATCATTCACAAATCTTCTTCAATATTGCTAATCCTGGTCCTGATGGCACGATGCTGCCTTCATAAAAAGACGCCATGGATGTGACGTCACTTATTGTTGTGCATATATCTCATGGTGCCACAAAAATTGGCGTATTGTTCTGCATCAAAAATTTATACAGCAATCGGGGCAGTGTCGATTTTCACCATATTTTTTCAAGCAAAAAGAATTTGACAGCCTGTTTGATAGAATAGGACCCAAAAACAAATTTTGGGAAATTCGCTCATTTCTACTTAACCCCTTAGTGACCAGTCCATTTTAGGCCCTAATGACCAAGCTATTTTATTCGTTTTTCTATAGTCGCATTCAAAGAGCTATAACTTTTTTATTTTTCCGTCTACATAGCTGTATGAGGACTTGTTTTTTGCGGGATTAGTTGTACTTTTTAATAGCACCATTTAGGGTACATATAATTTTTTTATTAACTTTTATTAACTTTTTTGGGGGGGATTATAAAAAAAAACTGAAATTCCACCATTGTTCTATGCGTTTTTAAATTGACGCCGTTCACTATGCGACATAAATAACATGTTACCTTTATTCTATGGGTCGGTACGATTACGGTGATACCACATATGTAGAGGTTTTTTATGTTTTACGACATTTGCACAATAAAAATACTTTTGAACTAAAATTATTTGTTTTTGCATCGTTGCTTTCCAAGAGACGTAACTTTTTCCATCAATGTAGTGATTTTTTGGGCTTGTTTTCTGCGGGACGAGATGTAATTTTGATTGGTACTGTTTTGGGGTGCATGGCACTTATTGATTCATTTTTATTCTGACTTTTTTGGGGGGCAATGGAAAAACGTGCAATTTCGCCATTGTTTTTTGCGTTTTTTTTTACGGTGTTCACCTTGCGGTTTAAATGACATATTAACTTTATTAATGGAGTCATTACGGTCGCGGCAATACCACATATGTGTACTTTTATTTATATTTTACACTTTTACTAAATAAAACCACATTTTATGGAAAAAAATGGTTTTATTTATTTTTTTACTGTAATTTTTATTAATAATCTTTATTTCACATTTATTATTTATTTCATTAGTCCCACTAGGGGACTTTACTGTGCGATCTTCAGATCGCTGATATAATGCTTTAGTATACTTCGTATACCAGAGCATTATTGCCTGTCAGTGTAAATCTGACAGGCAATCTATTAGGACGTGCCTCCGGCGCGTCCTAACAGGCATATGTCCAGGGCAAACCTGGGGGCTTTTATCAAGCCCCCGGCTGCCATGACAACCCATCTGAGACCCGCGATTGCATTTGCGGGCCACCGATGGGTGACAGAGGGAGCTCACTCCCTCTGTAAACAAGTTAAATGCTGCGGTCGCTATTGACGGCAGCATTTAACGGGTTAAACGGCCGCGATCGAAGTAAACTTCGATCGCGGGTGTTGGAGCCGGAGCCCAGCTGTCATCAGACAGCTGAGCCCCGGTTCCAGCCTGCACAGGAGACCCGTGCAGGACTTAGACTAGGCTCACGTGAAAAGGCGTCAGCCTAGCCTAAGGCCCCTTAGTGACGAACGTGAAAAGGCGTATTGTTGGTCACTTTATTATTACTTCATTAATGAAAAATATGGGAAAGCCAAATTAAACATATAACTCCTATGTTGTCTGAATCATCACAGTCTACAAAGTCTGGGTTTCTTGCTTCCATCTCCCACCACTTATTGCTTGTCTACAGAGAGGAGAAGAGGGGGCAGATAGAAGTGAGTAATATAGGACTGCAGGTTCACACTACATGTAGGTTTGTTTATTTAGTACTTTTAACCATGGAAACACAATAGGTATGCATTGGAACTGTATACTTAAAATATTGAATTTTTTAAATTATGGCTATTTGCCAATATGTTGTTACAGTACTTGAGGTAGATACTCGCACAACAAGTGCACATTGCATCATCATTGATAAATATTCCTCATACTTAAAGTGTAGCTAAAAGTTCGACAAACTTCTGACATGTCATAGTGACATGTCAGAAGTTTGATTTGGTGGGGGTCCGAGCACGGAGACCCCCACTAATCGCTAGAATGAAGCAGCTAAAGCGCTCGCTTTTTACGGAAAGCCGATGTATCGGAGTATGGGCTCATAGATTTTCTATTGAGTCCGTACACCTATACATTTATTTCCGGAAATAGCCGAACAGACACGAAGCGGGTGAGTGCTCACACGAGCACTTCAGCTGCTTCATTCTAGCGATTGGTGCGGGTCTCAGTGCTCGGACCCCACCAATCCAAACTTCTGACATGTCACTATGACATGTCAGAAGTTTGTCGAACGTTTAGCTACACTTTACTGTGTTGAAGGGAATTCATATGTTCTCGTTGACTAGCATTGTATCTGGAAGTAGAGGTAAACACTGAAGACACAATACAGCAGTGTTCTAATGCATAAAAAAAAAACTAATATTTAACAAACAGCCATTTCTTGTAATAATTTGGATTACAAATAATACACAAATTGGACTGTCTCTATGAACCAAAGTTGCACTCTTGTGGACATGTAGAAAATTGCTATGGATATTATTATGCAAAAATTTAATTTCAATTACATTTTATAGTGAGTAAAGGAAGATGATTGTAAGCTGCAGTATTGTCTGTCCCATTTCCTTTTATCAAAGCAACAAAATACTACTAATTATAAAAATGGGAAGGGTAACAGGGTAGGTTTAAAGGCCCTTTTACTCATGGCCAATGATCGGGTAAACGGGTGTTTATATGAACTCTTGTTCCTGATCATTGCCTTGTGTAAACAGGGCAACTTTTAAGCCAATGAACAAGCAAACGCTCGTTCATCAGCTGTTATGCACGTTTATGCGGCCACTAAAATAGTCGCTCGCTGCCATCACATCTCCCTGTGTAAACAAGGAGATGTGCTGTCGACATGATGAAAATGTATGGGGATGAACAATCATAACGATTGTTCGTCCTGATACATTACTGATTATAGCTACTCGTGAAAGGCTGTCTTGTTGAACGATACTCGTGTAAAATAAATGTATTAGCATTATGATGATATAATGAAATGTGTGGTGTGTTGCATCTATATCTCGACTAGACCAGCTAACAACTCAGAATGATCCTTTATTCCTCAATAAACCTCTAAAGACAAGTTCATAATCCACTACACAAAGCCACAAATAGCACAAAGCACAATAATTAAACAAATGAAACCAACTTTGATGCCAATAATTTGTCCAAGATACGGACTAAAACTAATTTTGTCCATATCTTTAGTCCATAGAGATGTTAGTTATTGTAAGAATGACAGTAATTCAAAGATGCCCTTAAGAAGAACACAGGGGTCGGTTAAGTATTAGAACTTGATGACATTTCTTTGTGCATTACAGACATCTTGACGGGGTGTAAACTGCATAAAGGCTATACAAGGTTACAAGAGATGGAACATTGGCACAATGGTTTAAATGGAGTTTATGTACAGGTAATAATACTTTTATGGCCTAACCTGGCTTTATTTAATTAAATCAACATAAAACATTTAAAGCATGCTATAAGATTTTACAGTATATTCTGATATAAAACATTTTCTGTATTATCTACTAAACTAACGTTATAAAGCATTTATTGTTTTATTACTGTCTTGATGAATCTTTATAAATGTGTCCAGCAAAGGTCATTAAAACCTAATAAAATTGAATAAATTAACTATAAATGTATTTAAAAAAATATATATATATTATTCTATATAAGGCAGTGTCGACTGTAGCACATTGCCTCTCTTCCAGAATAAAAATATTGGTATTGAAGTTTCTTTTCCACCGTGTTTTTATATAGCAATATTGTAGGAAATGGCCAAGCGTACACGCGGAGTAAATGTGTAGAGAACAACTCTACTTCATAATGACCAATAAATCAATTTCACCTGGAATAACTATTATGTTTGTAGGCTACCCAAAAAGATGTTTTAATGTTGTAGGACAAACTTCAGAAGACGCTGAGGTAAATATTCATTTATACAATTTACATGTTCTAAGGACAAGTTATAGAGCACATCTGATGGACAAGTAGCCCTCTGCGGGAGAGAAAGTAACCTGTCACTGGCCGATTATTGGCTGCTTACATATCACTTAATTATAGTTAATTATATGAATGAATTACAAAGGAGATTCATTTGTTTCATCCTTTAAACATCATGAAGGGACAATGATTGTCAAGAGGAAACTATGGTTTATTAGAGCACAATGAGAGTTTTTGAAGGTGGGGCTTATGTATAAAAAATTTGATACAAAGCGTCGCTAACTTTTTCCTTGATGATTAATAATTAATAAAAAGTTAAAACAAATAAAAGGATAACAGTCCTCACACAAAAATAGAATGCAGTGTTTGTATAATTGCAACTGGAATCTCCTCCTATTTTGAGGAATTTCTGATAATTCACAACTGATAAATAGAGGGCATTGGAGGAACTTTGCTTAAAGAGGCTCTGTCACCAGATTTTGCAACCCCTATCTGCTATTGCAGCAGATCGGCTGCAATGTAGATAACAGTAACGTTTTTATTTTTAAAAAACGAGCATTTTTGGCCAAGTTATGACCATTTTTGTATTTATGCAAATGAGGCTTGCAAAAGTACAAGTGGGCGTGTTTACAGTAAAAGTCCAACTGGGCGTGTATTATGTGTTTTACATCTGGGCGTGTTTACTTCTTTTACTAGCTGGGCGAGAAGTATCATCCACTTCTCTTCAGAACGCCCAGCTTCTGGCAGTGCAGACACACAGCGTGTTCTCGAGAGATCACGCTGTGACGTCACTCACTTCCTGCCCCAGGTCCTGCATCGTGTCGGCCACATCGGCACCAGAGGCTACAGTTGATTCTGCAGCAGCATCAGCGTTTGCAGGTAAGTAGCTACATCGACTTACCTGCAAACGCCGATGCTGCTGCAGAATCAACTGTAGCCTCTGGTGCCGATGTGTCCTCGCTCGTCCGACACGATGCAGGACCTGGGGCAGGAAGTGAGTGACGTCACAGCGTGATCTCTCGAGAACACGCTGTGTCTGCACTGCCAGAAGCTGGGCGTTGTGAAGAGAAGTGGATGATACTTCTATACACAACGCTCAGCTAGTAAAAGAAGTAAACACGCCCAGATGTAACACACATAATACACGCCCAGTTGGACTTTTACTTTAAACACGCCCCCAGTTTGACTTTTGCAAGCCTCATTTGCATAAATACAAAAATGGTCATAACTTGGCCAAAAATGCTCGTTTTTTAAAAATAAAAACGTTACTGTAATCTACATTGCAGCGCCGATCTGCTACAATAGCAGATAGGGGTTGCAAAATCTGGTGACAGAGCCTCTTTAAATACACAAAACATATCTTAGTTTAGATACACATAAGAATTCTCTCTAGGTAGTCAAAGTATCCATTTAAAAAAGGCTATAAAAATGAGAACTTGTACAAATTACGTTTTTACAGCCTGATGGAGGTTGTAAGAGCAGACCTCCGTTATTTTTCCTGTTTTTGTGATATTAGCATTCTACCTTTATACATAAAATTTAATAGCCATGCTTGCAGCCCCAACAAAGCCAAAAGTTTACTAGAAAAGTTTTGCTAAGGTGTTCTAAGCCCCTAAATCATGTAATAATAAGGTAATGTGGGCAGGGCTACCATGTAAAAATCTGACCAGGGCAATATGTGCATGAAAATGTGATGTTATCCCCATAATAATGCTGCATATGTTAATTTTTTATTTTTTTTTGGTACTTCAGTTTCAATCTGCAGCTCAAACATACTGATGAGTAACTTGTTTCCAAAGAAATTGGACCTAAAATGTAAATGATTTGGCCAGTTTCGGCAAACTAATGTTATTTTTTGTATCATTAAAAGTTATACAATTTTCCAATAAACTTTCTGTATTAATTCCACACGGTTTCCAAGATCTCTGCCTGTTGACATTCAGTAGAAACATTCATTGTTTACTTCCAGTGGATAATATTCTGTCCTGGTCATGTGATGGACACACAGGTGCTGGGATCGTTAGAAGACACAGCTCCAATACGCATACTGTAACGAACTGTGCACCTGTATGTCCATCACATGACCAGGACAGAATTGTATCCACTGGAAGTAAACAATGAATGTTCCTACTGAATAACAACAAGCGGATATCTTGAAAACCATAAGGAATTAATACAAAAAGGTATACTGGAAAATTTTATAACTTTTCATAATACAAAAAAAATAACATTCATTTGCTGAAAACGAACAAGCCCTTTAATAGTGAGTCCATTGGAAGCAAAGATATATTAACCCCTTGCGTACCTTCGACGTAATAGTACGTCGCTGGCCGCTTATTCCAGCGTACCTTCGACATACTATTACGGCGCAGGAATAAACTGTCACTATGTGAAATCACATAGTGACAGAACAGCGGCGGCAGCTGTCATTGACAGCTAACCATCTCTGCTACCGGCCTGGGGACCAATTAGCAGTCCCCAATGCCGGCAATTGCTGTGATTGGTCAGTCTCTGAAGACTGACCAATCACAGCCGTCTGTGACGTTGTCTGCAGGAGAAAGCTCCTGTCACTTTCTCTGATCTCCTCACTTCTGTGAGATACGTGAGGAGATCAGAGAAAGCGGTGTAAAAAAAAACAACACTATTTTTATTAACCCCTTCCCGAAAATGGGCGTATAGTAATGCCCTGAGGATGAAGCGGGCACAGGAGCTGTGCTCGCTCCATCTTCATCGGATGTCGGCTGTAATATACAGCCGACATCCCACTGCAACTACAGCGATCACTGTCCTCTCCGATCGCTGTAGTTTAACCCCTTAAATGCCGCTGTCAATAGCGACAGCGGCATTTAAGTGATTGATACAGAGGGAGGGGGCTCCCTCTGCACCCCATTGCCCCCCCCCCGCGAAAAATCGCGGGGTTCTGATGGTTGCAATGGCAACCAGGAAGCCTAGCAACGGCTTCCTGGTTGCCAGGTATGGGAGCCTATTAGGTCCTGCCCAAGGCAGGACGTAATAGGCTCAACTGTCAGTTGTAAAGTGACAGTTACAATACACTGCACTACATCAGTACATACAGAAGTAGTGCAGTGTATTGTGCAGGGGATCAGAAGATCAGATCTTCCAGTCCCCTAGTATGTGTAAAATAAAAAGTGAAAAAAAAGTACAAAAAAAGTTTTAGATAAATAAATAAATACAAGTTTTACGTAATAAAAACAATAATCGCCTTGTTTCCCTGACCAAGCCCTTTATAATTAGAAAAAAAATGAAAAAAAAGACAAAAACTAGACATAATAGGTATCGCCGCGTTCGTATTGGCCTGACCTAAAAAAAATCATATTATTTATCCCGCACGGTGAACACCGTAAAAAAATACCATAAAAAACAATGGCAAAATTTCCTTTTTTGGTCACGTTGTTTCCAAAAAAATGGAATAAAAAGTGATCAAAAAGTCGCGCGTAGCCAAACATGGTACCAATAAAAACGACAGTGTGTCACGCAAAAAATGTATGTACTCCGCACAGATTACATATGCCCCCACATTATAAACTGAAACACCAGTAAAACACTAAACAAAACTACTACCAAGCAAAATCTGCGCTCCAAAAGCCAAATGGCGCTCCTTCTGGGCCTGGCAGTGTGCCCACACAGCGGTTTATGACCACATATGGGGTATTACCGTATTCTGGAGAACCGCTTAACAATTTATGGGGCGTATGTCTCCAGTGTTACAAGCTGGGCCCAACGCATTGGGCACTGAAATAGCATATATGTGGAAAATGTCAATTTTCAATCTGCAACATCCACTGTGCACTAATTTCTGCAAAACCTTTGGGGGTCAAAATGCTCACTACACTTCTAGATGAATTCCTTGAGGGGTGTAGTTTCCTAAATGGGGTCACTTCTCGGGAGTTTTCACTGTACTCGTACCTCAGCGCAATGCAACATGGCGTCAAAAACAAATTTTGTAAAATCTCCACTCCAAAAACGAAATTGCACTTTTTCTGTTTAGACCCTTGCCGTATGTCCAAATAGCCGTTTACAACCACATATGGGGTATTTCCGTAATCAGGAGAAATTGTGTAACACATTTTGGGGTGTCTTTTCTCCTGTATTCCTTGTGGAAATGAAAAATTATGAGCTAAAGCTACAGGTTATTGGAAAAAAAAATGTTTTCATTTTCACGGACCAATTCTAATAAAATCTATAAAACACCTGAGGGCTCAAAATGCTCACTACACCTCTAATTTAATTCTTTCAGGGGTATAGTCTCCAAATTGGGATCGCATCTGGGGAATTTCTACTGTACTGGTACTTCAGGGACTCTGCAAATGCGACATGGCCCCCAGAAACCAATTCAGCAAAATCTGAGCTGCAAAATCCAAATGGTGCTCCGTCCCTTCTGAGCCCTGCCATGGGTCCAAACAGCAGTTTATTACCACATAATGGGGTATTTCCGTAATCAGGAGAAATTGCTTTACAAATTTTGAGGTGCTTTTTCTCCTTTGTTCCTTATAAAAATTAGAAAATTCTGTGTTTTTTTAAAAAAAAAAGTCTCTTTTCATCTTCACAGACTAATTCCAATAAATTCAGCAAAAAACCTGTGGGGTCAAAATGATAACTATACCACTAGAAAAATTCCTTGAGGGGTATAGTTTCCAAAATGGGGTCACTTTTGGGGGGATTCCACTGTTTAGGTCCCTCCAGGGCGTTGCAAACGTGACACGGCACTGAAAACCATTCCAGTAAAATCAGAGCTCCAAAATCCAAATGGGGGTCCTTCCCTTCTGAGCCCTGCTGTGGGTCCAAACAGCAGTTTATTACCACATATGGGGTATTTCCGTAATCGCGAGAAATTGCTTTACAAATGTTGGGGTGCTTTCTCTCCTTTATTTCTTGCACAAATTAGAAATTTTTACGTTTTTCCAGAAAAAAAGTAGATTTTCATTTTCACAGACTAACTCCAGAAAATATAGCAAAATACCTGTGGGGTCAAAATGCTAACTATACCCCTAGATAAATTCCCTGAGGGGTGTAGTTTAAAAAATGGGGGTCACTTTTGGGGGTTTCCACTGTTTTGGCACCACAAGACCTCTTCAAACCTGACATGGTGCCTAAAATATATTCTGAAAAAGGAGGCCCCAAAATCCAAGAGGTGCTCCTTTGCTTCTGAGGCCGGTGTTTCAGTCCATTAGCGCACTAGGGCCACGTGTGGGATATTTCTAAAAACTGCAGAATCTGGGCAATAAATATTGAGTTGCGTTTCTCAGGTAAAACCTTCTGTGGTACAGAAGAAAATGTATTACATATGAATTTTGTAAAAAAAAATGAAATTTGAAAATTTCAGCTCTACTTTCCTTCAATTCCTGTAAAACGCCTAAAGGGTTGAAACACTTTCTGAATGCTGTTTTGGATACTTTGAGGGGTGCAGTTTTAAAAATGGGGTGTTTTATGGGGGTTTCTAATATATTGGGCACTCAAAACCACTTCAGAACTGAACTCGTCCCTGAAAAAATCGCTTTTTGAAATTTTCTTAAAAATATGAGAAATTGCTGCTAAAGTTCTAAGCCTTGTGAGGTCATAGAAAAATAAAAGGATGTTCAAAAAACGATGCAAACATAAAGTAGACATATGGGAGATGTTAATTGGTAACTATTTTGTGTGGTATTACCATCTGTTTTACAAGCAGATGCATTTAAAATTGGAAAAATCATAATTTCTTCATATTTTCGCTAAATGTTGGTGTTTTTCACAAATAAGCAATGAATTTATCGACCAAATTTTTGCACTAAACTAAAGTACAATATGTCACGAGAAAACAATCTCAGAATAAATTGGATAGGTAAAAGTATTCCGGAGTTATTACCACATAAAGTGATACATGTCAGATTTGAAAAAATGGGTCTGGTCCTCAAGGCCAAAATGAGCTGGGTACTCAAGGGGTTAAATGGGAGAAACTGATATTTACAGGAGATTTTAGCATCACCATGATTTCTCAACATGTAGCACTGAATATACCCATTTATACAAACTAATGTTATTATGTAAAGCAAAGTAAATCCTACATTCTGCTTTTTGTATATTAAAGAGATTTTCCAGGACTTAACCATTGATGGCCTATCCTCAGAATGAGCCATTAATGTCTGATCTGTGAGGGCCTGACCTACTGGACCCTCTCTGAAGGGGCCATGGTTGTTCCCTTGATATTTCTACAGGTGTCTAGTACTGAAGCTCATCCCCCTTCATTATGCAGATTGGCAGGAGTCCCAGAGGTTAGAGGTCAGGTCATCAATGTTTAAGTCCCAGAAATTTCCTTTAACCCCTTTACAATGAAGTCTGGATATATCTGTCCAGGAGCTAGTTCCCGCATAAGGAGAGATATATCCGTTCTCTGATCGCGCGGGTACTGCCACTGTACCCATGAGATCAGCAGCAGGATCACGGCTGTTCTAAACAGCCTGGCTCCTGCCCCAAGTGCTAGAGTCAAAGTTCTCTCCGATTCTGGCAGTTTAACCCATTAGAAGCCACAATTAATATCGACAGCGGCATCTAACGTGTTTGACAGAGGGAGGGAGGCTCCCTCTGTCACACAATCGGCACCATGGGAAATCGTGGGGCGTCGTTGGGTTTCGATATCAGTGGGGGGCCTAACAAAGGCCCCCAGGTCTGCCTTCAGCAACTGCCTATTAGGCCATTCCAGAGGCCTAATAGATTGCCTGTCAGTTCTAGACTGACAGGCAATAATGCTTTGATATACTAATTATACCAAAGCATTATATCTGTGATAAAAAGATCGAATAGTGAAGTCCCCTAGTGGGACAAAAAAAAAAAAAGTTAAATAGTTAAATAAAGTTTATGACAAAAAAATAAAAAGATGACAGTAAAAATAAAACCACTATTTTTATAAAAGTGGTTTGATTTTGTAAAAGTGTCAAAACAACACATACACATATATGGTATTGCCGCGATTGTATCGACTTAAACAATAAAGTTAATACAATAATTAAACCGCCGGGTTAACGGCGTCCAAAAAAAAAAAAAACTATGGCAAATGCCTTTTCTTCTCACATTGCCCCCACAAAAAATAAAATAAAAGTAAATCAATTAGTCCAATGTACCCCAAAATAGTACTAATGAAAAGTACACCTTGCCCTGCAAAAATTAAGCCCAAATAAGGCCACATTGATGGAAAAATAAAAAAGTTATGACTCTTGGAATGAAACGATATAAAAACAAGTAAATTTTTTTTTAAATGGGTTTTTATTGTGCAAACATTGGAAAACATATAAAACCTTTATATAGTTGGCATCCTCGTAATCTTGCCGACCCATAGAATAAAGGTAACCTGTTACTTACGCTGCATAGTAAACGGTGTAAATTTATAACGTGAAAGTCAATGCGGGAATAGCTGCTTATTTTCAATTCTCGCCTAAAAGTTAATCGATATATTATATGCACCCAAAAATTGTGCAATTGAAAAATACAACTCGCCCCGCAAAAAACAAGCCCTTACACGGCTATGTCGATGGAATAAAAAAAAACTTTACGACTCTTAGAATGCAACAGTGAAAAAACAAAAAATAATCCTTGGTCATTAACGCGCAAAACGGGCTGTTTATTAATGGCTTTGCACAAGGATATATTTGTTGATTTCCCGGTATATACAATAGGAAACTGTTAACCTCACCTGAGGCATTTAAAGTGGTTGTCCCAGAATCAACAATGATCACCTTTCCACATAATAGGTGATAATTGTCTAATTCATGTGGGTCCTAATGCTGTGTCTATCATTTCCATAGACTTTGAATGGAGCAGCCGTGCACATACTCAATAGCTGCTCCATTCAAACTCCTCCTCACTACGGGGGTGCAGTTAGGAGGATCTTGGGGTTCCGGATCCCCATTCTCACCATATGTGGGGGTTCCAGTGGTGGAGCCCCCAGCAATCAGACAATTACTAGTTATCCTGCAAATAGGTGATAAATGTCAATTCTGGAAATACCCCTTTAAGATGGTGCATGTTCTACACAAATCATGATAATTATTAGAAATATTAGAAACAGCAGATATTTATTTGTTGGAGGAAAAAACGTAATAATCTAAAAAAACCTGTGTACATTCCAAGCAGAAGCAATACAAAATAAAACCTAAATGATAGCCAGACAGTAAGAGAAAATGATATGTGTCTATCCCTAGATGTGACAGTTGACTCAGACATGTCTTAGCCAAGGACACTCAGCTGTTTACTCATTTCTGTGTCCCTATGTTTTATGAAATATAAATGGACTTTAACAGAGGGCATCCTTTATATATTTCTGAAACATTTTACTTGTTAAAGAACAGTATATACTGTACATATATTTGTATAACACACAATCTTTTAAATATATGCTGTATTAACCCCTTAGTGACCAGCCTATTTTAGGCCCTGCGGGATTAGTTGTACTTTTTAATGCCACCATTTTTGGGTACATATAATTTTTTGATTAACCTTTATGAACTTTTTTTTGGGGGGAATTAGAAAAAAAACCTGAAATTCCACCATTGTTCTATGCGTTTTAAATTGACGCCGTTCACTGTGCGGCATAAATAACATGTTACCTTTATTCTATGGGTCAGTATGATTACGGCGATACCACATATGTAGAGGTTTTTTATGTTTTACGACTTTTGTACAATAAAAACACTTTTGAACTAAAGTTATTTATTTTTGCCGTAATTGTTTTATTTTTCCGTCAATGTAGTGATTTTTTTAGCCTGTTTTTTTGCGGGATGAGACGTAGTTTTGATTGGTACTGTTTTGTGGTACATGGAACATATTGATTAATTTTTATTATGACTTTTTTGGGGGCAATGGAAAAACATAGCAATTTTGCCATTGTTTTTTGCGTTTCTGTTTTTTTTACGGTGTTCACCTTGCGGTTTAAATGACATATTAACTTTACTCATTGAGTCATTACGGTTGTGGTTATACCATATATGTGTACTTTATTTATTTTTTACACTTTTACTAAATAAAACCTGTTTTTATGAAAAAAAAGTTTTGTTTTTATTTACTGTCATTGTTATTAATAATTTTTATTTCACATTGCTTACTCATTATTTTAGTCCCACTACGGGACTTTACTATGCGATCTTCATATCGCTGCTATAATGCTTTGGTATACTTAGTATGCCAGAGCATTATTGCCTGTCAGTGTAAGGGTATGTGCACACACACTAATTACGTCCGTAATTGACGGACGTATTTCGGCCGCAAGTACCGGACCGAACACAGTGCAGGGAGCCGGGCTCCTAGCATCATAGTTATATACGATGCTAGGAGTACCTGCCTCGCTGCCGGACAACTGTCCCGTACTGTAATCATGTTTTCAGTACAGGACAATAGTTCCACGGAGAGGCAGGGACTCTAAGCATCGTACATAAGTATGATGCTAGGAGCCCGGCTCCCTGCACTGTGTTCGGTCCACTACTTGCGGCCGAAATACGTCCGTCAATTACGGACGTAATTAGTGTGTGTGCACATACCCTAAACCTGAAAGGCAATGTATTAGGACGTGCCTCTTGCACGTCCTAATAGGCATATGCCCAGAGCAGACCTGGGTTCTTTTATCAGGCCCCCGGCTGCCATGACACCCCATTGGAGGCCCGCAATTGCATTTGTGGGCCACGGATGGGTGAGAGAGGGAGCATTGGAGCAGGAGCCCAGCTGTCATCAGACAGCTGAGCCCCGACTCCAGCCTGCACGAGACACCTATTCAAGACTTACACTGGTCCGCCGTGAAAAGGCGGCGGCCTAGCCTAAGGCCCCTTAGTGATTGCCGTGAAAAGGCGTATTGGTGGTCACTAAGGGGTTCAGTATGTCAACAAAACAATTCCAGCAGGCATTTGTTTCTTACTATATGTTCACATGAAAAAATACAAATTACTTTCTGGTCAGCCACTATTCCTAATTAAGTTCAACCTGCCTCTGTAATATATTCTCTATATTTATCACATCTAGTTCTGATAACGGATGTTTTCCATTTATAATGGTGCTGCAGAGTATTTACATAAGCTAAGAAAACATCTTGATGGGATATACTCTATGGATAATGTGCTACATCACTTGGTATGTGTCAAAGCATATGTATTTAAATGAATTCAAATCTATTCCGCTATTTGTACCAGAGAATAAAATACAGTATGATTGTCAATTAATGCTTAGAAAATGGTGGGAAGTATATAACATCTAATGCCACTTCTGCAATTACCCATTGAAGCTAAAAGTGACATTCAAGCAAAGTTGCTGGTTTTGCAACTTTGGACTTAGGAAAACATAACTGTCATCAACAACAATGCACCGTGTATTCAGAAGTTTATGGAGCTGTAAATGAATGCTTAGAGACCCATTAACTTTTCCTTAAAATCACATTTCATGTTGAGGATTATCCAAATAATTTACACTGAGCTAGAGCAGTATAATCAATGGTAAAATACAATTAATTCTCATGCTACTTTAAAAACATTCCTATAAATCGTAAACTTAGCCTAAACAGATAACTTACTTTGATTTCTGTGTGAAGGGCAACATAAAAATAATATTTCAAATAGATTTTTTGCAACGCTAGGACAATTGATTGCAACTTTTTTCCATAGGAAAAAATTCAAAGCTTTCTAAACCTAACTATTCTTTCTTGTGTTGTATGTATTATGGGCTAAATAGCATTTTTCTTATTAGTACTTATTAAAAAAAAGTAATCGTTTAGCTTCAGCAGATTGCATGGGGTTGTAGGGTGTGCCCCCGATCCCACTCATGTATAAATCTTAAGGACCTAATGTTATGTTCTGTATTGAAGCTGTCTTTGTATTAGAAAAGGTTTATTCTATAAAGTTGTTTAGTTTGCGGTTGGGTCTCTATGAAGGCACATTTGGGTCAGAGGTTGGTTTGGCATGCTGCCCCTTTAAAAAAAAAAGGAGGAGCCTAGTCTTTTAAAAATATATTTATTTTTTTTAGAGTGACAATTGGGGAGTGATTGAGGAGAGCGACAGAAAGAGTGATATGTGTGGGATAAGTAGGAAAGGGAGAAAGAAGTTAGAGTGGGGGGATTTGCTGAAAGAGGCGTGAGTCGCTGTTGGGCGAGAGCTGCAAGATTGGATAACGCAGCATGGCAAGAGCTATCAGATTGGATAGCCAGGCACGGCAAACACTGGCAGATGGAAATACCAAAAATATTTTGTATTGCTAGGCTGAATGGCGTATCACCAGCTCAGCACTTCATTTAACGGAACAAAGGTTCCCTTCAAGTTTAACTAGTGACTTAACCATGGCCAAAATGGTGTCCCGTTCTTACCAATTATATCAGAAACCGCCAAGTATAGTGCCTATTTATTAGTCAAACCTTCAAGCTTATGTACCAATTATTGTAATAATGAAGTCTCATGCCCATGGCTGTGGGGCGTCACGCTCACTCACCTCCTGACAGCTGAAGCCATGCACCATGTGCTGGCCCCATCTCCTCCTCAGGAGACGCCAGCGCTCACTAACACTTCACTCGGCCGGGTCCCGTATGGTGCGCGCGCCCGTTCTTAAAGGGCCAGTGCACGCACCTGAGTTAAAGTGCCAAATTAGCCCATGAGCACCCTGGACTATAAGAGGGGCCAGCCCCTTCCTGCCTTGCCTGAGCATTGTTGTCGTTACCCTAGTTTGTCTCTGCAAGTGGTCTACTAGTGTCTTCCAGTTCCCAGTGTTTCCCATTCCTGCTACCTGTAACCTGTATCCCGTGCTATCCTGGTCAAGTGCCGTATTGAGTTGGAGTCGTGCTGTGCTGTGTAGCACGCCTGTCCTGTTACACCACGCCTGGTGTCCGCCTGCTGCCAAAGTCCCTTCCGAGCCTGCCTCGCTAGTGTCTGAAGCTTCCACAGGTACACCTATACAAACTATAGACTTTGACCTGTGTCCTGTTGGCCAGCTGCCATACCGTTAAGGCAGTTTGGCCCAGTGGGTCCACGTACCCAACATGACATGAAGATTGTGCCTCTGAGTAAAGTTCTGCTCAACATTTTATATCTAAACACCCTCCCACCTGTTACATATTCACATACATAGCATACTGTAGAATGTCATTCAGAGCTCATTCCGACAGACAGGCTCTCTGACGACTTGATCTCCAGCAGCTCCTGACTTCTCAATGCTCATCTAAGCTTAATTATGATCACATTGAAGTTGATCAATTTTGATTCGGTCAGAATTAGGCTAAGATGACCGTTCAGTAAAAGACAGGAGGGCCTGTAATTCGAGCCATCAGAGAGTCCATCTGTCCGAATGAGCTCTGAACGGCATCAAGCATCTTGCTATGTATGGGAATACATGCAACCTGCAGAAGAAAAACAGTGCAACATTTTTAATAAAGAACAATTACAAAACATTTTTGGAATTGTTCTTTATTAACAATATTGCACTGTTTTTCTTCCGCAGGTTGCATATATTCCCATGCATAGAAAGCTTAAAAGCTATGGACACATTTGAATCTTTTTTTTTTGCATTGCATAGCCTTTAAGCTGTGGTTATCCTTTGTTATGTAACATGCCAAATCGCTGGTGACACATTAGCTCTCCATAAACTCAGTATCTGTGACTGCAGGACTACAGGAATTAGCAATCTCTAATAATGAGAAGAGAAAACCTACCTAAAGCATACCTTCCACCCTTCCTGATAATGGAGATAGGAGCCCCCGATAAGCTGGTTAGACAAACTGTATAGTTTATTGTGGACAGATTTTATTTAGTCCTCCAGGTTCGAACAGCTCTAGGCCAAACTAATTGAGTTACATCAAGACCCATTCTCCCAGAGTAGGTATCATTAAGATTTAATATGACCACTGTAGGATGAAAATATCTATCTATCTATCTATCTATCTACAAATCGAAAAATGAGCAGCAACTCCAAAGATCAAGTGAAAAAAATGGGTACTTTATTGCCCGTGCGACGTTTCAGCTCCATCCACTGGAGCCTTTCTCGAGAAAGGCTCTAGTGGACAGAGCTGAAACGTCGCAAGGGCAATAAAGTACCCATTTTTTTCACTTGATCTTTGGAGTTGCTGCTCATTTTTCGATTTGTATGTACTTGGAACTTGGTCTGTTCCTCAGAGCTTGCACCCACACGCTGCCAGTGCTGCCTGACTCTGCATATATCTATCTATCTATCTATCTATCTATCTATCTATCTATCTATCTATCTATCTATCTATCTATCTATCTACTATCTACTATCTACTATCTACTATCTACTATCTACTATCTACTATCTACTATCTACTATCTACTATCTACTATCTACTATCTACTATCTACTATCTACTATCTACTATCTACTATCTACTATCTACTATCTACTATCTACTATCACTCCTTTTATAAAATATTAAAGAAATGACACTGTTAAATGCCTTACCATACATGACAGTTGTTTAGAAATGTGTAATGTACATTAAATACTGTATTTTGAGCTTCTGATTAAAGTGGTATATAAATTGTGTATTATTTTTTTTGCGCGACCTTTATACCACTATTCAATTGAAATGGAAAAATGTCCATGGTCTCTCTGGCAGGCTCATTAAAAGCTGCCTGAACACACAAAATAGCATAGACTAAGGAAAAAACACCATGAATGCCTTCGAAGCTGACCTACAAAATAATACTTTCTTCAAAGAGAAGAGCTGATGAAATAAGATTCATCAATCTCTATGAATTTTTTTTAAACTGAAGATAAACATGAGACTATATTTCTTTTCAGAAATCTACCAGACACATGGGGTGGATTTATCAATGTGTTATAAGTTCCCCTTAATGGCCGGCCTATTTTAAGCCTTAATGACCAAGCTATAGCTATTTTTTACGTTTTTCCATCGTCTCATTCCAAGAGGTATAACTTTTTTATTTTTGCGTCTAAATATCCGGTGCACAACAGAGACAAACGGAAACCATGAGCACCGGATCCGCCACCATTGAAATCAATGGTGATGGAAACTGAAACCTCTGATTTCCGTTCGTGTCAGTTTGTGTCTGTTCAGGGTCCCGTTCTGACGGAAAGCTCCGACGGAACGTCAGAATGGGACCCCAATGCAGATGTGAAGAGAGCCTAAAACTGACAGCCACCTGCTAGGTCATACCTCAGGCATGGCCTAGCAGGAATCCACTACAAACAGACCTGGGGGCCTTTGTTAGGCCCCCGGCTGCCATAGAAGCCATCGGCACCCTGGGATTGCAATTGCAGGGTGTCGGTGAGGTCAGTGAGGGACCACCCTCCCTCCAAAACCACTTGGATGCGGCGCTCGCTATTGAGCGCCGCATCTAAGTGGTTAAATGGGTGAGATCGATGTTGATATCGATCCCACCCGTTAGAGCAGGTGCACGGCTATTTTTAGACTGCCAGACACCTGCTTTAGCCGACACAGTACACCGTTCCTGGCTTATGTGACAGCGCCGTGAAAAGTTGGCACCCTGGCATAAGTACCCTTATAAGTACCCCTCACTACCGTGAAAAGGCATATTGGCGGTCGTTAAGTTGTTATAAGTTAAAAACTGGGTCCTGAAAACTGTTACAGGTGCTTTACACTATATTTATTAAACAGTTAGTATTTTTAAACTGATGAAAATTGCTAGAGACATATTGGCATGTGACAGACATGAGGTAAGGTTACGGCTTGACATCTAATAATCATTAAAATTTAAATTTTAAAATAATAATAGTAAACATAGAATTAATAATAAAATAATTGACGTTAAATAAAAAGAAAATTGTTATAGTTTTTTTAAAAATACAATTACTGGTTTATTAATGTTTGATAGGTCAGAGCCAATACAGAGCTTATGTCTATTTTTTATCAGGCTTTCCATTTTCTAGTGTAGCACACGTTACATAATATTGCCATTCTAATATAGCCTTAAACCAGTTCTTGTCTGAAATATGCTCCATATTCATTAATACATAGTAATTGTTTTCCCTACTATGTACCGACTGCTCAAACTGATTTGTTTCTCTTCTATATAAGGGATAAAACTAAGCAGTCATGTGCAAACATACAAAAAAATAAAAATGCCCATAGCACAGAACAGAATAGACTTGTCTTGTTGTAAATGCTGTCCTTCTCCACAACAAAAACTAAAATGTTAGGCTTCACACAGTTATGGCTTCTGTTCTAAAAGGGAGCCTGTCAGTAGATTTTACGCTACCAAACATCTGACGCCGCTAGATAGCTATTGTGTAATGAATTAGGGACATCTGTGTTCCTGATGTTACGGCTTGCATTAGCGGAAAAAATCTGCCACGCTATGCCCTCCGCACTAGGAAGAGTCTGACATCCAGCACTCCAGCCCCTCCCCTCTCCTGTGTAGTTGATTGACTCTTTAATCCACTGCATAGGAGAGGGGAGGGGTTGAAGCACTAAATGCTGGACTCTTCCTAGTGTGGAGGGCATAGTGTGGATGAATACAACTTATTTTTTTCCACTAATGCAAGCAGTAACAGCAGGAACACAGGTATGTCCCTAATCCGTTACCTGATAACTACCTAGCATCATCAGCCATTTGGTAGCATAAAATCTAAGTCCCTTTAATAGAGCCATGCCAGCTAAGACATATTTTCAAAAGGATCCAAATGAATTTTGACTGATGCCACTGACTTATTATGCGGTCTGTTGGTTTTCTGTTGGGGTTCTCGTATTTTTGACTGTAAGAATAGCGCCACAGACTACACAATATTCTTGATGTTGAAGATACCAAAACACAGAAAGAACGGGAAAAATGTCAGTATGTACTGGGTGATAAGAAAGTTATGGAAATATTTTATTTCATTCAATTAATTCAAATATTTATTTATTTATTTAAAGGGGAGGCAACAAGATATGTATTTCACATCTTTGCTGAAATAAAATGCAACTTGTGATTCATATGCAATTCATGGGGGACGAAGGCTTGAATTTGTATCCTTATTATTTAGGGAATGCCAAGAAAAGATGAAGGGACACTTATACACAACAGATAAGAATATATTATAGAATGAGGAGAAAGTTACTTTGGGGATTAAGTGAATTCCTTTTTTTGCAGACATCATAATAAAGTGTCAGTGGAATCTATTTTATCAACAGCTGTTGTGTCGGGATACAAATATATCTTGTGTCACCATGGGGAGCAGCAATACTGGTCCTCAGCTTTGGCACAAATAAATAAAATATGCCTTATTATGAAATATCTGCCAAACATTCTTCATGAGACAACAGTCAAATAAATATTCCATATAATTTGACTTGGTTTTAGTGATAATGAGAAGGCTGACTGCAAAAATATATGTTATCACTAAAACACTGAAAGGCTATTACATATAATCCTATCATTTACTAGAGGCACAAACAGTATGAGGGTCTATTCAATACACAAAGTAACAGAACAAGTAAATAAAAAGGGACTGCCGCTATTATAACCAACAATTCAGAAATTACTGCAAGGTACTGGACAGTCCAGCAATATTCTGTAAATCAATCCTGTATGATACATTTTTTTTATATTTTATTATCATTCGTCTATATAGTGCTATTATCATCAGCAACATTGTACAATGTGGTAAAAACTTGGTGACTACATAGTCACAAATACAAATTAGCAAATATATATATATATATACTTCTCCTATTTGAGACTGTTTTGCTAATTTGTATTTGTGTCTATATATATATATCATTGCAAATTCAGTAAAAAGAGGCAACCCATGAGGTAGTGTCTCCTTCTGCATTGTAAGGCATGCACACAAACGTGTATTTGTGTCTGCAATTCATCCGCAAAAGTGTGGATGAATTTCGGATCCATTTATTTCTATGGGCCCATCACACAACCGTGGTTTACACTGACCGCGTGGGGGCCGCAATTGATATAAATGCACATCTTCTGTGTGCAGAGTCCGTTATTTGCGGATGGCTCACGGATGACACTCCGCGGCCGTCCATGCCTACGGCCGTGTACATGAGACCTAACCATTGTTTGTACTGATGAACTGCTCACTTTTGGACAGAGCTGCAATCTGATTGACAGATGCTTCATTAAGTCTATGTTCACACGCTGTGTTTTCAGTCGTTTTTCAGGGCGTAAACGTCTCAAAAAACGCCTGAAAAAATGGAAGCTGAACTTCTCCAAACACCTGTCTATTGATTTCAATGGGAAAAACGGTGTTTCGTTCAGGCAGGGTATTTTTATCCCTCGGCCGTTTGAAGAAACAGCGCGTAAAAAAACGCACCGTAAATAGAGGTGCATGCCACGTCTTGAGCCGTTTTTTGGAGTCTTTTTTTATTCTGTCAATACAACAACAGCTCCAAAAACGGCTCCAAAAAACGCATCAAAAAAACGTTTGATACTTTTAAAAACGGCTGAAAATCAGAGACTGTTTTCCCTTGAAAACAGCTCCGTATTTTACAGCCGTTTTTACTTTAGCGTGTGAACATAGCCAAATATTACAGTTTCTGTCATGCCACAATTCTGTGTTGTTAGATCACTGCATATAGCAATCCTTTTATTGTAATGTACCCTGTTCACGGACATGCACATAAACACACAAGCATACATATATTCAAAAGAGTTGAGTGTGGTTTCTCAATTGTGTTTGTTTCCTATTAAAGCCAATGAGGTGAAATACCACAAAACACGCAAACAATAGAGCATGCTTCAAAACAATAAGATGAAGCATAAAACTTAAAGGCTACAGTATGTACAGTTTTTAATTTTTTTAATTAAAAGGTCAATCAGTGTGTTTGGTGAAACTTTTTAATTCATTTTTATTAAAAACTCTTTTTACTTTTTGAAATATGAATGCTCTATATTCTGTATACAGAGCAGCTCTATCGTTCACTAAGACCTGAATCTGTCAGTCCCGCGGAACTGACGGCTTCAGTGTCAGCGGGTCAGGATCCACCTGTGTAATCTATCACATCTAAATTATAAACTAAGATGTGATAGATTACAGGTGGATCCTGCATGTCAGAGACACGTAGGACCCGCTCTCACTGAACCCATCAGTCCCGTGGACCTGACGGGAACAGGATTTAGCGAACGATACAGCTGCTCTGTATACAGAATACAAAGCAGCTGTATCTTAAAAAGTAAAAATAATTTTTAATAAAAACGAATTATAAAGTTGCACCAATCACACTGATTAACCTTTTTATTTTTATTTATTTTTTTAAATCCCATTCAAAGGTTTACATAACCTTTAAAGATGATCAACAATAACAACCGGGTGAGACTAAATAGTGACAAGCGGAAATAAGAATCTACTTGATACATATTAATGCAAAGGACCATTTTAAGATTAATAGCATTTTTTCCCAGTAAAAACTTTACATTACTTCTACATTACTTCTATGTAGGCTGGGTTCCCACATGTAGGGAAATTTGGCATGGCACCAAATTTATTATGTAATTAGGCACTTTTTGTATAGCTCAACAGTTTTAAAAGTGTCTGGAAAAAGGGCAGTGACTTAGAGGAGTTTTAAAAAAAATACACATTTTTTTGGGTGCACAATATTGGTATAAATATTTTTTCCAGCCATGAGGTAGAATAAGAGAGAAAAGAGCTTCCAAACTTAATTGTTAGTTTCATTAAATTATGCAGTCACAAATTTATGCATTTTATAACACTATTGGAAAATCATCCCCAATTAAGTCATAGCTTTTAATCATTGTATTGTAATGTATTCTTGTGCTATCAGAAGCTACAAATACGAAAATACCATGTGTATGCTAGCACTACATAAACATTATGTTTGTTATTTCTGCTTGTTGGCAAGCATTTACCTCCAGCTGTATTTCCTAACAGAAGGTATGTATATTACACCATTACACCTGCTTGACATCATATGCTAATACGATTACAGTCTCTCAGTGCGATATTTTCCTATGAAGTTTCTCGTTATGGTGACACAAAAATAAAAAAAGAAGAAACGTTGAATTCAATAGGCAGAAATACACTGTTGCATGTTGTTTAAAATAGATTTTTTTTCTACCACCATTTTTGCGGCACTAGAAAAGACATTGAATACTCTGAGATATGGCATCTGTGAATCTAGCCGGTGTTCTATATTGGCATACACCCACCAAAAAACAGTCATTGAGATATATATTTAAATAAAGTGTAGTACTAATATGCATGCAAATGGTCCAGTAAGTACAAAAGGTATGTGTGAACACAGGGGAGTAACTAGGGTGGGCTACCTGGGAATGTGTCTAGGGTGCTGGGGGGGCATCAGCAAGTCACTTTCTCTTGACCAGTGTACAGTAAGGAAAGTCTAGCTATGGTTATTTGTGAATATTTCCTTTGAAGTATCGATTAGAACAAATAGACCTGGTATACTTACATGGCACAACATATATTAAACGTTGTGTAATGTCTTATACTGGCAGCACATGTCACTACAGCTTCTAGAACAACCATTCTACCATGTAGGCAATGTATGACCTAGCTGACAGCGCATATCAGTGCAATTTTAAGATTACTTAAACTCCAAAGTATTGTCTGCCCTCCTTGTTGTTATAAATCATTTTTATTGGAGAGATTTACTAAGCAAAATGTGCCAAAATTCTGGCACAAATTGCCAAAAGGAGGCGCACCTGGCATGCTTAAAACTTATTATGTGTTTTAGGCACCTTTTGCACCTTCCTAGACCTAAAAAGTGTTTAGTGGGCCATGGCTAAGATGGGTCATAAAATGCACCAGATTTATTAATGCCAATGGCATTCTCCATTTTTTTAATGCAAAATATTGGTGTAAAGTCTGCTGGCCACGATGTGGCGTAAGGAAGAGAAAAGTGTCTAACATGTCTAGCAAGATTCACCAAATTGATCATATTCCTCTGTAGTTAGCAGTAAAACCATTTACTGTTTTGCCACATGGTTCGCAACCAAGCGGCACATTCCTGCAACATGGCCGCTGGTTATACAGGCCACAAGGGAAGTTTCACACAAGCGTATTATGGCAGAAGTCATATATTCAGTGCCAAGGTCGGGATCAATTTCTATCTTGTGAGATTGGGAAAGCCTTTACCAAAGCCTTATTTGGGAAACGCATTCCTGATTCCAAATTTCAGGATCTGATCTAATTCTTGACTTTACAAATAAGTTGAGCATATACATTTCTGTGAGCCTAGTCTCAGTGTGCAGATTATCACTTTTTTTTTTATTCTGTATAAAAACACAGGAAATCTCCACTTCCACTTACATAAAAAAAAAAAAAGTAAGAATTAATCAATAAGAGGGAAAGTGTTATCCTTACCCCCTCCCTAAGTTGTGATTTTCAATAAACCCTACGAGATTTGTATCTAGGAAAAACTTTTTTCTTTGCTGTTCTATGAGCATAGATCGTGTGTAACTACATTATCAGTGTACACAGTACTCTGGATGTTGTATCTAAAATATGGCAGGTTCTCTTTAAAACAAGTATACATGAATTTAAACCAGTTGAGGATATAACTGTAAAAAGCCTGACTAGAATAATATCACCTTCTCACTCAGGAGGCTGTGCGCAGAAATGGAAGAATTGTGTCTATGCAGGGTACACTGTTTATTTCACTTTCAAAATTAGAATTACAATTTTAATGTATGTTGCTGAATACAGCTCACAGCTACTATACTACTGATGGAGAACAGTGTCACGTGTCAACAAGTCTTATTCTGAACCCTAAATAAACAGACGTTCTACTCTATACTATAACCTTATATACATTATGTGTATTTAGAAAAATAAATTAATAATTGAAAAGCCCCTTAAAGAGGATCTGTCAGCGTAATATTCTCACCATGCAATGGCAGCATACTACTGCGACAGGTCTATACTACTAGTAGCCAAAACAAGACAAAAGCAATGTGCCGTTTGGCAAATGGGAGCGCTGAAAGAACACCGGACTCATGATTACGAGTCCACTGTATTCATGAGGGGAGTGCTCCCCCTCTTCACCCTGCGCCTCTCTGCGGTGACAGGATGCTGTGTATGCATGTATACATAACAGCTACTCAATCCCCGAAGCAGGGGGAGGTGGGGGGGGGGGGGGCGGATGAGAGAGGCGGAGAAAGCCTTTCTATTAGGAGTACAGCAGACTCATAACTATGAGTCTGCTGTATTCATTCAGTGCACCTATTAGCCAATTGGCACAAATATATTTTTTTCCGGTTTGACTATTTGGAGTTGCTGCCCTTACATAGGACAGCAGATTCAGCTGACAGATCCACGTCAATCTCAGAGCTGTCAAATTAGGTTTTATAATCCACTAAATGAATTTCCAAATAAGAATCCCTTTCACAGTTTGTATGGTGTCCATATGAGTTCCATTGCCTAATATTAGAAAATGGAACCTGAAAAATATACATCTGTTTAAATTTCTAGCAAATTGAAATGCAGAAAGCTTCTAACCACAGTTTATATATAAATGTGTTAGATAAAATTGCTCATCATATGTATGTTTTAATTACATGTAATTCACCTGTCGCAAATAAAAAAATATTTCCTTTGCTTTTTAAACACGTTAGAAACTCTATGCATTTCATACATTTTTAATAGCGTCTTTTTTTTTTTTTTTTTAGTGGTGGTTTTTACTCTGTATAATTTTTTAAATGTGTTTTTGTTGGTGTTTTTTTTTTTTTATATAGAGGACTTACAAAAACAGAAATAAAAAAATGCCATACCGTGCTGTATTTTGCTGTAGCTGTAAAAATGACACTAAACCCAAAAATGCTACAAAAATGGCAAAAAAAAAACCACAATGCTATGTATATAACCTTTACCATTTTTCACTATAGACTTAAAACTAACTTTTGACTGCAGCGGTTTTGAGCGACCAAAAGAGTGGGAAAAAGCCATGGAAAACTCAACTGAAAATGTCACACTGCGTGTGAAATGTGCCTAGATAATCTTTTTTCTTATTTACAATAGAAATCATCAGAGTAGACTTTAAGTATATTCACACACGACAGACTTGCTGCATAAATTCCAGCGACTGTTTCATGAATCTAAATGAGGCTTGCAGAAATCTTCATGCTGCAGAAACGACCCCATTTGGATGTATGGAGTGGATTTTCAATTGCAGATTTTCTACAATGAATCTATCGTGTGCCTCATGCACAAATCAAAGAGCCTGTACAGTGGCACACTGAGGCCAATACAGCTTCATAGCACGGCTCTGGGTATTGTCCTTAATATTATCGCTGGTGAGAAAAGTCAGCCAATCGCCCAGAAATTGCCCGACTGCCACTCTAAACAAGTTGCAACCAATCCCATGGCCCAATGTGTATTGTCAGCATTCAAGGTCAGACTCCACAAGGGGGTGAGGCAGCAAATTATTTTGTTTTAGTTGTTGTTTGCTTTAGAACAATGTGTCTTAGTGTGTAGGGCCTAAAAGGGGCCCTATTAGTGTGCAGGGCCTAAAGGAAGAACTATTACTGTGTGGAGCACAAACAGGGGTAGTATTACTGTAATAAATTATTTATTGAGGTATCAAAAAGTGACATTAAAAGCATAAGGAATGCATGAAGCTTACTATAACCCATTAGGTTTATCTACATTGTGATACACATCATGCGATGTGACAAACTCAGCTGTATTTTATCAATTGAGGCCACATACACACAACCATAGCGTTTATCCATAATTACGGATCCGTAATTATGGATAATCTGCGGCCCCATTCATTTCTACAGGCCACGGACACCTTTCTATATATTTACGGATATAGAAATGATCCACAAAATATAGAACTTATGCCCTACTCCTGTCCGCAATTGCGCCATAGACTCGTCATGTCAGATATGCGGATGATTGCAGATGACTATGGATCCGTATTTGCTGACAGTAAAAAAACACTATGGTTTGAGTTCGGGGCTTAAAGGATATATAACTAGAATTGAATATCTTATTGTTTCCTCTACAGATAATGTCTGAAAATCAGTTTGGTATTAGCGATTTTGCACATATATTAGATATTATGTATCTTTTCTATTTTTCTGCACTTATAGCAGACATTGTTTGAAACATATTGTAAAATGTGGTTTTGTAGGTATGAAAATTGAAAAAAAAACACTACAGTGCATGAGACCTAACCCAGATCTGAAGAAATACAGGATAATGTGAGATTGAAATATGCAATAAGTGCTATACCAGACTGTCTTGATGTGCATGAAGAACTTTGATGACGACAACAGGGAGGGAAAGACAGAGCTGCAAATAGCTAGTGTTTTGTAGATCTACATGGTAACATGGTTTTACCCTACAAAAAGTAATACAATAAGTCAAAATGACTGTATTACTCTTGATGTGATTAATTTGACATGCCAGCAAGATTAGTGTTTCAGTTTTTTCCTTGTAGATATGTAATAGATCTACCTTAGTTACATTTATTTTGCAGCTGCTCTTGCAGTGTAAGGGACTTGAATTCAAGTTACATCTGGTAAATAATGTTAATATAATCACTTTTACACTTTTTGTAGTCATGGATTTTATGCTTTCACCAGAAATATAATTTATATTATTCTTTATTATACAGTGCATTATTACATAGCGGTAAATGAGCACTGTAAACAGAACAAACACATTGGGCATAACCCTTCTGGGGTTCACATCTTGTATCCACAATCTTGTATCCTTATTTCAGACGCATACTATAAAGAAACATCAATTACACACAAGCCTTAACAAGCAAAGTATGTGTTTAGAGGGATTATACGTAAATACAGTGAGAAGATGGCGAAGTTGGATTCCAAGGCAGTTCCAATGTTGCCTTTCCGGAATGTTAAAGTGAAGCAGCAGACAAAAACAGAATTTTATTCCACCCGAAAAAAAATTCCTTATCTAGGGCTAGAATGAGTGTGGAGATATGTCCACTGTTCAGCCCTAGCAATAAAACCGCCTGCCTAATGTTGTGTAGTTCCCACTTGTGCTGCCAAAACAACTCGTAACCATCGAGGCATGGACTTCACAAGACCTCTGAAGGTGTTCTGTGATATCTGGCACAAGTGGATCCTATAAGTCCTGTAAGTTGCAAGGTAGGGCCTCCATGGATTGTTTTTGTTTTTCCTGCGCATGCCATGATCAGAGAGAGATCTGGGAAATTTGGAGGCAAAGTCAACATTTTGAACTCTTTGTCATGTTCATCAAACCATTCCTACACAATTTTTGCACTGTGTCAGGGCGCATTTTCCTAGTAAAATATGCTAATGCCATTAGGAAATACTGTTGCCATGAAAGGTGCACTTGATCTGCTACAATGTTAAGGTAGGTGGTAAGTGTGAAAGTAACATCCACATGAATGTCAGGACCCAAGGCTTCCCAGCAGAAGATTGGCCAGAGCGTCACACCGGCTTATCTTCTACCCGACAGGCACCTAGCCGTCCACATGATATAAAAAAAAAAAGATTCCTCAATGAGTTTTGGGCACCCATGACTCTTTTGCCGGTTCACTGGTTGTCCGTCTTTGGACTACTTTTGGTAGGTACTAACCACTGCATACCAGGAACAGCTCACAAGACCTGCTGTTTTGGAGATGCTCTGTCTCGCCGGACCGTATATGTTTTCTCTGGTTAATGATATCCTATGTGAGTGCAATGAATGGTGTCATAAAAAGACTTTCAATCGGTATAACAAAATATTCCCTCTGTTGGATATTACAGGATCCAGAAAAGAGAGTATTGCTGAAATATTATCTCCCACCCAAGAAAGTTTTTATTTCAAGATTCACTTTTCATATTGTTTTCCCATGAATAACATTTATCACCATTTCTCTTGAGTGACCGCACTCAGCTGTTTTCGTATATTCCATAGATTTATATGGAGCTTGTTTTGCATATGCTTAGATGTGGCTTCAAACAACTTATTCTGGACTTCCACAAGAAGTGAAATGGGGCTTCCCTAAGCTAGAGTGTCCTAGCGGTTAGACTCCTGTCAATCTTATATTTAGTTGGTGATATCCTCTGGAAAATCCTTTTAAAGGGAAACTTCTTCCATGTCTGAGTGATATGAGCAATTTCAACATAGAATATGTTTTGTCTGTTATTTAGCAATACAGACACAAGTGTAAAGTCCTGCATGTCTTTTGACGCAATTGTTACAGATATTTGTGATGGATTCCACTCAAAAAATCAGTGGCAATTTAAAGTACTAAACAGTTGAATGGGGGTTTAAAAAACCCCAACCCCATGTAGAAAAAATAAAATAAAAATCTGTACAGAAATCAAAGCATGATCATCCTTTTGTTGAAACACTGTGGATTTTCACAGCGGATTTCATCCATTGCAATGTATCAAAATTTCCTACATAATCTGCATGTCACACATGTCACGAAATCTGCAGCAGAAAAAGTCAGTTAAATGTGGACCTGCCCTTGCCCACATTCAGATGAAAGGCTGGTGGTGTGCATTGATAATCTACATGCCACCAGATCTTTTACTCCAGCGCCAGAGAGGGAGCAAGATGGATGCCCCCCTCCTAGTATATTCATGTATTTCAAAGGTGAAAAAATAAGCTTAGGGCAACCTATCATTGAGCCACATTGTCCTCAAGAAAAAGTAAACCCTGCTGTTATTTAAGAATTGAGGAATCTGGTTGCTACAAAACACTTTAAATTTAACGTGTTTGCCTGGAAATGCATAATGAAATTTTATCCACATTTCAGTTAGTTAAATAATATTCCATAACAGTATAAATTCAATTTTCTCCCTTCTGCCAAGCATCAAATATATTTTTAGATTTACTTTGTTGTATACCAAACATGTTTGACATTACCCAGAATTAAAACCCTTAGTTTGTCGACAAATTACAGACTTGAGACCCTGTTGAGAACACGAATTACTGGAAAGGGAGGATTAGCTGCTACATTACGGAAATATGTCTGTGGCTCTGTATGAAAGCATTATACCAATTTCCATACTGCTCATCAATAATAATAACTTAAAATGTAATGTAGAAAATGTACTGTACACAATAATATAGACATGGGTATAAATTATCACACAATTATTTATTTTCTTCAGTAATAGTGCAATAAAATATGATAGGGCTATATGCATAAATTTGGATTCTGAAACAGTAATACTAGCTCAGGTATTAAAAAGGCTGCCCCATGAAGACAGGCTCCGTTCATGGGCCCTATTAGGGCATGTGGATGTTTTAGAGGGGTTCCCCCTATATGAGACGAAACAGAGAGATGTCCTGTAAGAGATTCTGTAAGGATTTCAGATCTGGTGAACTTGGCCTGTCATTCATTTGATGTCTGGCAAAACAGCTTATTCTGAGGGTTAGAGAAGCTGGACCTGTGACAATCAGCTAACCACCAGGCCGACTTCTGTTTAAATAGGGGTTGTTAATTCTTTACCAACTTTTTTTCTTATTTGCTATTACAGAACTGTAGTTCCGCAATTTAAGACAACGAATACAGGGCCTGAGAAGGTGGGGCATAAAATGTTGTGCACCTTCAACTCCTGCACTAAGCAAAACCTAGTTGCTATACCCTTAATAACGCAGCCAGTTTTGGTCTTCACGACGCAGCAATTTTTGCATTTCTGCATTTTGAAAGTTATAACTTTTTATAACTTTTTATAACTTTTTCTAGGTGCGGTCACATGACCGCAATGTAGAACTAAGTAACGCTGCCACATATAAACATACTTTACATTAGAAAATGTAATTGTAAATGCCGCATGTGCTTGATTTTTGTGGCAGGAGTTGTATTTTTTAATGGCACCATTTTTAGGTAAATATAATTGTAATGCCAGCGGCAGGCGCTGCTCCTGCTGGTGGTCCCTTCCGCGGGGTTGCTCACCTACTACGCCAGCATCCTGCTGCATTATGTCGGCGTTCCATGACCGCCGACATATTGCCTCTCTCCGGCAGTCACGGACTCCAAGGTGCCTCTGCTCACCGACACTCTCCTGCACATGTCCCATAGGGCACAGACGCACTCTCTTAACCCCTTCCCGCTCCTGGACGTACTATTAGGTCATGGTAGCTGTATCGTTCGCGCTCCATGACCTAATAGTACGTCACGGGAGTAATCACAATCACAATCACAATTGTTTGGTCACTTCACCTCCCAAAAAATGGAATAAAAAGAGATCAAAAAGTTGCATGTACCTAAGAATGGTACTGATCGAAACTACAGTTCGTTACGCAAAAAATAAGTCCTCGCACGGCTTTCTTCAAGGAAAAATAAAAAAGTTCTGGCTCTTAGAATAAGGTAACACAAAGTGAATGATTTTTTACAAAAAGTATTTTATTGTGCAAACGCCATAAGACATAAAAAAACTATAAACATCTGGTATCGCCGTAATCGTATCGCCCCGCAGAATAAAGTAAATGTGTCATTTATAGCGCACGGTGAACGTTGTAAAAAAAATAGAATAGTCACCACGCCACCTAAAAATAGAATAAAAACTGACCAAACAGTCGCAAGCATGACATGAAAACTGCAATGAATTCCTCAAGGGGTCCAATTTCCAAAATAGGGTCACTTTTGGGGGGTTTCCACAGTTTTAGCACCACAAGACCTCTTCAAACCGGGCATGGTGCCTAATAAAAAAAGAGGGCTCAAAATTCACTAGGTGCACCTTTGCTTCGGAGGCCGGTGTTTCAGTCCATTACCGCACTAGGGCCGCATGTGGGATATTTCTCAAAACTGCAGAATCTGGCCAATAAATATTAAGTTGCGTTTCTCTGGTAAAACCTTTTGTGTTATAGAAAAAAATGCTATAAAAAGGATTTTCTGACAAAAATAAATATGTACATTTCACCTCTACTTTGCTCTAAATTCCTGTGAAACACCTAAAGGGTTCATATACTTTCTAAATGCTGTTGTGAATACTTTAAAGGGTCTAGTTTCTAAAATGGGGTGTTTCATAGGAGTGTCTGATATATGGGCCCCTCAATGGAACTTCAGAACTGAACTGGAACCTAAAAAAAAAAAAAAATGAGGCAATACTTCGCTTCTCCAAATGAGCCGTGCCTACTCCAAGATGACCCCAGTTTTGACTGTTTGTATAAACGGAGACCCCTATTAGACCGTTTCAGTGCCCGTTTTTCCCAAGCATACACCACCGAGACGTGTATTTCTATTGATGAGTTCTTGGTACATTTTAAAGGGAGGCTTCAATTCCGCCAGTACCTGCCGGGTAGGAGGGCAAGGTATGGCGTGAAGATGTATAAGCTGTGCGAGAGGGCATTAGGGTATACCTACAAATTTAGGATATATGAAGGGAAGGACACCAGTATTCAGCCCCCAGATTGCCCCCCTTACTGGGAGTTAATGCAAAAATTGTGTGTGATTTAGTGCTGCTGGACCAGGGTTACCACCTCTACCTGGATAATTTTTATACCAGCGTCCCACTCTTCAAGTGCCTCGCTTCCAGAAGTCCTGCGGCATGTGGCACTGCTAGAAGAAATCTGAGAGGCCTCCCTAAGACTCTGCTTGGGCAAACACTCAGAAGGGGTGAGAGCAGGGCACAATCCAGCAGCAACATATTGTGTGTCAAGTACAAGACAAGAGAGATGCCACACCAGTAACCATGTACCTGTACAAGGTACCAGTACTGAGACCCCAAAACCGGACTGCATCCTGAACTACAATAGGTACATGGGAGGGGTGGACTTCTCAGATCAAGTCCTGAAGCCCTAAAGCGCCATGCAGTGTGGTATAAGAAGCTGGCCGGGCACATCACACAGATGGCATTGTACAATGTGTAAGTGCTACGTCGATGTACAGGTCAGACGGGAACTTTCCTGGAATTTCAAGAGGTAGTTATCAAGAAACTAATTTTTTAGGGACCAAGAAGGGGGGGCACCCAGTACTTCTGGAAGCGGGGTCACACGCATCGTACCAGGGCAACACTTTCCAGGAGAAGTTCCCCAAACTGGCAAGAAAGGAAAAAGTCACGAGGTACAAAGTCTGCTATAAGAGGGGGATAAGGGAGGACACAATATATCAACGTGACACGTGTCCCGAAAAACTAAGGCTCCATATGAAAGAGTTTTTTAAAATGTTTCATATATCCCTTGATTTTTAATCTACCCCAGTTTTTACTTACCCTGATGCACTCCGCACAGTTTATCCCCCTCATCTTTCCCTTCTGAGCCCTGCTGCGTGCCCAGGCAGCTGATAACAGCCACATTGAGGGTATTGCCATACCCGTGGGAACCCACATTACAGTTTATGGGGTGTATCTCTCCGGTCAAAATGCTCACTACACCTCTAGATGAATGCCTTAAGGGGTGTAGTTTTTAAAACGGGGTCACTTCTTGGGGGTTTCAACTGTACTGGTACCTCAGGGGCTTCTGCATACATGACTTCGCACCAGAAAATCCCCAGTAGGCCAAATGGTGGTCCTTTCCTGCTGAGCCCTCCCATGGGCCCAAACGTCAGTTTATCACCACAAATTGGGCATTGCCTCACTCAGGATAAATTGGGCAACAAAATGGGGTATTTTATTTCTTGTGAAAATAAGAAATTTTGAGCTAAAACTACATATTATTGGAAAATATATATATTTTTTTAACTCCCAGCCCAATTCAAATAAGTTCTGTGAAGAAACTATGGGGTCTAAATGGTCACATTACCCATCAATTAATTCCTTGAGGGGTGTAGTTTCCAAAATGGGGTCACTTCTGGTGGGTTTCCATTGCTTTGTTACCTCGGGGGCTCTGCAAATGCGACATGGCACCTGAAAGCCAATCCAGCAGAATCTGTACTCCAAAGAACACACAGCGCTCCTTCACTTCTGAGGCCACCATGGGCCCAAACGGCAGTTTATCGCCACAAATGGGGTATTGCTGCACTCAGGACAAATTGGGCAACAAAATGGGGTCTTTTGTTCCCTGTTAAAATAAGAAATTTTTATAAAAAATGACATCTTATTGGAAAAAAAATTTTTTTTAATTTCACAGCCCAATTCAAATATGTGCTGTGTAAAAACTGTGGGGTCAAAATGGTCACAACATTAATAAATGAATTCCTTGAGGGGTGTAGTTTCCAAAATGGGGTCACTTCTGGTGGGTTTCCATTGCTTTGATACCTCTGAGGCTCTGCAAATGTGACATGGCACCCGAAAACCAATACAGCAAAATCTGGACTCCAAAGAGCAAATATCGCTCCTTTCCTTCTGAGCCCTCCTATGGGCCTAAACGGCACTTTATCACCACAAATGAGGTATTGCTGCACTCAGGAAAAAATGGACAACAAAATTGAGTATTTTATTTCTTGTGAAAATAAGAAATTTTGAGCTAAAACTACATATTATTGGAAAATATATATATTTTTTAAATTCCCAGCCCAATTCAAATAAGTTCTGTGAAGAAACTATGGGGTCTAAATGGTCAAATTACCCATCAATTAATTCCTTGAGGGGTGTAGTTTACAAAATGGGGTCACTTCTGGTGGGTTTCCATTGCTTTGATACCTCTGGGGCTCTGCAAATTCGACATGGCACCCGAAAACCAATCCAGCAAAATCTGCACTCCAAAGAACACACAGCGCTCCTTCCCTTCTGAGGCCACCCATGGGCCCAAACGGCAGTTTATCACCACAAATGGGGTATTGCTGCACTCAGGACAAATTGGGCAACAAAATGGGGTATTTTGCTCCCTGTGAAAATAAGACATTTTTATAAAAAATGACATCTTATTGGAAAAAATTTCATTTTTTTAATTTCATTGCCCAATTCAAATACGTGCTGTGTAAAAACTGTGGGGTCAAAATAGTAACAACAACAACAAATGAATTCCTTGAGGGGTGTAGCTTCCGAAATTGGGTCACTTTTGGGGGATTCCTACTGTTTTGGCACCTCAACACCTCTTCAAACCTGGCATGCTGCCTAAAATATATTCTAATAAAAAAGAGGCCTCAAAATGCACTAGGTGCTTCTTTGCTTCTAGGGCTTGTGTTTTAGTCCACGAGCGCACTAGAGCCACATGTGGGACATTTCTAAAAACTGCAGAATCTGGACAATACATATTTAGTAGTGTTTCTCTGGTAAAACCTTCTGTGTTACAGAAAAAAACTGAATACAATTTAAATTCAGCAAGAATAGTTATATTTGCAAATGTCACCTCTACTTTTCTTTAATTTCTGTGAAATGCCTGAAGGGTTAAATAAACTTTATAAATGCTGTTTTGAATACTTTGAGGGGTCTAGTTTTTAAAATGGGGTGTTTTATGGGGGTTTCTCATACATAGGCCCCTCAAAGCCACTTCGGAACTGAACAGGTACCTTAAAAAAAGGCTTTTGAAATTTTCTTAAAAATAGGAGAAATTGCTGTTTATGTTCTAAGCCTTGTAACATCCAAGAAAAATAAAAGAATGTTCAAAAAACGATGCCAATCTAAAGTAGACATATGGGAAATGTGAACTAGTAACTATTTTGGGTGGTATAACCGTCTGTTTTACAAGCAGATGCATTTAAATTCTGAAAAATTCTATTTTTTATAAATTTTCTCTAAATTTTGCCATTTTTCACCAATAAACACTGAATATATTGTCCAAATTTTACCACTAACATAAAGCCCAATGTGTCATGAGAAAACAATCTCCGAATCGCTTGCATAGGTTTAAGTATTCCGACGTTATTACCACATAAAGTGAAAGTCCTTAAGGGGTTAAAGGCTCTTAAAGACCCAGCACTTGTGCATTCACAATCTCCCCAACCATTTCCAGAGGCCCAGTGCCTACTTAAAGCAGTTTCACTGGTCACCTGGTGCCTGAGCGACTTTGGTGCAACTTAGTTTGTTCCTGCGAAGGTTCCTATTCGTATATTGCTACCTGCTACTATTCTGCATCCCGCCACCTGCTATCAGTCCATATCCAGCTACATGCTACCAGTCCACATCCTGCTACCAGTCTGCATCCTTCTATCTGCTACAAGTCTGTACCCTCCTACCTGCTATCAGTCCATATCCAGCTACCTGCTACCAGTCTGTATCCTGCTATCTGCTACCAGTCTGTATCCTGCTAACTGAAAAACCTACACAAACCTCGAACCAAAGCAATGGCATGAAAAGGGGTCCCTTAATACAAGTAGACAACCAAAAGCGAAAAACAAAGTGACATAGCCCTTAAAATGATAGTCAACTATATAATATAGAAAAATGAACAATCTTTATTTAGAAATGATACAACAAATATCACAGAATATAAAACACGAATGGTCCACATAAGGAGATAAAGACAGTGCGGTCAGATGAAAAAGACCAAAAACGTACAGAGTCAGCCAACCTAGGGAAGTCAAAAACCGCTCAAATGACCCACAGGGAAATGATCGTGCATGTGGAATGACAATGCCCAGATGTATAGAGAGATGAGGAGAAAATGACTATGCATCAAATGAGGAATATCTATACATCAAATAGGTATGAGTGGGCTATAGAGAATCTCAGCACAAAATCAGGGCAGGGTAAACCTGTAATAGTGCATGGAAAGACAGAAATAATGTCATGCAGCAAACCAAAATGTACACATACCCTGAGACATGGTGGGGAGCGGAACAGACGACCCAAAGGGAAGGATGAAAGATGCCTCAGAGGCATAGTCATTTTCTCCTCATCTCTCTATACATCTGGGCATTGTCATTCCACATGCACGATCATTTCCCTGTGGGTCATTTGAGCGTTTTTTGACTTCCCTAGGTTGGCTGACTCTGTACGTTTTTGGTCTTTTTCATCTGACCGCACTGTCTTTATCTCCTTATGTGGTCCATTCGTGTTTTATATTCTGTGATATTTGTTGTATCATTTCTAAATAAAGATTGTTCATTTTTCTATATTATATAGTTGACTATCATTTTAAGGGCTATGTCCCTTTGTTTTTCGCTTTTGGTTGTATCCTGCTAACTGCTGCCAGTCTGTATCTTTCTACCTGATACATGTCGGTGGCCTTCTACCTATTGGCAACCTGTATCCTGCTGCTATCTGAAAGTGTCACTTCCTGCTATGAATTGTGACCTCAGATCTATGCCTGCCTACCACGGTATCATCTGCCAGTGCCTGAATCCACAGTGTACTTCACCGGTGTCTCCTGGTCCGTTGGGCCAGCTACGACTCACACTGGGTAGCGACCTGGTAGTCTCCCTGCAGCGAAGTCCAGATCCCCGTAAGGCCTTATTTACATGAGCATTGCGCACCTCGGATGTGAAAAACTACAGTTTTTCACGGCCAAGGTGCATCCGTGCTCGACGCTGCGGGACGCGATGTCTCGCATCCCCATAGATGAGAGTCTATGGAGGGATGCGTGAAAAGATAGGACATGTCCTATTTTCCCACGGACCCTTCACACGGTCCGTTGAAACAATGGCTGTGTGAACAGCCACATTGAATTACATAGGTCCGTGGCACGGCCGCTGTTTCAACTGCCGTCCCACGGACATTTAACACGCTTGTGTAAATAAGGCATAAGGAGGTTAAAAGGTGAATACTGGGGAGGTTACTTAGACAACGCCCTTAGAGGTGTCCCAAAGTTATTAGAATAATGCGTTTTACAAACTTTATTAAAAAAATTATGGGGAGGTGGAAAAAAAAACAATGCCGCCATTGATAACTTTATTCTGCGAGTTGTTACGATTACAACAATACCAAATTTATATATGTCGCTATGTTTTTCTACTTTCTACAAAATAATTTTTTTGTGTCACTGCATTCAAAGACCCATAACATTTTTATTTTTCCATTGATAGAGCTGTATGAGGGCTTTATTTTTTCTGAGACGACTTGTAGTTTTCATTGTCACCATTTTGCGTTACATATAAACTTTTTATTCTATTTTGTCGGAGGAGGGTTAAACAAAAAACAGTAATTTGTCATTTTTTAGCAATAATATATCAATTTTAGTGCAAGGGTCATTATGGATGTGGCGATACTAATTTTGTCTAGTTTATTACGTAATATTATGTCAGTTCACTGTAACTGCATTGTTTCTACCACGTAAGAGTACATCACAGGGTGGGAAGGGGTTAAGGGCTATTTTTCCTTTAAAACATAATCATATTTTTCTAATAAATGTAACTCTTGCATCACCAGACATGTTAAAAATGAATAATTACATAAATAAAAATTCAATAGTTAATTGGAAACACACAAGTCTTTACTAAAGACAATTTCTATGCGTCAATATGCGTTAATATGCCTCACATATACAGTAGATGCTCTTATGTTCCCAATTTTGGCTTTGTTTGTAATCAACTTTATATTCTGTATGCATTTGTGCTTTAGTCACAGTACGTTGCAGTAAAGGCCTGCCGATCATTAGAGACCTAATTTCTGTGTAATGTATTTTTATCTAATAGAATATGTAATTGTTCACAGTGATATAAACTAGATGAGATGGAATATTCATCGGAAAAGCCATCTCATGGTATTCTGATGTAACTTACAATCATTGTTGTAAAACAAGTTATTATGTTTTATAACTAAGGCCTCATGCACACGACCATAGCCATGATTTTCGGGTCGGCCGGCAGCGGACTGTCAGCCGCAAGCCGCCCGCAAATGCACATGCCGCGGCCATTATTTTCAATGAGCCCGGACCACAGAAGACAGCCGTAATAAGACATGTCCGTTCTTTCTGCGGTGCGGCCTCCGCCCGGGAGAACTACGGTCGTGTGCATGGCCCCATAGAATTGAATGGGGCCGCAATTCTCCCGTGGATTTTCGGGGGAATTGCGGCCGCAAAAGCACGTTCGTGTGCATGGGGCCTAATGCTAAAAAGGAACGATATAGAACACTTCTACTGTCAAAAGTAGTTATGCTTAAATAAAACAATAAAACTTTAACCCCTTTTCGCCACAGCAATTTTTGGGATATTTAGGTTTTTCCTCCCCGCCTTCCAAAAGCCATAACTTTTTAATTTATCCGTCAATATAGCTGTATAAGGGCTAGTTTTTTGTGGGATGAATTGTAGATTTCCATGACACCATTTATTGTACCATATCATGTAGTAGAAAACTGGAAAAAAAAATTGTGGGTAGGAATAGGAAAAAAACAGTGATTTTTATGTTTATCTATGTTTCAGCTACCTCTTTAAGAAGGGTAACCAGAGAGTTCCATCAGCATTTTTTTTGTTAATCACGTATTTCTGTATTCTGTCAGATTTTATCCAATGTTGATTATACAGAGTGAAATTTAAGGGGACAAAATACCCTATTTACACAATAGACAGTGTACAGGGGTTTAAAAAAATAAAATAAATTGATGGTCTATTTTTAGGATAAGCCATTAATGTGTGATTAGTGGGGTCAAACCCCGGGCCCCCGCAATCCGCAAGAAAAAAGTGGCCGCAGCACTCCAGTGAGAGCTACGGTCCCTTCTAGGTTCATCCAGGCACAGCTGCTCATCCGTACATGATGATTTGAATGGTACTGCAGCTCAATTCCATATAAGTGAATGGAGATTAGTTTGGGTTACATTACAGTAAAAGAGGACAATATGCAAATAATTAGTCTAAATAATCACAAATGTATGCAAATAGTAAATAGTCAGGATTACAAAAGATTATACGTAAATAATATGAATAATTAATTTCACATGGTAACAATACAGAATAAATGGCAGCCATATACTAAAACTAAATACAAGCTTTGGGCTACAAAAATTGATTTTGATTTAGAAATAACTAAGCTACCACAAGAGAGACTAAAAACTCAATTTGATTCACTTTGTCACACCTATCTAACAACTACGAGCATTATATGTATTTATTATATTTGTCTAAAGGGCAAGTCAAAACTTAAATAGACATAGATACTTTCCAAATTACAATCCAGACTTTAAAAGCTAATAAGTAATTAGAGAGTTAATTAGGCAGTTAATTATTTTTGTTAGAAATTATATTGTCTTCCATTTTTAAATTGAATATTAATAATACCAGTCACTTCTTTTTACAATTCACATCTAATGACTGAAGTGGACTACCGGACTATGCCTCATTGCCTTTAACATCATTAAAGTTTTTATTTTTAATTGATATCAGGTTTTGTCCACATTAATCCCCTTAGAGGGAAGATAAAATCTTTGGGAAGAACACATTCATATTACTCTGTAGATAATTTACCCATCAGCCATCTACCATCATCCTAACCAAAAAGACCTACTGAGAAATGGGCCCTTGTGCTTGTGGGAGCTTAAATTACCTTGGGCCACAAGAGGAAGCAGTATTACTAAAGGGGTTTTCCCAGTATAGGAAGTGATGTTATATCACTAAGATATACCATCACTTCTTCATTGGTGGGGTCTGACTACCCGGACCCACACAATCCACATATTGAAGGGGCTATAGTCCTAGTTTATAGAGCTCTGTCCCCAGTTTCATACTTCCCTATCTCCTACCTAATCTTATAGGCACTGTGTTGTAGATAACTACTGTGTTGTTTTTTTAATTATTTTTTAAAACTACGTTTATTAGTGACAAAGTTATGATCATTTTAACATTTATTAAAAAATGTTGTAAAAGCCAACTGGCCATTTTTTTTACTTTAACCAAGTAGGCGTTGTAAAGAAAAGTGTATAACGCTGACCAATCAGCGTCATACACTTCTCTTCCTTCATGTCCAGCTATAGTCACAGAACAGCGTGATCTCGCGAGATCACGCTGTGCCGTCACTTACTGCCACAGTTTCTTCACTGGAGGCGGCTGGAGGCGATGTCTGGTCATTCTCCTGATGCTCTGGCTGTGCTGTGACTATAGCTGGACATGAATGAAGAGAAGAGTATGACGCTGATTGGTCAGCGCTATACACTTTTCTTTATAACGCCTATTTGGTTAAAGTACAAAAAAAACGCCCAGTTGGCTTTTACAAAAAATTTGAATAAATGTTAAAATGATCAGAACTTTGTTACTAATAAACGTTGTTTTTTAAAAAAAAAACAAAAAAACAACACAGTAGTAATCTACAACACATTAGATTAGGTAGGAGATAGGGAAGTATGAAACTGGTGACAGAGCCTCTTTAATGTTGCAGCTTCTTTACAGATTGTCCTTGCTTGGTGATGCTCACTGTGCAGGGAACTGCAATACAGCACCTTTCAAATTAAGTGGAGCTGCATTGCCATTCTCTGCTTAGGGGGTGCCTGGGAACGCCGCCCTGCAGGAATAATGCCTAAGCAACATATGTCTCTTCCTCTTTGGGATCAGAGGGATACCAGTAGTAGGACCACTAGTGTTTAAAATATGTCATAATGTTCATAGATAGAAATACCACTTTAATGGCACTTTATGGTTGGAGGGTCTGGTACAGATCTTTCATTGGGGTCTTGGAGCTTCAATGTATAGTTTTGCCTATCACAGTTTCCTACATTATATGTATAATTTAGATGGATTTAATAATACTTATGTGGAAGACAGCCCTCACCATGAATAATCAATGTCACATAATTCTTGATCCTAAGGGTGCCTTTACACACTTTGATAATGCCTTCAAGATACAACTGTTCTTTACTTGTCTTGAAAAAAAATTCCCTGTTAACATTTGGCGATTTCTTGATGTAATTGTTATTGCAGTCACATTGTATAAAAGTGGGGTACCAAAGTCTAGAAGGGTGGATTAATTGCTAGACCATTAAACTAGTGCATTTACACATCTTAAAAACATGCAATGTTTCTTAAGACCAAAATTTTTAGCATGCCAGAAGATCTGCAAATGCAATTTTAAATAATTACTAGGTGCCTACAAGCATTTACACATTGAGACAATTGTAAGCGACAACTCATATGCATTATCAAAACAAGTAACGACACCTCAAGGAAACATATTTTCACCTTGTTTTGAGTAGGGCCTGCCACTCATTGGATGTAAATAACATAGATATACTTTGGATGTTAACTTTATACCATATCCTTCTGTGTAGAACACTACAAGAACTCCCTTATACACTATCTGCCTAAACACTTCTTTCTATTATCTAAAACAAGCTAGGTGACTCAAGGCACAAAAATTAAACTAGGAACTTAAAGAGAATCTGTCACTATGGAAAATCCCCCATAACTAATGTAATGAGTAAATAGCTTAAAAGACCCAGATTCCGAATATGTCATTTTGTACTTACTTGCATTCTCCCACAGTAAACTACAAGAATCAGTGCGTTGCAAGCTAATTCATATCCCGGACTTATAGTGCAGCGGACTCCTAGATGTTTCATTAGCATAAAGTTCCCTCACTGACAGCTTGCGGATACCTTAATGTTTCAAAATGTAAGACCTGCAGTGAAAACTTACAACCAGGATATGTAAACCAAACATTCACCACATAACGGTTTTGGCCAATATGACATTAATTTAAGAGTATTATTTGATAATCCTGGAATGTACAGATACGGTATCCAAAAAGAGATAGCTCAAAGCAAGCAAGCAGCACATCTGATTGATATGGCACCCTCTATATTGAAAATATGCCTGTCACTTGTTAATGATCTTCAAAGCACCAAGTTGAATCAGAACCCTGCTAACAGTGCTCCTGAAGTGACAGCCTCATAAGAAAAAGGCATCTGTTAGTACTGTGACTAAAGAATGATTACACATGAGGTTTTATCAAAGACAGTAATCTGTTGGATTGCTGGAGAATGATTCCATTCTGGTAACATTCTGTTATTTAAGAGTCTAAGGACTTGAATAGTGCATGTTTATTACAATCAAAGAGTGACTAAGGCAATACTGGAAATCTGATTTACAGTTAGTTACAATTTATATTTATTTCCTACATGTATCTCTGTTTGTATAATCATAATATTATGACTTAATAGTTGCATTATTACATGACCCATAGCTGCACCTCTATATATCCATATATCCATATATATATATATCTTTCATGTGGCAAAACCATTAGAAAAGATCAACCACTTTTGATACCCATTCATACTGTAACTCCTAACCAGTTAATCCTCCATTGCATCCACATATAAATCTGGGTATTATAATCTGGATATACCAATGTAATGTAATGAATGTACAAGCTTTATTAATAAAATAGCACATTATTATTGTATGGAAGCTTCTGCACATACCTATAATTTTATGTCAAACTAATCTCTATTTAAGGATAATAGGGAAGAAAAGAATACAATAATTGAGCTTGTTATATCCTTTCATGTTTAATAGTAGATTTTGCTTCCAAAGTGTCTGCATGTCTGTAGAGCAAGCTTTAAATATAATTTATGTAAGACTGTATAGTCAAAGTATAAGTGACATAGTGCTCTAATGCCCTTTGGTGTTTCATATTCCTCAAAATCTCTGGTCAAACAACTGCTTAAGTATTATAAATCTGCAATCAAACTGCAATAGAAATAAGGTTCTATTAGGATGTGCAATTTTACAAGACAAAATATCCATAGACTGATTGACAACCCATAAATATGGTATGATTTCAGAAATATAAGTATTGCCCTTATTGAAATGCCAGCATTTTCCATTCATTTCCATGAGCATAGGCGTCTACATAATGTTCTACTACAACATAATAAAATATCCTCTAAGAAAAAGCCCACTCACACCCAACATGTTTTGCCTCAAGGCTTTGTGGGCTACTGGTATTTCCGAATATGTAGTTCTCATGGTGTTTCTGCATGTGAACCTGCCTTCTGATTTTCTGCCACTGTACCTATTGTGAGACAGTGACAGGTAAAGTCATTGAGGGAAGGTACATTTCCCCTAGAATCCTGTCATATGTATCCTAGCCTCCAGGGAATGAGTAGTTCTTGCAATAGAAAGCTCTAGCTTTCCAATCTCGGCTTAAGGAAAAGCCGGAAAAAGGGCCTGGAGTTGGATTGGAGAAGAGCAGGGCGTGTTCCCCAATCCCTAGTCCATCTCTGTTTGTAGGACAAGGCTGCTGCTCAATTAGCTGCACCTGTAGCCTGTGTATAAAAAGGTGCAGACACAGTGTGTGGGAGTCTCACCCCTGACTCAGACTGGAGACTACTAAGGCTGGAGTAGCCTGTTTTCTATGTGAGTAAAGACTTGTGTTACTTTGTGTCCAGTGCCTGGTAGGAAGGCACTTGGTATAGTTAGATAATATCCTGTTTAGTTAGTGCTCAGACGAGCAGGATTTATTTTGTATTTTGCCTTGTTGTACAAGAGGCTGTTTCTTTGACAAGAATAAAAACACAGGCAAAGCCCTGTTATGACTTTTAATGCACGGTGTCCCTGTCTCTGGCTACAAAGAAACTAACTGTACCAACCTCTCCTGATGCTAAACCCTCACACTATATACAGTTAGGTCCAGAATTATTTGGTCAGTGACACAAGTTTTGTCATTTTAGCTGTTTACCAAAACATATTAAATATACAGTTATATAATCAATATGGGCTTAAAGTGCAGACTCTCATCTTGAATTTCAGGGTATTCATATCCTAATTTGAGAAAGGGTTTAGGAATTACAGCTCTTTAATATGCAGCTGCCTCTTTTTTAAGGGACCAAAAGTAATTGAACAATTATCTCAAAAGCTATTTAATGGGCTGCATGGGCTATTCCCTCATTAATCCATCATCAATTAAGCAGGTAAAAGGTCTGGAGTTGATTCCAGATATGGCATTTGCATTTGGAAGCTATTGTTGTAAACCCACAACATGAGGTCAAAGGATCTCTCAATGCAAGTGAAACAGACAATCGTTAGGCTGAAGAAAATGAAGAAATCCATCAGAGAGAGAGAGCAGAAATGTTAGGAGTGACCAAATCAACAGTTTGGTACATTCTTGAAAAAAAAGAACGCACTGGTGATCTTGTGAACACCAAAATGCCTGGACGTCCACGGAAGACAACAGTGGTGGATGATCGCAGAATCCTTTCCATGGTGAAAAATACCCCTTCACAACATCTATCCAAGTCAAGAAAACTCTTCTGGAAGTAGGTGTATCAGTATCTAAGTCTACCATAAAGAGTAGACATCATGAGAGCAAATATAGAGGGTTCACCACAAGGTGCAAACCATTAATCAGCCTCAAAAATAGACTTTGCCAAACAACATCTAAAGAAGCCAGCCCAGTTCTGGAACTGCATTCTTTGGACGGATGAAACTGAGATCAACCTGTACCAGAATGATGGGAGGAAAAAAGTATGGAGAAGGCTTGGAACGGCTCATGATCCAAAGCACACCACATCCTCTGTAAAACATGGTGGAGGAAGTGTGACGACATGGGCAATCATGGCTGCCAAAGGCACTGGGTCACTAGTGTTTATTGATGATGTGTCTGAAGACAGAAGCAGCCGGATGAATTCTGAAGTGTTCAGGGATATATTTTCTGCTCAGATTCACCCAAATGCAGCAAGGTTGATTGGACGTCACTTCACAGTACATATGTGCAATGACCCAAAACATTCTGTGAAAGCAACCCAGGAGTTTTTTTAAGGCAAAGAAGTGGAATATTCTGCAATGGCCAAGTCAGTCACCAGATCCCAACCCGATCGAGAATGCATTTCACTTGCTTAAGACAAAACGTAAGGCAGAAAGACCCACAAACAAGCAACAACTGAAAACAGCTGCAGTAAAGGCCTGGCAAAGCATCACAAAGGAGGAAACCCAGCGTTTGGTGATGTCCATGGGTTCCAGACTTCAGGCAGTCTGTAGCGTCCATGGCCACGGGCCGTCGGGTTTACTCACCTCCCGACGCCCGCAGCCATGGAGCCGTGAGCGCTGGTCCCATTCTCCCTCCTAGGAGATGCCAGCGCTCACTTCCGCTCCGGTCTGCTGTGTCCCATAGGGTGTGCGCGCATGCTTGTGCCGGGCCTTAAAGGGCCAGCGCGCGCACAAAGGAAATCGTCATCATCATCAACTGCCATGATTTCCTGGTCTATAAGAAGGCCCCAGGTGTTCTGATCCTTGCCTGAGCGTTGTTAGTTTTCCCAGTCTGTCTTGCATATTATCCCTTAGTGTTTCCCATTCCAGTTGTTACCCGTGCCTTGTTACCTGTACCTGTATCCCGTGCTTTCCTCGTTCCTGTGCCTATTAGTGTAAGCGTGTCAAGTCCTGTGTCATCTGCCACGTCCGGAGGAATCTGCCACATCCTGTGTCATCTGCCATGTCTGGAGGAATCCGCCACGTCCTGTGTCATCTGCCATGTCCTGTGTCATCTGCCACGTCCGGAGGAATCTGCCACATCCTGTGTCATCTGCCATGTCTGGAGGAATCCGCCACGTCCTGTGTCATCTGCCATGTCCTGTGTCATCTGCCACGTCCGGAGGAACTCACCACATCTGGCGCAACCTGCGGCACGTGTGTCATCTGCCACGTTTGGTGTTACCTGCTGCGCCCTTCTCCAACTGTACCAGAGCTGCGGTCACTGGACTATCCAGGTACCCTTGTGCGGGACATTGTATTGCTAGGGTTTCCTGTTGTTTGGCCAGCTGCCTCCCCGCTATGGCGGTACGGCCTAGTGGGTCCACTAACCCGCTACGTGAAACAATCATTACCTACAAAGGATTCTCTACAAAGTATTAAAAAAAAACATTTTATTTATGGTAATGTTAATTTGTCCAATTACTTTTGAGCCCCTGAAATGAGGAGGCTGTGTTGAAAAATTGTCGCAATTCCTAAACGTTTCACAGGATAATTTTTGTTCTACCCCTTGAATTAAACCTAAAAGTCTACACTTCAATTGCATCTCAGTTGTTTTCATTTTAACTGGTTCCCGACCGCTGGCTGTATTTTTACGGCCAGCGGTCAGGTTCCTTAAAACCCGAGCATAGACTTTTTACGGCTCAGGTTTTAACTTGCTGCCCGCGCGATCGAGCAGCTGAATGTCGGGTCTCCGGCTGTTAGTGACTGTCGGGGACCCTGAGGAGAAGATAGAAGCAGCTTTCGCTGCTTCTGTCTTCTCCGATGTCTTGTTACACAGCGCTCAATGAACGCAGCAGCGGCGCTGTCTCTATTCCTCCTGGTGATCATGTGACTGGTCACATGATCGCCGGGTGCCGTTACTGACAGACTGCTGCTGGGTCTTACTAGACCCAGCACAGCCCAGTTAGTGACAATCGTCACTATGAGAGGGCTGATTTCCCCTGTAACTGGGGCTGCTGTGCAGCTCCAGTTACAGTGGAAAAACATGGTGTAAAAGAAAGAAAAAAATATATATAAAGCTCCTCAACAGTCTTTTTTGACCTTTGAGGGACAGACCATAGTAATAAAAAAATAGTAAAGTAAAGTTCAAAAAAATATTAAATAATAAATACACATAAAATACCCACCCCAAAAAAAAACGTTCCCCCCCGCCAATCATTGGTGTAACGCTAGCGCTGACCCAATTACCCTAATATAGACATGTAATATATTAAAATTTACGGTAGACAATGACGACCACAAATAAAAGGTCTATTTTAGGGTAAAACTATGTTATTACCAAAAAAAAATAGCTGAAACGTAAAAAAGCTTATTTTTTTACTATTATTTTCAAACATTATGAATAAAAATTCTAAAATAGCAAAAAAGGTGTGTATAAAAACGATAAAAAAAGAAACCTGCATTGTCTACAGAAAAAACTTCGCAAAAATCACGTTGTTAGCCCAACAAATAAAAAAGTTATAGCCATTTAACTAACACGTGCTAAAAAGGGCTAAACGATGTCTGGTCCTGAAGGCGCAAAATAGCCCGGTCCTGAACTGGTTAAATCCAATTTGGTGGCATGCAGCGCCCAAATCATGAAGATTGTGACACAGTCCAAATAATTCTTGACCTAACTGTATCTCTTCACCTCCCTCTTGGAGAGTAGTTATCCTTACATATTTCTCTAGTGCCCTTCTATGCAGCCTATTGACAATGTACTATGTTAAGATATAGGTATTCTTACCGGCAGTCCACTACAATTGTTTTCTGTGTAGACTTTCCCCCTTTGACAGTCTCTTTGCATTTTTTATGTAATGTGTTCTGATTTTAAAATGTGATTTAATAAAGACATGTTTTATATGCTAAATTTAGCACTCTGTGTAGATCCCTACACCTCAGGGAAACCCCCTTGTTGTTTAAAATATACAATGGGTTCCATGTGTCAAATAACAACAATTTTGTTGCCCAAAGCATCCAATTTGGTTCAGCTTTAATTTTCTTATATGTTACAAATTGGTTACTATGGTTTAACTGAAACACTTTTTGTCAGTGACAGTATTGGTGAGGCAGTAATGGTGGGGCCTGAGGCAGTATAAGGCCCCATGCACACGAACGTAAAAACGCCCGTAATTACGGGCCGTAATTACGGCCCCATAGACTTCTATTGGTACCTTCCCGTTTGCTTATGGGAAGGTGCCCGGGCCGTTGAAAAATATAGAACATGTCTTATTTCAGGCTGTAATTACGGCACGGGCAGGCCCATATAAGTCTATGGGGCTCCCGTAATTACGGGTGGCTATGTGTGTGCACCTGTAATTACGGGAGTGTTGCAACACATGGTACTCACTGTCCAGCAGTAGTCACTGTCCAGGGTGCTGAAAGAGTTAAACGATCAGTGCTGGATAGAGCATAGGAGCTGCACTGATCGGCAGTAATTCATTCAACACCCTGGACAGTGACTACCGCTGGACAGTGAGTACCATGCGCAGCGCTCACAATATAGATTTGTAATGTTTCCTTCAAAAACTCGCAACAAAAAAAAGTTCATACTTACCCAGAACTCCCTGCTTCTTCCTCCAGTCTGGCCTCCTAGGATAACGTTTCATCCCATGTGACCGCTGCAGCCAATCACAGGCTGCAGCGGTCACATGGACTGCGGCGTCATCAAGGGAGGTCGGACTGGATGTTAAGAGAGGGACGCGTCACCAAGACAACGGCCGGGGTACGTATGAACTTCTTTTTCTTTCTATCGCTGCATTCCGCTGCGGAAAATCTGCCCGAAAGGGCTGCCCCTTCTCTCTATACAGCACTGATAGAGACAAGAGGCTGACGATCAGAGCTGGATAGAGAGAAGGGGCTGCCGATTAGTGCAGTGCAATATCTCTCTCTACGTGTAAAGAGAAGCAGAGAAAATGGGTAACCGGGTAATTAAGGACACATATTTACGGGCACTGGTCCGTAAATACGGGTTAAATACGGGTGACAAAGGACCCGCATTTACGCCAGTATTTGGACCAGGGGTCTCAAACTCGGCCGGGTAAATGGGCCGCACATAGAAAAATTTTTAACTGTTAATAGAAATACTTTCAAATTTGATACAATACAAAATTATTGTTAATCAATGAGTTATTTGAACTACTATAATAATACTACATTACTGTAATAATACTACATTACTATAACAATATTATATTACTATAATAATACCGTTAGGTTTAAACTTACCGGAAATTTGCGAGTTTACTCCATGTGCTTATTTTAACAATCCAGTTTTCCAGTTTAAGTGTCACTTAATGCAGTCTGGCTGCTCAGTTGGCAGCATTTGGCAGACACAAGAATATCAAGATTGGGCAGCTTCTTCTTAGATATTGCCACGGTGCCCTCTGTAGATAATGCCAACCCCCATAGATAATGCTACATGCCTCCTAGATAATGCCGCTGTGCTCTCTGTAGATAAAGCCACAGTGCCCTCTGTAGATAATGCTAGACTGCCCTCTGTAGATAATGCCACAGTTCCCTCTGTAGATACTGCCACAGTGCCTTCTGTAGATAACGCCACCCCCATAGATAATACCACACCCCTCCTAGATAATGTCGCTGTGCCCTCTATAGATAATGCTACAGTGCCCTCTGTAGATATTGCCACAGTGCCCTCTGTAGATAATGCCAAAGTTCCCTCTGTAGATACTGTCACAGTGTCCTCTGTAGATAATGCCACAGTGCCCTCTGTAGATAGTGCCACAGTGCCCTCTGTAAATAATGCCACACTGCTTTGTGTAGATACTGCCACACTGCAATCTGTAGATACTGCCACAGTGCCCTCTGTAGATAATGCCACAGTGCCCTCTGTAGATAATGCCACAGTGCCCTCTGTAGATACTGCCACACTGCCCTCTGTAGATAATGGTACACACTGCCCTATGTAGATACTTCCACAGTGCCCTCTGTAGATACTACCAGAGTGCACTCTGTAGAAAATGGTACAGTGCCCTCTGTAGATAATTCACACTGCCCTCTGTAGATACTGCCACAGTGCCCTCTGTAGATAATGCCACAGTGCCCTCTGTAGATAATGCCACAGTGCCCTCTGTAGATACTGCCATACTGCTCTCTGTTGAATACTGCCACAGTGCCCTCTGGAGATACTGCCACAGTGCCCTCTGTAGATAATGCCAGAGTGCCCTCTGTAGATAATGCCACAGTGTCCTCTGTAGATACAGCCACATTGCCCTCTGTAGATTATGCCACAGTGCCCTCTTTAGATTATGCCACAGTGCCCTCTGTAGATAGTGCCATACCCTCTTGAAGATAGCGCCACCCACCCTGTAGATAGCGCTACCGCAACACCACCCATATAAAGCACCATTGGGACTCCCTCTAGGAGTGGAATCCCCAGCCAGAGCATAGGCCGAGGGTTCTGCTCCTAAAGGGAACCCCTGATGTCACTGTCATGTCAGGGGCTACTCCTGGAGCGGAATCCCCTGCCAGGGCATCGGCAACAAGGAATTTGCTCCAGGAGTAGCCACCAACGTCACTGTCCATATATAGACAGTGACGTAAAGGGCTTAAAGTAGCGATGTGCCCGGAGAGCCCTCATCGATCAGAAGAGCTCTCTCTGCTCCTCCGCTCTGAACTAATGCTGAAGCAGGGAGCTGATGGTTCCTTGCTCCAGCATTAGGTTTGACTCACGCAGATACAGTTGGCAGTGGGAAACTGCCCGGAATCCGTGACTGTCCCGCTGAATCTGGGATGGTTGGGAGGTATCCCCCGGGGGGGATATAGCGCTATCTACAGTAGGTGGGGCAATATCTACAGGGGGGTTTCAGTATCAGCAGGGGGTTGTGTGGGCATTGCTCACCTACCAGCAACGGACTGCACTCCTTCATGACATCATGAAGGAGCGCCAGCGCATTCCTCTTCGGCCTGCTCAACCGAGAAAGCTATGGTGCCCCGCAGGCCACAGATGACAGCCTCAGGGGCTACATGTGACCCGTGGGCCACATGTTTGAGACCCCTGATCTAGACACATGAAGATGGCAGCCAATTACTGGCTGTTGCACTGGTGTTATGTCATTATTATTTATTTCACCTCGGTGTGCAGTGATTGGCTTCTGTGGTCACGTTATCGCTGCAGCCCTATAAACAGACCATCAGTGAACCTCAGATTCATGGGCCCAAGCTTGTTTGGTGATTTGTTAGGAAAGGAAGTTATTATACGGTGCATTCGGAAAGTCTTCAGACCCTTTCACTTTTTTCACATTTTGTTATGTTGAGGCCTTGTGCTAAAATAAAAAAAATCATGTTTTTTCCCATCATTCTGCACTCATTATCCCATAATGATAAAGTGAAAACAGAATGCTAGAGATATTTGCAAGTTTATTAAAAATGAAAAACTTACATTACGCATGGACATACAGTAAGTATTCAGACACTTTGCTATGACATTTGAAATTTAGCTCCCATTTCTCTAGATCATCTTTGAAATGATCCACACCTTGATGGGAGACCACCTGTGGTAAATTCGTTTGATTGGACATGAATTGGAAAGACACACCCCTGTCTGTATAAAGTCTCACTGCTGACAGTACATATCAGAGCAAAAACCAAGCCATGAGGAGGAAATAACTGCCTGTAGAGCTCAGAGACAGGATTGTGTGGAGGCAGGGATCTAGGCAAGGGTACAAAAAAAATTCTGCTGCACTGAAAGTTCCCAAGAGCACAGTTGCCTCAATAATTCTTAAATGGAAGAAATTTGGAACAACCAGGACTCTTTCTAGAGCTGGCTGCCCCACCAAACGAAATAATTGGGTAGAAGGGCCTTTGTTGGAGAGGTGACCAAGAACCCAATGGTCACTCTGACTGAACTCCAATGAACCTGTGTGCAGATGGGAGATACTTCCAGGACAACCATCACTGCAGCACTCCACCAATGTGGGATTTATAGCATAGTGGCCAGAAAGAAGTCTCTCCTCAGTAAATAACACATGAAAGCCTGTCTGTAGTTAGCAAAAAAGTACCTAAAGGACTCTCAGAAACAAGATTGAACTTTTTGGTCTCAATTCTAAGCGTCATGTCTGGAGGAAACCAGGCAATGTTCATCACCTGCCCAATACCATCCCCACAGTGAAGCATGGTGGTGGTGGCAGCATCATGCTGTGGGGGTGTTTTTCAGCGGCTGGGGCAGACAGGTCAGGGTTGAGGGAAAGATGAATGGAGCAAAGTACAGAGATATTCTTAATGGAAACCTGATCCAGAGTGCTCTGGACATCAGACTAGGTAGATTTACCTTCCAACAAGACAATGACCCTAAGCACACAGCCAACACAACATAGGAGTGTCTTAGGGACAACTCTGTGAATGTCCTTGATTGGCCCAGCCAGAGCCCTGACTTGAACCCAATCGAACATCTCTGGAGAGACCTGAAAATGGCTGTGCACCGACGTTTCCCATCCAACCTGACGGAGCTTGAGAGGATATGCAGAGAAGAATGGCAGAAAATACCCAAATCCAGGTGTGCAAACCTTGTGGCATCATACCCAAGAAGACTGGAAGCTGTTATCACTGCCAAAGGTGCTTCAACCAAGCACTGAGTAAAGGGCCTGAATACTTATGTCAATTTAATATTGTAGTTTTTATTTTTCAAGATATTAGCAAAGAGCTAACATTCTGTATTTACTTAGTCATTATGGGGTATTAAATGCAGAATAATGGGGAAAACGTAGAATATGGTTGTTTTTTTAGCACAAGGCCTCAACATAACAAAATGTGAAAAAAGTGAAAGGGTCTGATATTTATTTAATTTTTAAAAACTTGAAGCCATTTTAAGTACAGAAAATGTGTTAAATTGTTAATATACAGTATATGTTAAAGAAGAGCTACAGAATATTAGCAAAGGAAATGCATATACATCCCTCCAATATTTAGTAAAATATGGATTAACATTAACAATTGTAATATGAACAATATTAGCAAAAGAACAATTATCTTCTCCCTTTTCTAGGTTCACAGATTACCTTTTAAGACGGACATGGGCATAATGTAGTTCTCTGAACTTATAGCCATGTTACTATATCTCCAAGCAGAGATTAAGGGTCAGTTCACACAGAGCTTTTTGGTGCTTATTTTGATGCGGAAACCGCTTTGGAGGCAGCGCCAAAAAACGGCCGAATTTGCCCCCCCCAATTAATTTCAATGGGAGACAGAAAAGTTTTTCTCCAGGGTGCTTTTTGGAACTCGCGGGGAAAAAACGCGGCATGTCCTTTCTCGCCACGGGTTCTGCCTCGGACCTCTCATTGAATCAATGGGAGGCCGCAAAAAAATGTGCCGCTCGTTTCTGAGCATTTTTCGCTGCTTTTTTTGCCCACTTTCCTTTCATTAGCTTCAATGGCCGCGGACAAAAAACGCAGTGACAAAACGCTGAAAAATATGTGCAGGCAGTTCAAAATCTGCCTCATAATTTCGGAAGAGATTCTGATACAGATTGTTCCTGCCTGCAAAAAAACTCAGTGTTAACAGGGCCCAACTATATAAAATATTACTACTAAGGGCCTGTTCACATCAGCGTTGCCCTTCCGTTGAGGGGTACCGTTGGAGGTTTCCATCAGGTTAACCCCTAAACGGAAAGGCAAACAGAAACCTTAGCTTCTGTTTCCCTTACCATTAATCTCAATGGTGACGGAAACATTGTTAATGGTTTCCATTGGAAACATTGTCACAACAGTGACCAACGGAAACTATTAACAACGTTTCTGTCACCATTCCGTTGAGGGGTTAACCTGAGAAACCTCAGACGGAACCCCTCAACGGAAGGGCAACGCTGATGTGAACAGGCCCTAACCTGAACAATCTTTCTGCTAGAAGTCTACTCACAGATATACTAAAATATCACTACTTAATTTGAATATAAGATAACAAAGTACAGAGATTTTGCCTAAAACCATCCCGAAAACATTGGTGCATCCTGGCTGTACTCACCTAAACAAGTGGGGAATTGGGGAGATAGAAGTAACTTTAATTTCTTATATAGAAACTATACATGTATCCTCAATAAAAATAGGGCACCTCCAAACAACACAGGTCAAAAATAGCAATAAATAAAGCTACACACCCATATAATTGAATAAAAAGGGTGTTCAAGTTTATAAATTTAACCATATATTATAAAATACACTTAGATAATCAGATAAAAGAGAAAATAGAGTCAAGATGGCACTGCCCAAACACTATAGAATAAAAGGAAAACACCTCCTTAGTACCATACATAATATACATGCAGTTAGGGATAGCAACAAACAATAATACAAATAGTATCAAATTTACTTATAGCCAATCACCTAAGTCACAAGTCAGATGTATAATTGTCTGGCTCCAGCATAACCCAATAATATTGAAATATACCTTGGCAAAAAATACAGACATTATAACTGTATAAGTGGCTGGTCAGATATTGAAAGGTAGTGTATTAACGTTTGTAAGGTTTTGGGAAATAAGAAGGAAAAAGCACCTAGAGACGCATTTCACTGTTCTACCAACTTTGTTAGGAGGACCTAATAAAAATATAGCTAATGGCTAGCTGCAGTGGGGGGGCTATTTAGCCTTCCTCTGTAACCCAGGTTACAGAAAGGCGGAAGATGATGGACATGTCAGTACAGATCATGGAACAGCTGCTGATCATTGGTTATGTTATGTGTATGGCTTTTGTACTTGTTCACAAATCAGAGGATAAATACCATCAACATGTTTTCCCAAGAAAATAATTTTAGCCTTATTACAATATTTATCTGTCACCTACCATAACTATATATAATCTGTAGTATAAAAATGTATATTGTGTATAAAACATAAAAGAGTGTGTGTCAGTATATATACAAAATGCACAAGCATTTACAAACACAAAAGCATAAGCTTTGGCTGCATAGTTAGGCTAACAATCAATATCAAGCTTTTTCTTCAGTTGGACTGACTAGCAACAGTTTATTTTTAGTTAAACACACTTGGAAAGTTTCCCTGTCTGTAACATTTCATATTAAATCATAAATAACTAACATAAGGAATTTGAAAAGTTGAAAAAAAACAACGTAATGAAGAACAAACCAAATACCTAAGCAAACAAAAATATCATTACTCATTATACATTACCTGTGATTTGTACAAGTGGCAAACATGACACATTGTAACAATAAACTGCAATTTGCAAATTACAGCAATTAATCATTGCATTCTCTATGATGCCCATTTATCAGGCACATGGCTGTTTTGTATTCATCCAGAAATGCATTTTAGCTACCTTCTAAGATGATTTGGACATGTATAGAAAAGTAACAAATCCCTTACAAAGACATTACATCTATAAAGTAAAAAATGATGTTGCTCTTTGATTATTCGCTAAGTAAGCAGGTATAACATACAGATAGAAAAATAAAAGAATAACATTGAGTCAGAAAGCAATGAATGCTAAAAACCTGCTAAAAATAACCCTGCGGGTAATGATATATATTGAAATGCTGCTTATTTGACTTGGTATTCTATCTCTGTAATTGAGTGCATCATTGAATGTATTGATATTCCTGTATAAGTGCTTCATTAAGCTTTTATAATGTTGCCATACATCATATACTTTGTGTTCCTTCTACAGCTGTCTGCTTTATGGGAAGGGAGCAGAGCTTTCTAAATATCTAAATATACCAACTCTCCTATGTTTCTATTAGAATAATAATGGCAAGTAAACAGTATACCTGCATTTTCAATGAATTTGTCTAGTATGGCATTTTAATAGGTAGTTCTATTAGAAGTGAGTAGGGATTTGCTGCTTGCTGCAAGGCAGCTTGACTTTGTTCTATATCCTACGTGTTAAACAAAGAAGAAGAGCTGACTGTGATGTTGGCAATAATCTACCAGAGATTTGCACAATTCTAACACATTGATGTAAGGAAAGAAATGTAATGTTTACAGTTGTTTTTATAAAAGGGAGAGGCGTTCACCTTGTTATAAAAATATTGGTCTAATTAACCAAGTACTGATGATCATATAAAAAATAAGACTATAGACACTCAATCCTGGACTATTGTTCAAAGACTCGAAGCAGGTCAATTTCAGCCTCCTTTTTACAGTAAATTTTATATTTGTACTCTTTTAGACAAAGTATGGTATGATGTGAAAAAAGAATACAGCAGCTTGAATTTTTTTCTAGATTCATCTCCTCTCTGGTTCAATAAATCTTTTCCAGAGCTTGGCAATACTGATTATGCAAAATTCTGGATAAAAAAAGGAGTCTTTAACATTTCGGATGTATATCGATAAATTTAGAGAGTTGGAGGGCATCTTGGAAGGAGAGGTAATTACCTGGAACATGCAATTTAGATATGCACAACTATTACATGCATTAACCAAATTAAAAGAGTAAATAAAAAAATAACTATTACTTTTAAATTTATGATATTTTGGCAGCACAACACGTTAATAAAGGATTTATTTCTAAGGTATATGATTGTTTAATGATTGAATAATCCCAACACATACCTATTAGTTTACGTTCTATATGGACAGAAGATGTAGGCACTGTCAAAGAGAGGACACATATTCACAAACTTTCACAAAAGGTTATATGAAATGGAGCACACAAAATACTAAATTTTTGATTACACATCGTCTGTATTACTGTAAACACTTATTACACAGAATAGGGTATTCTGACTCCCCGACATGTCCAAAGTGTGACTTTCCTGATTCTAATTGGATACATCTGATTTGGAGATACCCCAAGTTGGTCAGATTCTGGACAGATGTAATAACTTTAAATTGATAACTTAAACCCATTTATGGATATAAAAACCTGTATACTGGGTGATTCTGGCCAGCTAGGGGTAATTGCTCTGACTGTTTTGGCAATTTTGAAGTCCTGGTATGTGGCAAGAAAATTAATCACTAGGCTTTGGTTGAGTAAAATAACTCCAACCCTTAACTTATGAAAATCTGAAACTTCTAGGTTGATGTCATATGAGTTCTATATCTATAAATCTATAGGCTTTTTGCAAAGTGTCTTTGACATATAGAATAAAAACCAATGAAACTGTTTTTCTGAAATTGTAAAACAAAATGTCCTTTTTCTTTTCTCTCTCACCTGCGGTAGGGAGGGTGGGGGTATACAATCTCCGAAGTCTGACTGATGTGCTTTAAAAAATGGTGTCTGAAATGGTAAATATAAAGGGTGAAAACAATGGCTGCCATACGTGCACTCTAGCCCCAGTTCAAAGGATGGCATAAACTTCCTACTCACAGTGCAATTGGTTGAAATCCTTGCACAGCTCTTGGTAAATCAGAAATCCCCAATAGAGCTTTCAGCACTGTTGATTTGTTGCCAATCTGAATATAGGCAGGATTTCTATTTACAGCATACCCCTTTAGTATTTAAATTAAGTTTCTGCCACTATATGCATCCCCGTTGCATGCTGTTTGTTTACAGCACGGAGCAGCAGTTGTGGGGTGTGCGGCGTGCCAGTAGTTTTAGCTTGATGCTGTGTAGTGCTCGCTCTGGTATCACGCTCTGCCTTCCTCCTACTAACGCGTTCCCACTTCCCAGGCCCAGTGCATCTCCACTAGATTATGCAATAAATCCCTTTCTCCATTGGCTCCTCAGAAGTAGTGACTATTTATCCAGCTGATTCCATGGACACAGATGTAAATGCTGTGCTGTTCTGTCTGTAGTAGTGCTTTTAGTAGAGCTGTGGCCTGCAGAGTACAGCGGGGACCTCACATGCATGTTCCCTAATAATAAACTGGCCAGCCCCTGTATGACATGTCACTAATGACGTTCCGTATACTGGGGAGCGACTAATGGCTTCTGCACCATAGGATAGGTATACGGGATGTCACTAGAGCAGGACCTAAAGATTACAACACAAGTTACTTGTCGAGCGGCAGCATCGGGAAAGGAGGACACTTTTGTAAAAGTAAGTAAATTACAAAGTTTGTCCTGCATTCATGTTTGTCATGCTAAGCCCACTGAAAGCAGAAAAGTTTATAAAAAAAAGAACCTTCAAAACTTATTTTCTAAATCAGAAACCATTTAAGTACAATAGCCCCCTTTCCTTCCTTTACATGCCCTTACTTTAGGTTACCTCTTAATGATGTATAGGTAAATGGATGGATGTATGGGTGGACGGATGGATATATATGGGCTAAATGTATGTTTTTCAATTTTTCTTCATTCTGTTTCCAAGTCCCTATTTCCCAGTCACTATAAACAGTACAACAGCTAAAACAGGAAGGTCACATATGCAAAAAATGTGTTGTCTATTACTTTTCTTTGCAGAATTTATTTGTCACCTGCTTCTGTGAAATATTGTGATAGGTTAAAAAAAGGTAACTGTTGTACAATATGTCAATACATAAATACTTGTACAATTTTAAAATTTAAAATTGTGGGCTTTTGAAGAACATTATTCAGATATTTTTGCTATTATTCATGATATTTCAGGGTGCAATCTGGAATGTATATGGGAAGAAAACATCAGGTTACTAGCAGGAACCTACAGTGGTCATCACTCCATAGAAATCAGCAAGATATAATGCCAGCTCATTTCTCACCATTCACCCAGGATGCCAGGAGATATTTTCTTTAGGTATATTTACAGGGGTCCCAATATGTGTAGATAACATTTGAAATAATAAACATGAGGAATTTCTTTAATATACAGATATTTAATGAACAGATATTGTAGAGTTGAATTTGTCATTCAATTATTTGAAGCTGCATTGTGGTAACTCCTTTCCTATAGTCACATCATACAGTCCTACATAAAATTACTGATAGCACATCATGCAAGTTGGGCCAGTTAAAAAAATTCTGTTCTGCTATCTTTAGGCTGTCAGTTTGATAACATATACAGTATATAATCGGCAGGACAGTTCAGTACATTGTAAAAATTGACATTTATTTGATATATGAGGCATATTTATTTAATTTCATTTCATTAAGACCATTCTAAAACAGGCTCAAGATCTATTCAGCCAACTGTTATTTTATGTCTATGGCCAGCCTAACAAGACATTACTCAAAATTCTCATTTGTATAAATACCCTCCAAAAATATCTCCCCAGTTTGTAGGACATGGTTACCCCAGTTTTACCACTGTGACACACTCATAAATCTGCCCATAAGTTTCAGAAGTATCATATTTGCATGTATTTAAGACATTAAGACACTATAATTAAATAAATAACTGACAAATATTATTCATCAATGTTATTTTCTTTCAGGAGTTTTCAAGTTCAATGTTTAGAAAAATAATAATATTATTAGAAAAGGCAGAAAACAATGGCAAGTTCGGCCTGATATTGTTTATAGCCTGTATCACATTCATTAACAGGGTGTGTCCTTACTTTATGGGGGAAAAATACTGGTGCGCTGCTCGCATGGTACACCGGCATTATTTGTTTTTAAATTTCTCTCATTTTAAAAATCTCTGCTTGCTCTCAAACAATGGAAACCTTTATTGTTTACTTCCAGAGGATAACAATCTGTCCTGGTTATGTGTCAACAAAACAGAGCACTGCGCTTAAGAAACAGAATCAAGATAATAGCTTCATAAAGTGATAAAGGCCCCAGTAATAGCTGAAACATTGCAAGATGGGTGAACAAAGAAAGGGCTGTTTGTTTGGGTTTTTGTTTTTTGTTTTTGCATTTTACCGGAATGCTGCTGGTTTTTATTCATATTGTCCTGGTTATGTGATGGTCACAAAAGTGCAATGCTTGTTACCAGGGCTGCACATCAGGCAATATCAGGTAAATGCTGGGGCCCACAGATGGAGGATGGACCCACTGCTGATCTCTGGCGTGCATAACATCCTGCACAGTTTTTCTTGACACAATTGCTTTTTTTCTGCATTTAACCCATAATAAAGTTTCTACAAATTACCTTTACTATAAATTACTTTTAACATACAGCTATGTTGACATAAAATTATAAAAGTTCTAGCTGTTATGTCTATGAATGTGAGAAGGCATAACCCCAAAAAATGTATCTGGCTATATGAACAAGTACAGCATCCACATTTTCCAGCAGTAAAAGGGTTAACTTAAAAGCTTTGCAGCATACAGCCTCTTAGGGTATGTTCACACATAGTAAAAATGAAAGGAACATATCTTTACGTAATCTTTACTGAAAACCCCCACAAAAAATTGCAACAAAATCTATGACAAAAATGTCATGATATCATTATTGCTATAAGGTATACTGGGTGAATGAAAGAAGTTAAAGAGGCTCTGTCACCAGATTATAAGTGCCCTATCTCCTACATAATCTGATCGCGCTGTAATGTAGAGAACAGTAGTGGTTTTTATTTTGAAAAACGATCATTTTTGAGCAAGTTATGAGCAATTTTAGATTTATGCTAATGAGTTTCTTAAAGACCAATTGGGCGTGTTTTTACTTTTGACCAAGTGGGTGTTGTAAAGAAGTGTATGACGCTGACCAATCAGTGACCAATCAGCGTCATACACTTCTCATTGTTGCAGCTCAGCTTCTTTCACTGCACAATCACACTGTGCTGTGGATCATGCTGGGCTGGAACAATGAGAAGTGTAGGACACTGATTGGTCACTGATTGGTCAGCCTCATACACTTCCTTACAACACCCACTTGGTCAAATGTAAAAACACGCCCAGTTGGTCTTTAAGAAACTCATTAGTATAAATCTAAAATTGCTCATAACTTGCTAAAAAAATTATCGTTTTTCAAAATAAAAACCACTGCTGTTCTCTACATTACAGTGCCGATCAGATTATGTAGGAGACAGGGCACTTATAATCTGGTGACAGAGCCTCTTTAAGGCATGAGGGGGCCCACTGTGACTCTATCGCCCAACCTAGAGCCGGTCCTGCTTGTTACAAGAGAGAATTCAAATAGCTGTACAGTAACGAGCTGTGCAGCAGTATCATCACATGACAAGGGCAGATTTTCATCCTCTGGAAGTAAATAATATATTCCATTAACCCCCTCCCGCCCGCACACTCTTCTGAGGTCGTGCAGGTCCCCAGTCTTCAGAGACGTATTTTGGCATTGCTGTAGAATAGGCTGATGAGCGCTCCTATAAATGCTCATTCTCTAAACAGGAACTGTAACTTACAGCTCCTAAAATTAGAGAAGCCTATTGAGTACAGCTGAGATAGGAAAAAATTCAGACCCCAGCTGTTTAACCCCTTGCTTGCCATGGTCTGTGACTGCGGCATGATCAAAGGGGACTCCTCTCTCCGATTGCGTCACCGGAAGCCTGGTAACATGATCAGAGACTGCGGTAACCCTTTGCAGTCAGCCTTGTGGTCTTAGAAAGGATGCTCTATATGCTTGCTGTTAGGGCACACTAGCAACCTGTGACACAGTATAATGTATTAGCATACAAGAGTATGCTAATATATTATAAGTAAAAAAAAAAGTCCATCAGCCTTTCTCAAAGCCTTGACAAAGAGTGGGTACACGCAAAACGGCCGTAGGCTTGTGTTCCACATCCTAATGTCCTGCTCTGCTAAATAAATGAAGAAAGATTTCTACTGATTGGTGAGTGCCGTTCCTCTTCTTTTTGTGCATAAAAAAAGTTATGGCTGCTGAAAGGCAGAGAACCTAAAACGGAAAAATCTGATCATTAAGCCATTTCCGGGCTGGTCATTAAGGGGTTAAAACGACAGCAAATCCCACTGTGGGATTAAACACTATGGAATGTTTACCTGTCAGGTGCTATATCCTAGCATTATGTCCCATTCTCTCCAAAGAATTACATTTTACTACATTTACAAGAAGTAATGACTCATGTGAATATTTTGTTGTTGACATAAATTAATATTTTGAGAGAACATTGCCTTTACAGAAACAGCCTCAATAATGCTAAATTATTTACCACATGCCATGTGGAAAGCTGAAGCAAATATAAGAATTATATCAATTAGTCTTCAGAACACTGTACATTGGAAGAAGCACAAATAAAGCTCAATTATTATTTTCCCTAATCTAGTTGTCCCACAGTCAAATGATTAAAGGTTCACAGCATGTAGTATTCTAAATATAATTTTTGTCTTTATATTATTTTTTGGCTCCCCCCTTTGTTTTCGCTGCTGCTCAGACTGGTTAGATTAGCATTAATTGGACTCCATGCTTTGTTACTTAGGAAAGTCGTTATTCCTTATTTGTTGATTAATAGCATTGTGGAATATGCAACACACAGAAGCAAGTAATTGAGGTTTATGTCCATGGTTGGTTTACTAGCTATGCATTAAGTATAAGGCCTCATGAACACGACCGTGCACTACGGCCTGCATACTATCCGCAATTGCAGGTAGCATAGGACACTTTCACATTGGGTTTGTGGACCCACTGGGCCATACCGCCTTGACGGTATGGCAGCTGGCCAACAGGGCGCAGGTCACAGTCTATAGTTCATATAGTGTACCTGTGGCAGCTCGGATAATAGCAAGGCAGGCTCGGCTCGGACTAGGCAGCAGGTAGACGTCAGGCGTGGAGTAGCAGGACAGGCGTGGAATACAGCACAGCACGACTACAGCTCAGCACGGCACTTGACCAGGATAGCACGGGATACAGGATATAGGATACAGGTACGGGGAACACCTGGAACTGGAAAACACTAGGAGACCATTTGCATAGACAAACTGGGTACGATACAGACACATTCTATCCTATGGACCAAGGCACATAACCGTTTCCACGGTCTATGCGTTGTCCAAGAGCACGGACCAAAGAAAGGGAAAGTCCTTTTTACGGGCCGCGGTCCGTCTCCTTAAAATCAATGCATATCTTGTGTATACACGGTCAGTGATTGCAGATGGCCCACATATGACGCCTTGTCATGATGCCTGATACGTTATGCACTGTAATTTAACATTATGAGTGTTCCTATTGACTGATCAGAATTCAATATGAAGAACAGTAAGAAAAATCTAAATGGTAAAGTTAACCTTGTGTGGTTAGTTTAGCTTGATCAAGAATATTCTATATTTCAGCTGCTCAAGTTTTCATTGGCCACTGACTCAAGATTTTGTGCTGTTTCTGCTGCCCACGTCACTTTTCTAAAAAGTTATCCGAGCTTAGCAGAAAGGGGTCGGGGGCCACCGCGGCATGAAACATTACTATAATTTACACCAGAAACTTTCACTCTGTAGTGCACGAATAACCAGAGATCTGCCTAATTTATTAAAAGACATGCCATAATTTCACACCATGTGTAATGGGGGATTACATGTATCCAACACTTTTTACAACAGAACTAGACACAGATGACATCACCTGGTACTGAGAATGAAAGTCACCTCTCATACTATAAATACTGCGGATTTTCCGCCACAAATTTTGTTGCAAAAAATCTGCAGCATAATACAGTAGCAGCAAAGTGTATCAGATTTGAACAAATTTCATCCACATACTGCGTAAATGATAAGCGAAAAAAACACTCAGAAATTGACCGTGTGGTATTTTAATCCACAGCATGTTAATTGTGTTTGCGTAATTGCTGCCTTATTGTTGCGGGCTTTGCCCATTGAATTCAATGGGGAGGCAAATAGCCTCAACAAATAGCAGATGTTGCATTTTCTGCAGCGGAACAACCGCAAAAATCTCAACTCTCAAAAATCATCGTATACTTACCCAAAATTCTGGTTTTCTTCATCTAGGCCGACTTCATGGGATGACGTTTCATCCCATGTAACCGCTGCAGCCAATCACAGACTACAGCAGTCATATGGGATGAAACATCATCCTAGGAGGCCGGCCTGCAGAACGGCAGAGGGACCCGTCGCCATGGCTACGTAAGTATAAAACTTTTTTTCTATGGGCAGTTATCCACAGCAGACATTCCGTCCGAAAAACTGCCCCTCAATTTGGTGTGGTTTTTCGGCCGAACTTCCATGCGGCGCCCGGGGTGGATACACTGTGTGCTTTTACGCAGCGTATCCGCCCTGTGTGAACATAGCCATAAAGAAAGTCAAATATTGGTCATGTTGTATCAGGTTGGCTACTGCAGAGAGGAAAATGTATATTCAAGAAGTTTGTCATGAAAAAAAATGACATTTTCGGTGAGGTTTATGAAAACTATGGCAAAAGCTCTGATCGCTGAAATATGAAAAATGGGTGGGCCCTCATTCAATTATAAATGGACAGGTTTTAGGCCGGGTTCCCACGTAGCGTAAATGCTGCAGAATTTCCACAATGGAATTCTGTGCGCAAATTCCGCAGCATTTACAGTAGCAGCAAAGTGGATACGATTACAAAAATCTCATGCTCACACTGCGGAAATAAACGCAGTGTAAACGCTAATAAATTGACCTGCTGTGCGGAATTTAAATTAAGTAAATTTATGCTGCGTTTTTCTTGCTTTTCTGTTGCGAGTTTTCCCCATTGAATTCAAAGGGGGTGTCAAACACGCAACCGAAAGCCATAAGTTGCGACTGCAAAAAACGGAACTCATAAAAAAATAATCCACAACTCTCTCCTTTTTCCTACAGTCCGGCCTCCTGGGATGACGTTGCATCCCATGTGACCGCTGCAGCCAATCACAGGCTGCATCGTCATTTTAGGAGGCCTGACTACGCACAGAGAAGAGGGAGGGGGTAAGTATGAACTTTTTTTTTTTTTCACAGCGCTACTTTCTGCAGCAGAAATTCTGTTAAAAAGACCACACCACAAAGTTCTTTGGACAGCAGGTGAGGCGGGTTCCAGGTCAGATGCGCTGCGTAGTTTTTACACAGCGTATCCGACCCCTAGGAACCCGGCCTTAGGCTGTCTAGGTTTGGGTTCCCACATAGCATAAACACTGCGGAATTTCCACAGCAGAAATCTGTTTGGAAACTCTGCAGCATTTACAGTAGCTGCAAAGTGAAAGATTTAGCTAAACTCATCTGCTGCGGAATTTATGTTGCCAATTCAAGTCTATGGGACAAAAACGCAGCATCTCCGCACAGAACCTGATGCATGACTTTTGTGTGTTTTTTTCTGCAATGTTTGGCTGAGATTTGATAAATCTCATTCACTAAGCTGCAACTGTAAATTCTGCAGAATTTCCACACACTGCTGCATGTGACTGCACCCTAAGGGTTGCTCACACGCAGGGGCGTAGCTAAGGGCTCATGAGCCCTGGTGCAAGAATTCAGCTTGGGCCCCCCTACCCCTCCCCAACACCACAAAACCCCTGCTGCGCCTATGGCGAGTCGCCTTGCCCAACAGCCCCCCCAGTATAATTCCCCCGATAGCCGCCCCCACAGTATAATGCCCCCCATTAGCTGCCCCATACAGTATAATGCTCCCATAGCTGCCCCCACAGTATAATGCTCTCATAGCTACTCCCCATAGTCTAATGCCCCCATACAGTATAATGCCCCCATAGCAGACCCCATACAGTATAATGCCCCTCATAAATTCCCCCATACAGGATAATGCCCCCATCCCATAGCAGCCCCATACAGTATAAAATTCCCCTCATAACTGCCCCCACACAGTATAATGCCCCCCCCATAAAGTATAATGCCCCATAGCAGCCCCATATAGTATAATGCCTCCATAGCTGCCACATACAGTATAATGCTCCCATACTGTATAATGCCCTCCATAGCAGCCCATACAGTATAATGCCCCTCATAGCTGCCCCCACACCGTATAATGCCCTCCTTAGCTGCCCCAAACAGTATAATTCCCCCATACAGTATAATGTCCCCATAGCAGCCCCATACAGTATAATGCCCCCTTTAGCTGCCCCCACACAGTATAAAGCCCCCATAGCTGTCTCCCTACAGTGTAATGCCCCCATAGCTACCACCATATCCGCCCCCAGACAGTATAATGCCCCCATAGCAGATCCCATATGGTATAATGTCCCTCATAGCTGCCTAACACAGTATAATGCCCCCATAGCAGCCCCATACAGTATAATGCCCCTCATAGCTGCCCCCACACAGTATAATGCCCCCATACAGTATAATGCCCCCATAGAAGCCCATACAGTATAATGCCCCCTTTAGCTGCCCCACACAGTATAAAGCCCCCATAGCTGTCTCCCTACAGTGTAATGCCCCCATAGCTGCCACCATATCAGCCCCCCAGACAGTATAATGCCCCCATAGCAGACCCCATATAGTATAATGTCCCTCAGCTGCCCAACACAGTATAATGCCCCCATAGCAGCCCCATACAGTATAATGCCCCTCATAGCTGCCACCTTATCAGCCCCCAGACAGTATAATACCCCTCATAGCTGCCACCATATCAGCCCCCCATACAGTATAATGCCCCTCATAGCTGCCACCATATTAGCCCCCTCCTTATACAGTATAATTCCACCATATGTGCATAATAGAAAAATAATAAAGTTACTTACCTATCCCCGTTTCCACGACAGGTGCAGGAGATCCTTCTCCTCCTTTGCCCTGTGTTATGAGTGACTCGGCGCAGACAGGTGCGATGACGTCACTAAATCGCGCCTGTCTGTGCCGAGACGCTAATAGCTCACGGCACAGTGAATGCTAGAGGAAGGAGCCGTCAGCTTCTTGCTCCAGGATTAAATTCAACTGGTTCTGCGTCCTGAGGACGCAAATACAGTTGGAAGCAGGTCCTTGGTGAGTGGTTCGCGACCCCCCGGAGGTCTTCACACGACCCCCCAGGGGGAGTGCGACCCACAGTTTGTAATGTATTGTGTCGTGTAGTTTGTGTTTGCGGTGGAGAGAGGAGAGGGGGGCCTGTAATTTAAAGCCCACTCTCCTCTCTCGACCGCAAACACAGACCGTACAATACAACAGACAGTACAATATAACACACATACATTACGGACCTCCTTTGCAGCTCACCTGCAGTCTTCCATGCTCTTCCGCATCGGCTCTTCCACAGTGGCTGGAACGCCCTCACATGACGTCACGGTCACATGTGACTGTGACGTCTAAACAAACCATGCCCGTAATCAGGAAGTGCTGGCATCACGGCGCATACAAAGTCAGTATCAGCACGCTGCGTGGCGCGCTGCGGGCCCCCCAGGCTCAGGGGTCTGGTCGCAACTGCGACGGCTGCGACCCCTATAGGTACGCTACTGTTCACACGGCTTATTTTCAACCGTTTTTCGTTTAGCGTGTCTAAAGATACCCTAACAGTGGCCATAATATTAATGATTAGTTGGTGACAGTTTGATAAAAACTGATGAAAACTGATGCAAATATTAGTTTGTCAATTGTTTTTCATTATGAATAGATCGGATGCAGGTATACTGCAAAAAATTGCAACTGCAATCTGTAAGTGCTAGGTATTGTGGCAGGCCTTTCAACCCCCGCACCCCACCCCTATTGTGTTCTTGAGAGAAGCTAAATGTCCCAGGGATAGTAATGCTGGTTAGTCTATTAGTCAATGGGGGAGTTTTATCAAAACTAGTGCATGGAAATAGTGAGGTAGTTGCCCATAGCAACTAATCAGATTTCATCGTTCAAGGGCCTTTGGAATATGAAAACAGCAGGCTGATTGGTTGCCACGGGCAACTGCTCCACTTTTGCCTTGCACTAATTTTGAGAAATCTCCCCTAGTGTCTGAGTAGTGTCAGTAGCTACTTGAAAAGCCCAAGTACTTTTGTTTAGGATTTTGTTGTTTTAAATGGTTAAAAAACCTGCAAACAAATAATAAACACTGAATACCCTTACCACAAGGCAATTCTCTCTTATAAAGGTATAAAACCTTCCTTCAGGCCTGTTCCCAATGTTCCAAAGTTAAATTCAAACAAAGGAAGAAGCAGAAGCGGCAAGCTGTTCAAAGTGAAGGGATTTTACTCATCTGGAGTTTGATAAATGATCCGTTTATAAAGCCAAAACGTAGAAGAATGGATGAATAAAAGACCCTTACTTTAAACAAAGTTTTCTTTTCTTTATGGTAAGCAACCTGTAAACAAACTAGGTGGTCCGTGAAATGAAAATTGCTGCTGTGAACTGAATTTCACAGCCACTGTGGCTTTTCTAACCCAGATATATTTGATTTACACAACATGCCTACCACTTGAAAGGTGCAAAATATTTTTTACTATGACATAAACATTCATTAAAACAAAAAACAGAAACTGTACTGTGCATAAGTATTCACCCCCTGAAAGTTAATACTTTGTGGAGCCACTTTTGCCTGAAAATACAAATGAAAGTCTCTTGGGGTATGTCTCTATTAGCTTAGCACATTAGACACTGGGATTTGTATCCATTCGTTCAGGCAAGACTGCTCCAACTCCTTCAAGTTAGATGGGTTGTGTTGGTGTACAGCAGTCTACAGGTCATGCTATAGATTCCCAATTGGATTGAGGTCTGGGCTATGAGTCGGCCATTCAAAGATATGTATTGTCATTGTCATTGTCCTTTTGGAAGATGAACCTAAGTCCCAGTTTTTACCTCTGGCAGACTGAAGCAGGTTTTCCTCAAGAATTGCTCTGTATTTACTGCCATCCATCTAGCCTTCCATTCTGACCAGTTTTCCAGTCCCTACCGATGGAAAGCATCCCGACAGCATAATTCTGTCGCCACCATGCTTCACTGTGGGAGTGGTGTTTTTTGGGAGATGGAAAGTGTTTGGTTTACGCCACACATAGTGTTTCCCATGATGGCCTAAAAGTTAGATTTTAGTCTCATCTGACCAGAAAATCTTCTTTCATGTATTTAGGGAGTTTGCCACATACTGTTTGTCAAACTCAAAACATGTTTTTCTTTAGGCAATGTTTTTTGTTTCTAGCCACTATTACATACTGCCCCTCTCTGTGAAGTGTACAACTTATAGTGGTCCTATGGCCAGACACTTCCATCTCCGCTGTGAATCTTTGGAGCTCTTTCAGTATTATCGTTGGTGTCTATGTTAAATCTCTGATTAATGCCCTCCTTGCCCGGTCTATGAGTTTTTGTGGGCAGCCTTCTGTTGTCAGGTTTGTTGTTGTGCCATATTCTTTCCATTTTATTATAATGGATTTAATGGTGCTCCATGGGTTGTTCCATGTTTGGGATTTTTTTTGTAACCCAACCCTAATCAGTTTTGTTTTTTTAACAAGCTACTTTGCCCATTCCACTGTAAAAATTGGACTATTTTGTCTGGTCCATTACATAAAATTAAATCTAAAATGCATTATAATTCCAGGTTGTAATGTAAGAAAATCGGAAAAATACTAAAGAGGAAACATACTTTCGCAAGGCACTGTATGTCAATGATAGATGTCACCACTAGCTGTACTCATTAAAAATAATTCTTTATATAACTAGCTGTGGCATGCACACACACTTAATTAACTTTACAATAGAGAATACTAGAAGAAAATATCACATTCTATTATTTAGCTTCATTATAAATTCAGCCATGCCTAATAGACATATATATTCCCATACAGTGATATAAAAATAGAACATTTATTGCGTAGAAAATTAAACTCAGAACACGGTACTATCATTACAACTGTATTGATGGTATTAGTTTGGAAGGTAGTGAAAGCAACACAAAACCAGGTATGTTTGGATTTTTGACATGTGCTAGGCCACCAGTTCACATGAGTATTTGTGGTGATCCTAGTTAAATGACACACACGTAAATGGGTGATTAGTCCCTTTATACTCATAGTTTATGGTTAACATCAATATTTTATGACATTAGTAATCAGCGGGTACAGTACAGTGCAATCCACCAGTGATCTACATGTCCTATATAATGTCTCCAGGATTTATATATTGGAGAGTCAGATCATCATACCATAAAATGTGTTAACTTCACTTTATCGGCCTTTAGAAGGATGTTCTTTTCTGGTAAGCCTGACGTACTTTTGGCATGCTTTGTGTAAGATTATGATAAACAGGCACTTTTTGCATCTGATGCTCGTACTAATTGACTGTTCACTAGACTGGAGAGGTGACATGATTTAAAAGCAAATTATTTTCAGTCAACTAATTTATCTTGAGATAATGAATGTGCGGAAAATCCTCTGAAAAGAAAGTAGGGCATTATTGTGATCCAATTTCATACAGAAATCCAACTCTAGCAAATGATAAAGTCTTTGTTCAAGAAGTATGTGATTTGAAGAACTTAGCATGAACAATAAAAGCTAATTGTAGACAATCTTCAATACTTAAATACGATTTTCAGATTTCCTAGAGCATACATATATTTTCCAAGCAAATAAATTAGCAATGTTGAAAAATTAGCATCACACTTCAATTCTCAATATTAATGTGTATAAAAGCACATTGTCAATTATAGACTTGATCCACACCCGAGCTGGCAACGACTGAGGACTCTTCGATCTTTCTTAAAATATAGTAAAAATATCATAACCTGGCAATGCTAAATATTCCAAACTCAAATCAAAGTATTATATTGTTTGTATGTCATGCCACGTTACAGACCATTTACCTCGGGCAGAAATTATTCCGCATCCACTCTTTTACCATAATAGTGAAATGGTCACATGTTAAATCCCTCAACGTTATCCTATTCTTCCCGACCTCTCCATACACATGCACGCTCGGTTCAGCTGAGTGTGCATGTATTCTCAATTGGCAGATGAGATTGAACCACTACCAGACACCTTTGGTGGCTGCTTATGTCAAATTCAACATGTCCAATCCATTTTTCCCCTACATCTGCTGATCGAACATCTAATACACATTAGATGGTTGGTTAGTCCAGCTAAAATCGTAAGGTTTGGCCGGTATAAGTCTAATATCTATGGCCACCTTATAACACTATAAGATCCTTTTTAAGGATTTGAGCTCTAGTTTTTGGGATTCAGAGCTTAAAATCGCTTGCTATAATTTATACATCCATAGAACTAAATTACAAAATTCTTACAACCTGCAACCACCACAAGGGGGAATTTGCTGCCTTCATATTTATACAGATCCAATTGAAGTCAATAGCTTAGAATAATACCTTCAGAAGGCCATCCACACGTAGAATAGTTAACAGATATCAAGTCCTTGAGTTGATAATATATGAGTCACTAGTAACAAATTATATAATTTGGTAATTGGTTGGTAACATATATTTATTGTTATTGCATAATTTCCTGGATCTAACAGAAAACTGGTCTTTTTGCCAGTGGCAACCAATCAGAGCTCAGCTATTATTTCTTACACGAGTTAATATGTTGTACGTCAGTCATATTGAAATCAAAGATAATACAATAAAGATCAGTAACAGTGCCACTCTTTTCAATGGGCTATGTCTGGTACTACATTCACCTGTTTCTGGGGGGGGGGGATACATTTTTTTCTAAACTCCTTAATATCAGTGTACATAATGACAAAATCAACTCTGCTGCATCTGAATATTGTTGATGAAAAAATAAGCTAATAAAAAAAAAAAAACATGCCTTTTAGGCCTCATTCACACTCTGCTTAGTATTTTGTATCTATTTTTTTCCTACCCAAGAGTAAATGAGGCCATACTCTAGCTTTTCTTTCTAGACATAGACAGACCACACAAAGATCACTCAATATTTACCCATATTGTCTTATAAATATATTACTAGGTTTTATCTATGGGTTTAATAATGTATGTGCTAATGGACAGACATAAAAAATTAAAAATTATTTCAACCACCATTAAATTGACCAAAGCTCTTTATACCTTGCTCTGAACTGACTGTTCGCCCAGCTGGTCAGTTTCCATCTATGCTAGAATAGTATGTAAGAATATTATGCTATTAATTCTGAGTATAACAAGCAGTTTAAGTGATAGAGAAAAAGAAAGCTCTTTAATCTACTGGTGCAAGGAACATAAGTTCTTGATGAGGACAAGTACCAGACTATATTCAGCGGTAGACTTGCTTCAGAAGTGTCAATCGAGTGTTACTTGTGTTGGACTTGTAAAGGAGAATTCATGATTGATAAAGTGCATGGACTTTCTAGGCAGAACTTTACATTCAGCTTGGTAGGATATGTCCTGCTGTTATCAAAGAGCAAACGATAAGATCCTTCTGTCAAGACAAAACAACTAAGTGTAACTGTGCCGAGAAGCACTCTTTGTTTGTAACAGTTAATGTGTAAAGCAAATTCTCTTTGCAGGTGCTGAAAATTGATCACGCCATGTAACTTTCCTGCTTTGTGGGGAAAAAAAAGAGTGCATATAGGTTTGTGACCCCGCTGTGGAGAATTCAGAAATCAATTAGAAATGCCAACTGCACAGATTGTTTAAAAATATACTGAGAAAGATTCACGTTCCCTTGCCTATTCATTCAGCTTGTACTTTATTGCCATGCCAGGAATATAAAAGAACAGCAAATCCCGTTGCCCATTTCTAAGTGATACATGAATGTTAGCTTTTCAAGTTTTTTCTGCTTATTTCATCAAAGTCTATTTTTGCTGTGTAATCTTTTTGTCATGTGACAGTTCCTGCAAATTCTAAAATTTACAAAGGACACATAAAGGGAATGTTTTGTCAGAAAATGACCTATTGATTAAATAACGGTTTTGGGTTAAATATATTTTTGAAAACATTTTTTTTTATTTCATTTTCCAAGACCACTATCTATCAAACTGGCTACTGAGCCCTTACAAAATTATAACACTACCTGTTTTTTTAGAGATTACTTTTCAACTTGTGTTCTGTACACTGGGTGCAGGGTTAGCATTCAACTGAATATAATCAGAGGCAGGCTTACAATGATAGGCAACACCTCTACCATAAAGCTGGAGGCAGAAAAGACAGGATCACACCATTGGTGATAGGTGATGGGGGCAGCTCACCAGGAGGGACCTGCACAGTGACCATGTGTCATAGAGCATGCCCACAACACTCATAAAAGTCAAGTCATTTTCTGACTTCTGGTTGTCTATCGTTTTGAAGAGTTTTGCTAAAGCGTGAAATGTTACACACTGGAATTGATGTCAAGGTGTGATATTTTAATTATTATGTACCAAATACTTGCTGGTTTTATTTTTCTCTCTCAAGTACACTGAAAGTAAATTTTCACACACAGACACACTTGCATGATCTCCTCAATAACCCTCAATAACTCCGCAATAACCCGGTCTCCACTATATAACTGTATAAGCAGCTTCTAACCTCCTCTACTGTCTTTCCCATCTCCTTCATAGATTGTAAGCCCTTATGGCCAGTACCCTCTCTCCTTGTTTGCCAATCTGATTCTCTGTAAGCTCATGTTTATTGTACTTGCTTAGTTTTAAAGTTTATTCATGTTATTTTGTTAAACCCCCGCTGTTTCTTATATAGAGCACGCTGGAAGTTATTGCCACTTTAAAAACAAATTATAATGATAATATCTCACAGATGCTTTCAAGTAGTTTATATATATATATATATATATATATATATATATATATATATATGTAAAAGGTACAGGTTAATAATACATAAGCACATAATATTATTTATGACTTCGGTGATGTGAAATATAACATCAGACTTTACGCTTAAAAAGCTGATACAGATTGTGATGAATTAGTCATGTCAAAGCTGTATAAATCCTTCTAATATTGATTGATGCGTTAGTTCAATTATTTTGTCCCACGACTCTAAACAATTTTGCTGAGAAAAGTTTTTTGGTCTAAAGTAGATACAATCTTACGTTCATACCACATTCCTGCCAGACATATCAGGGACATGTGGGATTTTTTTTATGGGAAAAATGTTTTATACTTAAATAGGGATGCAACTTTATACCATTTGCATATGTTTTACCAGACCCAGTAAAGTTATTTTAAAAAGAATGTATACAGTTGGTATTTAGTTGGGTACACATTGAATGTATATCAATAATTACTTTTAGTGGTTCTTTTAGTAAAAGGGTTGTATAGGATTACAAAAACAAGGCTGCTTTCCGCCAGGAACAGTGCTACACCTGTCTAGGGGTTGTGTCTGGTGTTGCAGCTCAGCTCCATGGAAGCAAATAGTGCAAAGCTGCAATACCACATACAACCTGTGGACAGGTGTGGCATGGTTTTGGAAGAAAGTATTTATATTTTTCTAATACTTTAGAGGTCAAGTTAAGTTATTTTGCATCTTTGTGTTCACATGGACCCAAATGTGTACTGGAAAAAAAGTATACCCATGTATAAGTAAAATTACCTTACTGAAGCTCAGATTTCTCTTTTTTGGAATGTAGGAATCATTATTAAACGGGAAATTTGATAAGGTGAAACTACATAGGCCCCAATCAGTCTTCTGTGGCACAAGTATTTATATACAAAATAAGGACAAGGAGACATGCACTATTCTATATAAATATGAAAAATATCACATTTTATTAGTTGATAAAACATAGGGGATAAAATTACATAGAGGATCCAATTCAATCAAGCTATACATGCTATACATGCTATACACACAGATAATTATATAGTAGTCAAAAGTAGTTCATAGAATACATAATACTGTGTGTCATCAGTGATATCTAAATTAAATGATCATATGCGCAGATGGGTATAAGGTAACTGTCTAAAGCATTGTTGAAAAATAGTAAGAACAAACTTGGATTATATATCCACAAAGAAGAAGGGCATAAACGGAGTCTCCAAAAGGAGCAGTATAATGGCCATCCACCTCCACTCTGAAAAATGGCCTATCAAATGTGCAAAAGAAGTTCTAAATAGATAAATATCTCAAGCAAAATAGCTTACCCATAAGTGCAGCGTGATCCGCGTGCCTAGTGTATCCCACCGACGCGCGTTTCGCATAAATCGCTTTTTCAAGGGGTGCTCATTCTGTGGTAGAAGACCCATTGCTAGGGTCTTCTTTTGGATATAAATTCACAGGCTCTAGATAGCAGTACACCCTGTATTTTCCTGATGGCCTTGCCTACAGTCCCTTTTGGATTTTCAATATTTTCTATGTTGGATTTTTCATGAAGGATATTACAATTCTTGCTAATCATAAACTTAGGCATTCTGTTGAGTAAATTCTATCACTTATTATAATTTTAATATGCTTCATGTGTAAGGCAATGAAAAGAAACTAGGCACAGATCTAAGACAAGTATCCTTATTTTATTTTGTTAATGATCTGCATTAGTAATCAGCAAAATATTTTTTTTTTAAAAACACAATAATTAAGCCTAAAGCCTTGGAGAATATTGTTGAGAACTGTTTGTCTACAGTTCTAAAGATGACTGATCTGAAGTGTTCTATTCTACAATACTAATCCGATGTTCAGTTTTGTGACTTTCATCTTTGAATCTGTATTTTTTTCCACAGGTTTGTTAAGCCATCATTAAAATAAATGGCCTTGGTGTATAGAATACAAATATCAGCATTGACCACAATCCATTGCTCTATTAATACGCAATACCAGTCTCCAACTCTCTGTCTTTATTTATCAGATCTCTGTAAAAACATATCTTGATATGCTGTCTGAGTATGTCATGAGCTAACAATGACAAATCTGGTGGCTTGTTCAAGGACTGCTTCATTTATACACATTGCTTAACCTCAGTAAGACAGTAAAGTTGTATGGAACAGCTAACACAGTAGTACTTTAGTCGCCCCGAGTAATTCAGTAATTCTGTAGTGGTCTACTTCACTATTAAATTTCAAACCTCATTAATAAAAGTCATTACCTCATGTCATCACCAATAATTTATACATTTATTTAACTCTATAGCTGTTTTTCACAGCCTGTGAGAGGGTCAGACTGCTTGTCTGCCTGTGTCTAACCCTAGAGAACGATGTACAATCTGTAATGTAATATGAACAAGATCTCTTCACTCAGACCATCAATATGATAGTAGATATAGGAAGGAAGAAAGATTTGCTGATGCAATATGAGTAACAAAAGAGCTGGGAAAGGAATAAACTAGGAATAAACCAGTCATGTATATGACACACAGGGCTCTATATGCCACTTTTACTGGCATGGCTTGCCAATAAAGAAAAAAAATAACGCTACTAACAGAAATAAAAAGATAATCAGATTATTTACCCTTTTCTTATTTTTCCCCGGCTATATCCCTTAAAATTTGGACCCATTGCTGAATAGTCACTAAATATTTTAAATAATTCTTATTTGGAAACGTTGTCAAATACATTATGTTAATGTGTATTTAACAAAGCCATGTTTTTTTCTGCAAATTGAATATATTGTTTATTTACAGACAAGTTGCTCCTAAATATCCCTTTACCCCGTTGTTCATGCAATACAACATATTGTTACAGAAAATAACATTACATTTGTGTAGTTGTCCAAAGAAAGTCCCCTCCTTATTAAACACATTCCCAAACCAAAGCCGGGTAGTAGTCAAAAGTAGATTAGACAGGACAATGACTTGAGGTTACAACTGTGCCCTCAGCCACCAAGACTCTCCCTAAAGCTCAACCCCAATCTTTTTTTAATTAAATCAGAGAGAGTGTAATAGTTCCTTCTGCTTCAATGACTTAAAAGGGTATTACAGTCAAAGACATGCATGGCATATCTGCATAATATGCCATAAATGTCTGATAGGTGGGGATTCCAGCTCTTATTGAAATAATAGTGTTCCTGTGATGAATTTGAAGCCACTGGCCCTTCTTGGTTTGCTAAAGGAGGGTCCCGAAACAACCGTTCTCTCTTAAGATGGGGGTTTCAGAGGTGAACCCCTTTTCTGATATTTATGGTATATCCTGTGGATAAGCCATAAATGTGTTTTATCGGAAAGAAACTTATATAACCAATTAAATATATTTCCATCCATGGTTGCTTGCTGAAAAAAGTATTTTGACATTTAAGAAGCAGCTTTCTTTTTTGTATTTTTTATAAGTAAAAATTTAAAAATGACCTTAATCGTATATGGACTGTGTATAGTCCATGTTTCACATGACATAGTTCTTACAATGCCATATTATATTATATAAACCTAACTAATGCCCAGCAGAAAGATTTTTCAGTGTGGTTACAATCCATAGCAACAGGTTAGATTCAATCAGTAAGCACATATTTGTATGCAAATAGGATGTCAAAGCAGCAGGAATTATTAGACAAATGAGGTCTGAAATTGCCATTGGGCATTTATGTTTGTATTTAGTATGGGCTAGACATCTGCTGCATGTATTTTTTTTTCTTTGAGTCATGTGATGCATTATCCAATTTTATAGTATGAAAACAGCATGCACCATTTATGAAGCCTGAAAAAGGATATTAAGATATAAAAGAAACTAAATGATACAGTATCAGATATCCAGAAATAAAAAAATGTTTAGACTTATAGAGGAAAACACATCAGAATGCAGGGGTAGGGTCTTCAATCTCGAATTTAATTTACCGTGTAATCATTCTATCCCTGATTTTAAACTACATACATTATTCTAAATTCACTTGCCAAAGGATTAAAGCTTTAATTGTAAACATCATCAATATATACCTTTTAATTTATAAAAAAGTATATTAGAATATAAACAACTTTAGTGTATGTGCGAACCTAAAAGTTTCTAAAACATAGAAATGCTTACTCAGTATATTCACTTTACTGTACATATTACAAAGCAAATACATAGTTTAAGTAAAATTCCAGGCAAATGCTCACAATTAGTAAAAAAAAAAAAAAACCCACGAGGGTCATTTAACATAACAGGGCTGTTAGTTTTGTCACACTGGTCCCCAAATGCAAGTTTCCAAGATGCTCTATAAACTATGGCTCCCTAATACCACTGGAAATAATAAAATGGCTGCATGTTATTAGGCTGTACAGAAGAACTTGTGAAAACGGCACCTGCTACTCTGGCATCAATTCCTGCTCGGCAGCTATTGGCTGAAACTACAATGTATTATCACTATAAGTTAGCTGGACCCACAGCGGCAATATAAAATAGCATTAAAAATTCTATAATCCTGTGCTACCATATTGATTAGAGTAGAACGAATCAATTCTACACTAATCAAATTTGGTCTGAATTTCCCAAAAGTTTTGAATTTGGCAAAGTCCAAAACCATTGGGAATTTCGGCACACATGAATCGCGGCAAAATGGCGACAGCTATTGTTATGATTAGAAAAAGGACCTCATGAACCTGGGTGGGCTTCCCCATATTGCCTTGCCGGCAGACATCCTAAAATGCACTGCGGTCATCCTTCCTTCATGTTGCTGTCACTTTGAAATGATATGCTTAGCTTAACATTAAAGAGCTTTAACGGGATTGGATTTAATTTAGATACTGTTCTTGAAGACATCAGAGAGTCAGGCATAAGTTTTCAGGGCAATCGGGGCACTTTTTGAGTCGGACCCAAAACTAATTTTGGAAAATTCGCTAATCTTTAATACTGATATTTAAAGGAATATTATTACAAGTCAAATGTCAAGTAGGGATTTTGCCGATGGAAGTAATAATAATTCCAAGAGAAGTGCAACTACTGTTCCCACCATGAATGAAGACGTAGCTGTGCATACACTGCCACTATCCAGTGAAAGTTACAGAAACATTTCAATGTTCCTATTGATTGTATCCCTAGGGCTCTATTGGCATGTCCTATTGGGATGTCCAAAAACTCTAAGTGGGGAAACTCCTTTTTTCCACACTAACTTTGGGTAATAATCACTATAAGTAATAGGCTTCCTGGTACTTCAGGAATATTATTATGGTTGGTTCCACATACAATACATCCTCCTGCTTTCACTCATGGTCCTATGTTGCCACTAGTACGCTCACAATATTGCAAACATCATAGGTAACATAGCTGGTGTTATTTATGTCAATGTTAATGAACAGTGTTAGGTAAATGGTCACTGAAGTCCAAACAAAAGGATATTCCTGATTTCAGGTTTATTTAGCCTACTGGCTAGAGCAGTTGATTTCCTAAATAAAAAATAAATATTAAATGATATGGCAAAAAAAAATTTTGAAGCTAGAACTTCAGCCTAGCTGGTCAACTTGACCAACAATCAGAGTTAAAGAGATTGTCTGAGATTAGAAACTAAGTCAGCATTTTTTCCAGTAACATTGCCACTCTTGTCCATGAGTAGAGATGAGCGAACTTATGAAAAGTTCGGTTCGGCTAGTTCGCCGAATTTCACGAAAAAGTTTGATTCGGACCGAACTAGTTCTGACCGAACCTGTAATTTCTGTGCGCCGAGCATGGTACTGTCCAGGGTGCTGAAAGAGTTAATTGGCTGTACTAACTCTTTCAGCAACCTTGACAGTACCATGCTCGGCGCGCGGAAAATACAATTTTAATGCAATAAAAAAAAAATTAAAATACATTCATACTTACATTCCTCCTGTCTGGCCTCCAGCGATGACGTTTCATCCATGTCGCCGCTCGCTGCAGCCAATCACAGGCTGTAGTGGCGGTCACGCACGTCACGTGACCGCCTCTGCAGCCAATCACAGGCTGCCGCGGCCTCTGCAGCCAATCACAGGCTGCCACGGCCTCTGCAGCCAATCACAGGCTGCAGCGGCCTCTGCAGCCAATCACACGCTCCTCTACTGAAATATTCTGTGCTGCTGTGAACTCTGCTCTTACCATTACGTAGCTCTCAGTCTGTTACCTCTCCTCCACTCCTGTCCTCAATAACACCTTCACATGATTGGCAAGTCACCACCCCACACAAGATCCGCACGCTCATCTCCTGAAATACTCTGTGCTGCCTTACACTTTGTGGACAGGTCAGTATCCCGTTTCTTTTAAATGCTGCTGGGGAACCCGCTCGATCCACTATATAAGGCTGCGCCTCCATCCTCTTCTGCCCCAGTCACTTATTCCCAAGCACTGTAGTGCAGCCTTATTGTAAAGGATCTGCCAGGCACTACGTCTGTGGATACTCCCAGGATTAATCAATCGACACCTGAGGCCGGACCTCTTAGACTGACTCCGGCTCCCACCAATCAGGGTGGCAGGCTCAGGAGTGGGAGAGCCTATCGCGGCCTGGTCAGTCGGAGTTAGCTCCGCCCCCTGTCCATTTATACCTGCCGTTTTCTCTTCCTCATTGCTTGTGATTCTTCCTGGTTTCCTGGCCCTGCTACAGCCTTGCTACAGCTTACGCTTATCCTGCTTCGCTCTGACCCCGGCTTGCTTCCTGCTCCTTGCTCTGCGTTCGTATACTTCGTGTCATCCTGATTCTGACTGGCTCGTTGACCACTCTGGTTTCCTCACGGTGTTCCGTGGGCTACTGCCCCTTCCCTTGCTTGTTCCCTGTTTGTATTCCCTTGCACTTAGTCAGCGTAGGGACCGCCGCCCAGTTGTACCCCGTCGCCTAGGGCGGGTCGTTGCAAGTAGGCAGGGACAGGGCGGTGGGTAGATTAGGGCTCACTTATCCCCTTCCCCTCCTTCCTGCCATAACACTTATATAGTGGATCGAGCGGGTTCCCCAGCAGCATTTAAAAGAAACAGGATCCTGACATGTCCACAGAGTTTAAGGCAGCACAGAGTATTTCAGGAGATGAGCACGGCCTGGCACGGCCGGCCACGAGCAGCCGGTCATTTTTCCGAGCCGTGCTCCCATTATAAAGTATAGGAGCACGGCCCGTAAAATAAAAAAATAGAACATGTTCTATCTTTTTAACGGCACGGGCACCTTCCCGTGAGAAAATGGGAAGGTACCCGTGGCTAACAGAAGTCTATGGGCCCGCTATTTCGGGTCGTAATTACGACCCGTAATAACGGGTGTTTTTACGGTCGTGTGCATGAGGCCCCGTAATGACGGGTGGCTACATGTGTGCACTCATCATTACGGCAGCGTTGCTAGGCGACATCAGTAAATAGTCACTGTCCAGGGTGCTGAAAGAGTTAACTGATCAGCAGTAACTGTTTCAGCACCCTGGACAGTGAATTCCGATCAGAATATAGAGTAACCTGTAAAAAAAAAAAGACGTTCATACTTACCGAGAACTTTCTGCTTCCTCCACAACGGTCTCCCGGCCGTTGCCTTGGTGACGCGTCCCTCTCGACATCCGGCCCGACATTCCTGGATGACGTTACAGCCCATGTGACCGCTGCAGCCAATCACAGGCTGCCGCGGCCTCTGCAGCCAATCACAGGCTGCAGCGGCCTCTGCAGCCAATCACAGGCTGCTGCGTCAGGAAAGAAGGTCGGACTGGAGGAAGAAGAGGGACTCGTCACCAAGACAACGACCGGGTACGTATGAAATGCTTTTTATTTTATTTTTAATCAGCAGCCTCTTTTTTCTATCAGTGATTGATAGAGACAAGTGGCTGCCAATTTGTATAATATTTTTGACCGGGTTCGGTCAAAACGTGTTCGGCCGAACCCAGTGAAGTTCGGATTCGCTGCGAACCGAACTTTTCCCGATGTTCGGACCGAAACCGGGTTCGGTTTTCCCGGTTCGCTCATCTCTATCCATGAGCAGTGTTTAGTATTGCAGCCATGGCCGGCCTTAGCTACCTGTGACCTGTGCGGTCGCACAGGGCGCCGGGCGCCATGCTATAAGGGGGGCACCAGCGGGTAAATTTGACCAGTGCTGCGGCTACTGCTCGGGGCACCAGCGGGTCAGGTGTCACTCACTGACCTCAATACTGGCTTCCCCGCGCCGTGACTACCGCTCCCCCGCTCCACTTCCACGTCTGACATCACTCAGGACGCCAGATAGGGAGGAGACCATCTTACCATGCATTCCTGGTCTGGCATGTACTGCTATTTCCCCAGGGCTCCGCTCCAGCAGCATCAGTGGGCACAGTGCACTGTAAGAAGCCCAGCAGGTCAGTCAGACTGTGGGCTTTGGTTGTATGGGGGCACTTATGGGGGTCTAAAAATGGCAAATAGAGGAGAAGTTAAAATAAAAAATAACTTATACTTACCTTTCTCCTCCCAAACATTCCTGCGCTGGGGGCTCCCGTCATCCCTGTTCACTGTTTGTATACAGAGCAGCTGCAGCGGTGATGTACTGTCGACGTGATGTCACCACTGCGGCCGCTCTGTATACAAACCGAGAACAGAGGTGACGGGAGCCCCCAACGCAGGAACGTCTGGGAAGAGGGAGGTAAGTATGGGTTGCTTTGCTTTTTCATTTACGTTTTTCACTACCCGCCTTCCTAGAGCCATAACTTTTTTTTATTTTTCCGTCAATAGGGTGGTGGTTATTTTTTACGGCATGAGTTGTAGTTTGTATTGGCACCATTTAAAGTACCATATAATGTACTGGGAAACTGAAAAAAAAAATCCTTGTGGGCTAAAATGATAAAAAACCTGTGATTCCTCCATAGTTTTTTGGGTTTCGGTGCGGTAAAAACAACATCTTAAAGAGGCTCTGTCACCAGATTATAAATGCTCTATCTCCTACATAATCTGATTGGAACAATGAGCAGTGTATGACACTGATTAGTGACTGATTGGTCACTGATTGGTCAGCCTCATACACTCCTCTGTACAACACCCAGTTGGTAAAAAGTAAAAACACGCCCAGTTGTCCATTGAGAAACTCATTAGCATAAATCTAAAATAGATCATAACTTGCTCAAAAAGGATTGTTTTTCTAAATAAAAACCACTGCTGTTATCTACATTACAGCGCCAATCAGATTATGTAGGAGATAGGGCATTTATAATCTGGTGACAGAGCCTCTTTAACTTTATTCTGCGGCTCAATACGATTATGGTGATACCAAATGTATATTGTTTTTTTTTTATATTTTACTACTTTTACAAAGAAAACTATTTGTTAAAAAAAAAAGTTTTGCCAACTTTTTTTATATTTTCGTCTAAGCGGTGTGAGGGCTTATTTTTTACGGTACGAGCTGTAGCTTTTATTGGTACAATATTTTGGTACATGCAGCTTTTTGATCATTTTTTATTACATTTTTTTTAGAGCTAATGTGAACAAAAAACAGCGATTTTGGCTATTTACTTATTTACTTTTTTTTTACGGACTTCACAGTGTGAGTTAAAAAAGAAGTAATGAAAAGTACCAACATTGCCCAAGTGGACAACAGTTTTAATATTTTTTTCTGTTATACAAAAGATAGCCTTTGAGTAAACGGTGTAAGGGCCAGTTCACACGTTGCGTAAATACTGCAGATTTTCCGCAACGGAATTCGTATCAGAAAATCTGCAGCAAATACAGAAGCAGCAAAGTGGATGAGATAAAACAAATCTCCTCCACACACTGCGTAAATACTGAGCGGAAAAAACTGACCTGCGGTGCAGAGTTTTATTCCGCAGCATGTCAATTGTATTTGCATAAACGCTCCTTATTTGTCGCAGGTTTTCCCCATGATATTCAATGGGGAGGTACATTCCGCAACAAATAGCAGTCGTTGCGTTTTTTTGCGGCGGGTTCGCTGCGAACCCGCCGCAAAAAAACGCAACTCAGAAAACAAACAACTTATTATACTTACCTAGGAATCTGTGTTTTATACTCCTGGGATGACGCTTCATCTCATGTGACCGCTTCAGCCAATTACAGGCTGTAACGGCGGTCACATGGATGAAACGTCATCCCAGGAGGCCGGCCTGGATGATGTCAGAGGGCCGGCCTCCTAGGATGACGCATCATCCCATGTGACTGCCGCTGCAGCCGTCTCCTGGGATGAGAGGCTGGCTAAGTGCTGCAATTTTTCGCAGCAGACATTGCAGGCGAGAAACTGCCCCAAATTCCCTGCTGCGCAAAGGGCGGATACTCTGTGTTCTTTTACGCAGCGTATCCGCCCCGTGTGAACTCAGCCTAAAGGTAATTTCACATTACATCTTGCCCATCCATGTAATGTATGCACCGGGAAAGCTCCCAGAACTTATGGTAAACAGCCCCATACACCTCATGGAGGTTAAAAAAGCCTCAGTTCGGATGGGACTGCGCTATTTTATGTAGTGGCGTCCAGAAAAAATAAATGATACTGCATGTTTTTTGCATCTATTTAATGTATGCACCAGGAACTTTTCCGCCGCATATGATAAATGATCAGGCAGGACGTAATGTGAAAACAGCCTTACCAAAACATAGGCCTTATTCACACTGTGCTAAAAACGGCCGAAAAATCGTAAGCAGAACGCCTCCAAACATCTGCCCGTTGGGAAAATGGCAATCTGCTCCGACGGGGCGTTTTTTTTACGCGGACGTTTTGAAAAACGGCCGCGGAAAAAAAATGGCCACGAAAAAGAAATGCATGTCACTTCTTCAGCCGTTTTTGGAGCTGTTTTTTATAGACTCTATAGAAGAACAGCTCCAAAAACGGCCGTGAAAAACGCGACTTTGAATAAAAAACGGCTGAAAATCAGGAGTTGTTTTCCCTTGAAAGCAGCTCCGTATTTGCAGACGTTTTTTTTATTTTGTGTGTGCACATACCCTTAAAAACACTAGTGTTTTTGTAAAGTTCTTTTTAAACTACAGGCAATTTTGACGCGTATACATTGCGGTTTTTTCACGCCTTTGGCGTGTTTTTTCGCCGCTCAATCAGAACTCTCATTGACTATAGAAATGAGATGCATTTTTGGCGCATTTTCGGCCCGTTTTACATGCAAAAGAAATGACCTGACGCTTCTTTTTTTACGCGACACATTAACACGTTGTATGCACTAACGGCGCACTATACAATTGATGTCAATGGGACGCTTAAACCAAGAATTTTTTACGCGTTTTTTCGGCGTGACAAATGCACAAACAAAAGCAGTACATACAAAAGCACCAAATGCAGACAATACATAACAATGATAAATGAAGTGGGGGGCACCAAAGGGCAATTCCACACAGGGCACCCTGTAGCCCAAGGCCGGCCCTGATTGCATCTCACTTGAATGGGGCTAAGCTGAAAAAGTAGACATAGCCTATTGACAAAAGTGCTCTTGTGTCTGGAAAAAAAAGTGCAGATCCTATTTCTCATCTCAGACAACCCCCATACTACCTAATATCTAAGAAGTCAGCATGTAGATAATGATAACCTAGGTAAATAAAATTTGAGCATATAATGACGAAGAAATGCAACAATTTTCTTGAAACATTTATGTGACAACAATAAAATATTTGTAAGCTGACAAATTCTAATAAATGTCCTACTAGGGTAAAAATATTAATCTTTGTTCTTTCGGCATTGAATGACAGTTATATTTTAAACTATTTTAATATCAATATGTTCTACTTCTTGCTGCCAGCAATACATTTGTCTTAAATGTTTCTACCACATTAACGCTTATTAACGCATAATCCGGCCATAAAAAGAGAGCTGACACCATCAATAGGACGTAAAGAATAACATGACAGTACCACATTGACATTGATATGGACTAAAGAAAATGAATACAACTACTTGTACATACTGTACCTAAAGTATATATTAAAGTAAATGACTAAACATAGTAAATGTATAAAAGGTATGTAATTTCTATTATAACTTAGCCAGGGACGTCAGCAAGTGTTTCTAAGCAGAAGAATACATTTATGTAAGAATGAAAAGCAGTACATGGAGTTCTATGTAGCAGTAACATGCATGAATTATGTTTTATCCCACATTGTTTGAACTTAAAGGGTTATTCTCAAGTTGAGTCTTTTTTTTTTTTTAATACATCCTAAACATAAATAAAAATATAAATATATTGCTCTAAAAAAATGTGATAATCATTTCCTAACTCCCTTTTTCCTCAACTAGATAATGCAGCTAGTGCTGGTTATATTTTCTAAAAGGGGGCATGAGCGGCTTGATGTCAATCAAGCCGCTATGCACTGTTAGTGCGCGCTCCCGACGTTGTTAGATGCCTCCCCCCTCCCTTCCCTGTGGCAAACTCCATTGGGACTCCTATGAGTGTAGTTTCCAACACAACACTCTAACCAGGAATTCCTGTCCTGGAGGATCCCCCGACTGTAGGGTCCGTGGTGTAAGCTGCACATAAATCAACTGTACGAGACAGCGTCCTGCTCTGTCTCCTGTGCTCCTGTCGGCAGTACAGCAGCCCGCACTGACACACTGTTAGGGCAAAGCCACACGTGGCGGAATTCCTCTTGAATTCCGCAGCGGACACTCCCCAGCGTTAATCCGCAGCGGAGCCGTTTGTCCATTGACTTCCACTTTTATTTAGCAGTGTTCGTTTAGACGATGCATAAAATTCCGCTGCGGAGCATAGGCTGCGGAGCGGAATTTGGTGTCCGCAGCATGCTAGGGCTGTTGCGGAGTTGTGGCGGACTGGTTGCGGACTCACGGCGGAATTTCTCCATTGACTTCAATGGAGATTCTAAATTCCGCAATGAAGTCCGCAGCTGTCATGAAAATGTTATATGTGCTGCGGATGCGTCTTGCTTTTTTGACATGACATTTCTTCATTCTGGCTGGACCTATGTATTTCTAGGTCTACAGCCAGACTGAGGAAGTCAATGGGGCTCCCGTAATTACGGGAGCGTTGCTAGGAGACGTCAGTAAATAGTCACTGTCCAGGGTGCTGAAAGAGTTAAGCGATCGGCAGTAACTGTTTCTGCACCCTGGACAGTGACTACCGATCCCAATATACAGCAACCTGTCAAAAAAATAGAAGTTCATACTTACCGAGAACTCCCTGCTTCTGTCTCCAGTCCGGCTTCCCAGGATGACGTTTCAGTCTCAGTGATGGCTGCAGCCAATCACAGGCTGCAGCGGTCCCATGGACTGCCGCGTCATCCAGGGAGGTCGGGCTGGATGCCGAAAGAGGGACGCGTCACCAAGACAACGGCCGGTAAGTATGAAATTCGTTTACTTTCACTAGGGAAAGTGCTGTCCCTTCTCTCTATCCTGCACTGATACAGAGAAGGGAAGCACTTTTCCCGCAGTCCGCAGCAGCTAGTCCGCATCAATTTACTGCACATTTTGGGCAGATCCGCCGCAGAATCTGCAACGCAGATTCTGTGCGGCATTGATGCGGAAAGTTGCGGAGGAAATCCGCCACGTGGGGGCATGCCCTAACAGGGCTGGCTTCCTTACAGCAGATGAGAGCACAGAAGACCGAGCAGGACGCTGTCTCATACAGCTGATTTATGTGCAGCTTACACCACGGACTGCGGCTAGTCCATGCTGCATAAGTATGTAACACACACAGTGGCGGATTAAGTAGACGATGGGCCCTGGGCTGTTACCCAAACTTGGGCCCCCCTTGCGCACCGCCGCCCTGTCGCACCGTAACTATTTTTAACACTACCTTTTTGGGCAAGCACACGGAGTATTTTGCAGGAGGAATATCTGCCTCAAAATTCCGTTTGGAAGTTTGAGGTAGATTTTCCTCTCCCTGCACGCCGATTTTCGCGGAGTTTTTCACCCGCGGCCATTGAGCGCCGCGGGCATAAAACACAGCGAAATACGCTTTCTCTGCCTCCCATTGAAGTCAATGGGAGGTCAGAGGCGGAAACGCCCAAAGATAGGGCATGTCGCTTCTTTTTCCCGCGAGGCAGTTGAAATCAATGGGAGGCATATTAGGGCAGTTTTGACGAGTTTTGTGACGCGGTTTCCGCGTCAAAAAACTTGTCAAAATACTCCGTGTGAACATAGCCTTATAGTACTCTACCACACGTATACGAATAGCAAAGTGTCCCGAGGTCTGGTTGAGACAATTGACTTCAAGGGGAAGAGAGGCTGATGTGTGGAGGTGTGAGGCTACTGGCAGAAGCGACAGCCTTGGTGTAAATATAGAAAGAGATGCACTATATTTAGGCTCTGAATACTGATTGCATGTCTATATATCTTTCACACTTTATATAGGCAGATGCAAATAAATCTCACAGAAAAGAACACTGGTTTGTTTTGGAAAAGAAAATGTGTTTCTATCATGGTTTGTCTTCTGTGCGCTGCAGCCATTGTCAATATACTGTGTTGCAGAGGAACTTTTAGAGGAATGTCAAGTCGGCAGGCTCTAACCATCTAAGTGACTCCAGAGGACTCCATGAAGGGGAAATAACCCCCCTATCCCATCCCCCACAGAGCCCTCAGTATTTATTATACAGCAGGGAGGGTTGAGCGGGGCATGGGGGGGTTATTCCCCCCTTCATGGAGTCCTCTGGAGTCACTTAGATGTAAATGAAGATGGAGACGAACATGAACACTAACCTTCTCGTCGCTCGACCACCGCCCTTCTCGTCTATTCCTCACTGGCGGTACGTGAAGCGTCAGAGGGGCGTGTTCTACCGCGACTAGCAGACGCACGTCTGCTAGTCCATATCCATCCCCCTCCTCATCAGCACTGCGCTGGCGGCTGCATTCTGTTGCAGTCCGCCCGCCCCTCCCTCTCAACGGCCATTAGCGGCGCTACTTCTGAACGGCCATTAGTGAGTCCTTAAGCGATTTAAAATGATGTGCGTTTCGGGCTGCGATGGGCCCCCTGGGAGCCTTGGGCCCCGGGCGGCCGCCCGAAACGCCCATATGATAATCCGCCACTGAACACACAATCTTACATACCAGTCCTGATAAGGGCTCAGCTCGGCTGGCCTTTAGTGATGTGCCGAGTACAGGACGGCTCCAGGGCTACTGCGCATGCCTGCGGCCGTCCTATAGACTTGAACAGAACCCCAGCGGTGGTCGGGCAGGGAGCTACTCCGCATGAGCTAGCATGCTCGTTCCCAAGATCTCGGCCTCCCTCACTGCAATATAAAGATGTAGAACAGCGCAGGTGCGGCCACCGCTAGAGGAAAGCAGTGGTGGCCGGATTCCTAGGCAACGAGCAATAAACAAGGTATTTCCAAAAATTTCTAATTTTAGGTTGTTAATCTTTATAGCTATATTTGTCAAGATGGGAACACCCCTTTAATCTTTCACATCTTCAGAAAGTATGACAGGTACATGCAGAACAGGTTGATGTAATGAATAAAATATGTATGTTGCTTTATGTTTCCTTTGAGCACTTGACTAGCAAAAATCAAAATACTTTTTGCTTCATCTATAAGATATAACAAAACTTATTTTCACTGATTTCAGCCATGCTGTCAGGATTTATTCCTACTAATGTGAGGAAAACAAATTTGTGAAACATGATAATCATTAGGTTTGGCTACAGCTCATTTTGTGACTAATGATTTGCTATACAGATGTATTCTTTTTGCGCTCTGTATGCAAATTCACAGCTAAGTGCCTATTGGGCGTAGCCACAAGGCGGAAGAGTCTTTCAGTCCAGTCCCTAAACACATCCTTGCAGGATTGATTGATGTGGACCAAGTCTCGCAAGAGCACTTTTATCTCTACTACCGGCGCCTGCACAATGCAGATATGAAGCAAGGGGATTGTACAGCATACTTATACTGCACAGGCACTGGGAGTATAGCGTACTGAACAGGTGCAACCGGAATTGGGGATTTTTTTTAAATTTTGTGTATTTTCTATGTTTAGTGTTTTGGTGGTTTTATTTGCTTATATACAGATGTTTTAACATTATTTTAAAAAGTATATTTTAACAATCTATTTTAATATGGACTATACCTGGGGATTATGGATGGCTAGCCTACACGTCACATATGTGTGTAAATAAGTGTAATGTACAGATGTAACAAGCACCAACAGTACTCTAACTATGTTGTTCACCACAGCGTGATACGCTTACTATTAGAACGCCACACTATATAAATAGCATAGTCTGCAGTATATGGTCTGATGTGAATGTTGTAGCATCTAACTAATGTGTCCTGCAACGCAAGAGTTAAATATAGACAGAACAATAAAAAAAAAAATTCAGTAAAAGGGACATAAAAATGTACTTGATAAAATGGATTTATTCTAATTCAACTATATTACACTATAAAGTGACATTTTACTGTTTCCAGCACATTGTTTCCAGATCATCAGCAATTTTTGAAAATTATGTATATCCCAACTGTTGGATTCTGTGCAAAAAATAAATAAATGTCTGCATAAAAGTAGGTATGCCTAAGTGTTCAAAACGTGTAAAAAAATAGTTTATACTTCCTATAAATGGCCCTACCTCAGTGACATCAGAAAAAAAGACATAAATGGCAAGAATCTGACATTCCAGATCTCTCTGCGAAGTCTCACTTATACCCTTATAGGGCCTGCATAGTCCATCTTCCAACCATGTCTTACAGCATGATCATCATTTTTTTTACATTATTATACAAGAATATTGAGGCACGTTTACTACTGTGTCTGGGCCTACAAGTGTTGAAAAATAAGCCAAATTATTGCGCGGTTTGGTGCAATTTTGAGGTTTGCCCCTCACTAGAAACTTTTAAAAAGTGTTCCAAAAAGGGTGTGTGTCTTAGCATAATTGAGGTATGGCTTGAAATGCACCAATGTGCGGCAAAAATGCGCAAGGAAATTTTCAATATTCTGGCGCAAAATAGGTAAAATTAAAAGTGGTATAAGAAAGAGAAAAGTGTCTAAATGGTCACGAAAATTATCATGCAGTATGCACCTTTGTGATAAATTCTGGTCTAAGTTTATGCCCTCTAACTATTTGACAGCATTCGTAAATGTTGGCCACTGTTTGTTATTCCTTGCACTATTGCATTGGGTATGGATTTCATAAGCAATAAAAAATGCCATAAAATGCCTGAAAAGGCAAAACAAAAAAAATCTTAGCAAAATCACAGCAATAACTTCAGAAAACAAAAGAGAACAATGGATATCATTGCGCTAACGTTTTGGGATATGAATATAAAAGGCTAGGAATAAACCGTAATAGACCCAATGTTTAGAGGTCAACTCAAGTTATCAGAAAACTTTCCAAAACAGACACAGGGCAAATATATATAAGTACCCCCTACTTAGTGTGTAACTCGGTGCGCAGCGGGAGCAGGCGCATTTGACCCAAGGAATGTACTTTGGCTCTGCTTTTTTGTTTAATATCAACAAGATTTGGAAAAATAAAGGCTATCACAGTAGCCCTAGCTCCAGAGCACCTACCAGCCTGTATGCCTTCTTGAAAAGGTATATGGACCGAAGCTAGCCAGCGTTAGATGATGAGGCGCATACTTCCCACCACTGCTCTCTGTGCCGACATCAGCAGCCACTTCTGCTTTGGACTCAGTCTCCTCCTCTTTGGCAACTCCACCATTACAAAAATGTGAGGCATCGATTCAGCCAACAGCCATCATGTCAAAATCACAACAGAAGACACTGCACCTTGAGAAAGATGGTCTGCGCCAATATCCGCTCCGTGTCAGCAGGATAAGGTACCCTTTGCATTCTCGCAGCTGAAATCCTCTTCCCTGGAGTTCAACCTTCCCACTTTCTTACACACTGAAACTAAGGGTATGTTCACACGCAGTAGCAAAATACGTCTGAAATTACGGAGCTGTTTTCGCCTGAAAACAGCTCCTGATTTTTATACGATTTATGTAACTACTTTTGTTTTTCGCGGCGTATTTAACGGACGTTAGTGGAGCTGTTTTTTAATGGAGTCAATGAAAAACGGCTCCAAAAACGGCCCAAGAAGTGACATGCACTTCTTTGACGCGGGCATCTTTTTACCCGCCGTCTTTTGACAGCGACGCGTAAAATAACATCTCATAGGAACAGAACATCGTAAAACCCATTGAAAGCAATGGCCAGATGTTTGTACGCGTAATGGAGCCATTTTTTCAGGCGTAATTCGGGGCGTAAAACGCCCGAATTACGTCTGAAAATAGTGCGTGTGAACATACCCTAACTCCTATCTCTCCTATCTCTCCTATCTAATTATCAATTCTCTTCTCCTCTCTCTCCTATCTGTATCCCCGCACAGCAGCAGTATTTCCTGGTTGGGCTGCTTGTAGTGGCTATGACTCATACTTCCGAGGCATTATGGGGAAGCATGCGAGGCCGCCATTCAAGGTCATGTGATCCTTCTTTTCCGTCTTCTTGTCCTTTTCTGATCTGTTAAATGCGGCCGGCAATTTGAGCGATTTGAGCGAAAGTAGAATCGATTCGCTCATCTCTAATTGTTAGTACTCTGTAACCCCTCTAAACCTCTACAGCTTCTGCGAGGCCCTAGAGATTGCTCCCCCTGTCTGTATGATGTACCTTAATGGACAGTCCTGCCTCTTTACTTTTTCAGGCTACACGGGAGACTTCACAGCCTGGTCACTCTTCTCAGGCCAGTCAGTCCTCCACATTGTGATGACATTCTTGTCTGGACTCTAATTCTATTCTAAACTCCATGGATTAAAGAATTTAGCCTTTCTTTCTTGTTTTGACTTGCTGACACTTGATCTCTTCTGCTCTCTTCTTCTATCTGGTTTGATGTGTAGACTTAAAGCTTTTAAAAGTGTGGATTTTATTTTGGCTGTTATGGTCAATGACCTTCTGTGCCACCTTTGTTACCCCCAGTAGGGTTAGTGATAAGTCTTTCCCTAATGGGTTAACACAATTATTAGTACCTGCTCTCAATTCCCAGGCATTTTGTAGTTGGTTATCTGTGGCAAGGCTCCATACTTGTTGATGCTTTTTATCTACGCATATTGCTCTTAATTATTGCCTTTGCATTTTGATATCTTATAAATATTGCTATAATCTCTTCTTCCTACTTTCTTATATATGGTTTGCTCATTTTTATAATCTTCCATATATGCATATGACATAATATGCTGTCTATTATTTTGTTGTGCTTTAAAATCTCAACAAAAACAATAAAAAATATATGTAAATAAATATAAATATATATATATATATATATATATATATATACACATATATATATATATATATATATATATATATATATATATATATATACACTGTATATATTGTACAGGATATAGAGCTGTTTCAGACTTGAAGAATGAAGCCATGTATCAGGCGTCACTTGGTTGAGGACAAATTGTGCAGCTATGAAAGTATTTTCAGAGATTTACAGACATTAATATTTTGTTAATCCATGTGATGTCCAGAGAACTTATCAAGTGCCCTGTAAAACCTGTCCTTTTCCAAGATTCATAGTAGACAGTAGATCATTCATTTTACATTTCTGCAGAAGTACAGAATTGTGCTCATACAGAAGCACAGTTGCCTTTCCCTACTTGCTGATCTCTCAAACAAACACCAAATTTAGAATCGCAAACAAATATGGATGTTAACTCGCAATAATAAATCAGTTTTGCTGTACTTATAAGTAACATTTCTGACAATTGTTTTCCACAATAGTCCATCCCAAGATAGTACAAAATAACCATAAGATTTATTTGAGAGGGACATTTGGGACATTTACAGAGTATCTCTCTGACTATCTATCTATCTATCTATCTATCTATCTATCTATCTATCTATCTATCTATCTATCTATCTATCTAGACAACTATATTTACAAGATTTTAAATTAATGCTGAACGGATTAATAGTACATAGTACAAAAAACAAAGCATCTAATATTCCATTTAAGAAGTCAAAGTGGAAGGTTTTGTAAGATATTTGGAATATATGAATAATTTAGAGTTTTCCGGTTGCGTTACAACCCTAATTGTAATTTTAGAGTGAGAACGCAGCAACCAAGCAAATTGCCATTATGGATAGCCTCAAAACAAAGAGTGTTATTACTAGCTAATCTGTATCCTATGCAGAATAAATTATTTGTGTCAGCTATAGATTTCTAGTAAAATATGGCAAACTCAGTTGGTGTGCCTGTTATGTGGAACACCTACTATGTGGAATGCCTGTTATTATAGTGATCCTTCAAATGCATCCTCAGTGCCCTCTCAAACACTGAATGTGCCAGAAATAGAACTTGCTGATTGCAGGTGTCTCAAGCATTTGAATAGTAATCCTGACTATAGAATACATCAGTGATCTCCAAGGCAGCTGTCATTCCATTGACAGTAACTGTGTAGTGAATAAAGCTAAATAGGGTACTGGTAAAAAAAAAATATCATTCATACATATTTTCTGTAAATCTGAAATAAATATCTACTAGATACTCATATTAACAAGTCCAGCACTCACTCACTTTTATAGACTCTCAACAGTCTATATATATATATATATATATATATATATATATATATATATATATACAGTAACCTAGACAATGTTGGTATAAAAACATTCTGGTCTCCAGTTAACAAGTCAAAGTAAATGCAGAAGAAAGAAGTGAGTTTCGAAGAAAATAGGTAGTAAGAATGATGTCATAAAAAAGTAAAAGGAGAAAACTGGAGGCTGGCAGTAAGTCATGAGCTCCATTGCTTCTTTACTGATAGGTGGGTAAGATGCAGTATTAAGGTGCAGTATACATCTCGTGTATGTATATTGGGAAAAAAATTGGTGTGTTTATAGTAAGATATATTTTTATATACGTACCTCCTCTTATAAAATACACGTACCAAGCTGTTAGTGTTGCTTAGTAACAAATAGCACATTCATGTAGACATATACAGTTAGTATGTATTCAATGGTCTCTTCATTGTTACTGTCACAATGAGTCTAATTCTGAGAAACACGCATAAACATATGTATGGAATTCCTATAAATGGGTTACATTACACTACAAATACATTGGATAGGTAAATATTACTTATACAGTATTGCAGTGTTAAGATCTTAAAGGGTTTCTCTGGTTTAAAAAAAAAAAAACCTGTTTCAAATACCTTATTAGGGAATTCTGAGTAAAAAAAATGAGGTTTCCCATTCAAGACCTTAATCTATTAGACGGTGGAAGGCATCTGCAAACAGTGTCTCTTATCCAGCAAGTCAGTGTATTACATGGACAGACTATTGATTTCAGTTGGCACTATACAATACTTTATTTGCCCTGTAGCATTACTGAGGGGAGTTTAACAGTGGCTGTCAGGTTCCCCTACTGATTACAGCTAATTGCTGGTCTCAGCCAGTGCCGGGACAGCCAGTAATCACATTATTGTTGGAGGACCCTTCCCACAAATGGACAATCCCTTTAAGAGAGTGTTAGATATACAGTAGAATTTTAGCAACTGGACAGTATCATAATCATGTATACAGTATTATAAACTGAGAAAATATCTTATTATATTTTATAAACAATTCAGTATTTCTGTTGTACTGGTAAATATGTGAGGTAAAATAAGGTCTACATGAAGTATAACCACAATAGGTGATCAAATTTAGCTTGTACTTGGAGGGAAAGGGGTATTTGACTAATAACTCGAAATTAGTATTTTAGATTTGGCACACTGATAAATTGAAAAAAATCAGATCATCTGGTAACCACACTATAGTAGGCTGATTTATTAGCAATCTTATTCTCCTCGTAAAACTAAAGTAATAATCTTCTATTTTCTGGCAGTATACCCACACCATATGCTCCTTGTGTCGGCAGAATGTACTAATCAGAAGAACTTTCTGAGAAATATACTGTACTGTACGAACGTCTATGTATTTTCAGGGAATATATCAATATAAATCAATTAAAAGAACGTTTAACATGCTTTTTTTCATAATATTTGCAATACTGACCTATGATCTTGGCAGCTTTTGGGTCACATATATATACATACACACATATATATATATATATATATATATATATATATACACATATATATATATATATATATATATATATATATATATATATATATATATATATATATATATATATATATAGACTGGAGACATATTCAAACAGACCCCTTGACCCTGTTTTCAAGATTAGTGCTTGAAGATTGAATTGCTATACAGAGCATATTAGTAAATTCGGGCATATCTTGAGTGATATTATTATCCCTATTATAGTATTTCTCACTATATATTAATTATATATTCCTGGAGATCACCTTCAATTAAGTTTATTTTCTAATAATTACCCAGGTGCAAGGGAATGAAAATATACAATGTTAGTAAAAAAGCAATTAAAAAGAGACTATAATTATGTTGACTCAATATTTAATAGAATTATAAAATGTTTAAGTAAAAATGCAATGGAGTATATTATCAACTGTGTAAACCATCATAACGCACAATACTCTACCAGTAAAGTCCTAAGATGTGATGTAAATTAAAGAACCACTGACAATCTGCCATAACACAACTGAAAATCAATATAGTCCAGAAAAGATAAATCTAGCTACAAGTCCATACATTTTATTAAGAAAATTGCCAAGTGTGCAAATATAATAAAAATAATAGATGTTACCGCTCAGATGGTTGCAAGTAAAAAGTCTGAAGTGTTCATAAAGATTTCTCCTTTCCCCCAGCCTGCATGCAGAAGAGAAAATTCCAACTTCCACCAAGTTCTGTAGAGTGCCGCATGAGATTGTTATATGCCTTTTACTCTGTTGGTCTTGTAAGTATGGATTAAAAACGTGGAGTTTATACTTTTCCAAAGGTGGTGCACTATTTGTTTTTTCTCCCTTGTTGGAGATATGGACCAGCGACTGTAAGAACTTAAGTAACACGCTGCTATATTGCTTCGTGGGACTATAGGAACCAGCATTACAGAGAAACACACCGGTGGAAGTTGGAATTTCCTCTTCTGCATGCAGACTGGGGGAAAGGAGAACTCTTTGTGAACACTTCAGACTTTTTGCTTGCAACCATCTGAGCGGTAAAATCTATTATGTTATTTTGACTTTGTGGTGTTGAGGATTTCACCTCTTTTTTACCTGCTCCGGTTGCTTCCCTTCTTTTAATTTGCAATGAGTGGAGAGCTGAGTTTTTCATATTAGATAATTTTCAAATATAATTGTTTTAAAATAAGACAGGTATCTTATTACAGCTGAGGGGACAAATTCATCTTTAACAGATCTGTACAGGTTTATAGGTATATAGGCATATCTTTCTATCATGTTTTTCCATAATAGACAAGACAAGTTATATACATTTGTATTATGGATTACTAGTTTAAATGAAGACAACATAACGCTAGGCTAAGGTTAACACTAAGCAATGGAAAAAAGATTGACACGTTCTATATGCTTGTATGTGTATTTGATAAAGCCTAAATTAGCCTATTGACAGCATAATAGCAAAATTCAGCCATTTTTTAAAGATTGACTCTGGGTCTATAGCAGTTTTATACGGTCTATCAATTGTTGTGCTTCCACACAAGAAGAATTGGGCTTGCAGGGCACAGGTTATTTAATAGACAATTTAAACTGATACAGTTAGTAAAATGTAACATTACTTAAGAATTTAGTATTCACCGTAAGCTTATTGTACGTCTAAAGCCCTAATTCTGCGACGCAAGGGTGAAAGGATCAGGCCTCTTGAGCACTTTACAGCTAGTAGGCTGGATAAAAACTGCTGCAGTAATGATGTGAACTAGGTTACATGAACAGGTACAGCAATCTGAATGTCATCATCTGTCACTTTTAGTTAATAGATAAAATGTAGAGCCCTGGCATCCTTACATGTTTTCTCTTTCTGGTTTCTATTTCCTGACCATGCATATCTGCAGAACGACTAAGGCCCCATGCACACAATCGTATTTTTGCGGCCGCAATTCACCCTCAAATCTGCGGGTGAATTGCGGCCCCATTCATTTCAATGGGTCCATGGACACGACCGTGGTTTCCACGGTCCGTGCATTGCCCCGGAGCCTGGACCGCAAAAAGATCGGACATGTCTTATTACGGCCGTGTTTTGCAGTCCAGGCTCATAGAAATAAATGCACGCAGCCATGTGCTCGGCCCGTGATTTGCAGGCGGCCCTGGGTGACACTCCGCGGCCGTCCGATCCGCAAGTCACGCCCCGTGCACATTACTACGGTCGTGTGCATGAGGCCTAACGCTTTCCTGAAACAGCTAATACTAGGTAGAACAGAGGCAGCAGTAACTAATGTTCATTTTAGATATTACTTGTATTTTATTCCTGATGCTTATACAGTATAAACATATTTAGCAGCACTGTAAAGAGATTGTGATTACTTATAGAACTTCCCCTGTTTCAATAAGTTTTTATTGAGTTTCATAATACAGATGTAGCAAAGTTTAACATAACTTGCTGCTAGCATGATATCACACTACAAAGGCCATTAAAAAGCCATTAAATAAGTCAAGGTAATGTTTCTTGCCACAGTGTATTTAACGCGTTAGGGGCTTGCCCACACGTAGCGGAATTGCTGCATATTTTCTGTCTGGGATTTCGGACGGAAAATACACAGCAGAATACAGTAGAAGCATATTGGATGAGATTTAATAAATCTCATCCACATGCTGCGTAAAAATTCGGACCAGAAATTTACCTGCGGTGCGTATTTTTCGTACCGCAGCATGTCCTGATGTGGAAAGTGGACTGAATTGCTGCGCTTTTCAGAGGAGATGTAACCATCTCCCAACATTGAGAAAACGCAGCAAAAACCGCACCATTTTCTGCAAAATAAAAGCATGAAATGGTGCGTTTTTTTCCACAGTGAAAAAAAAAGTCTCCTACTTTCAATTTTCTGCGGCAATTCCGTTACGTGTGGACAAGCCCTAAGGCTACATTCACACGAGCGTGACAGATTTTACGCACCTAGAAAAACGCGTGTAAATCTGTCCATGTGCCTTGCATTATGCATCAGTGTGCTTTGCGAGTGGCATGGGTTTTTCACATACTCGCAAGCACTTTTTTTTTAAATGTAATTGATACGTAAAACACGGACAGCACATGGATGTGCGTCCATGTGCTGTCTGTGGTTTTCAGGCACCCATTGACTTCAATGGGCGACTAGGTGCATGAAAACGCATCAATATAGGACATGCAGTGAGTTTCACACAACGGACATTCGCTGCGTGAAATCTCACGCATGTGTGAATAGCCCCATTGAAATCAATGGGGCCGTATGCTGTGCGTTGTTTCACCGCACAGCACACGGACGAGATTCACGCTCGTGTGAATGAGCCCTAAGAGTGAAGTTAAACATTGCTATCTGCATGAAGATCACATAAATAATAGTCGTATTCCAGAATTAATCTAGACAAAATATATATGTTATGTGGGGTGAACAATCTATACTAGTTATTTTGCCCAAATGGGCTCACAATCTCATTTCCCTATCTCAGGATTTTGTATACACATACACACACACACACACACACACACACACACGCAGACACACACACACACACACGCACACACACACACCAGGGACATTTTTAAAGTAAGTCAATTATCTTATCAGTATATTGTCCTTGGTCAGATTCGAGAGGCATAACTAGGTAGGGCTGTCAGGGTATGTGCATCAGTTTCTTGGTGCCAGGAGGGGTGCCAATAAGCCTTTTCTGACTTGGCAAGTGCAGCAAACTGAATCTTTATCCCGGGTAAAGAAAACTGCAGCTATGCTTCGGTCAGATTAAAACCAAGAATCTCACTGATTGGGTTGCCCTTAGTAGATAAATAACACTAAAACCAATTTTAACATCAAATATGCTATTACTTTTTTGCAAAAGTATACCGACAAATTCTGACTAACTCCATTAACTCATGATGGGGTCTTTCAGGCTTCTGTGGGAATTCTGGTATTCTTGATGGCAAGAATAGTGCCGCAGACTGTGCTCTTTTTGCTGTGAAAAATGCTGGAAATTCCAATGAACTGAGAAAATTAACAGACTATAATAACCCATTGACCTTGATTAAAAGAGAAAAAAAACTGATCTTCGTGGATCCTGCAAAAAAAAAAAATGGATTGTGATGCAACTGATAATGACTGGTCCAAAATGATGCCCTTCTGTATAGTTGATTGAAATAGAAATTCTAAGGATCCTTTTACTGTTCTGTGAAAAATAATAAGGTTCTGTTCACATCTGCGTCATGGTTTCTATTTATAATGGAAGCCACGTTGCGGTGCCGGATTCATCCACTATGTTCACATTGGTATTGTGACTTCCGTCCATAATAGTAGCCGCAGCCCTCTGCTGGACACGTCATATGACAGATCCCACTGGGTCCCAACGAACCCCATTGACTTATAATGGAGTCAATCAAGTTTCGGCATGGTGTTCATAGTTTTGATGGGAAATACATCAAATATGACAGAATCTCAGAAGTAGCTGTGAACAGAGCCTAACACAAACAAATTGGACTTAAGCTCTTTTCACACTGGTGTCAGATAGTGGGAGCTACGGTGCCCTGAAAGTTATGCCAGATATGTTTTACAAATAGATACCGACAAGTCCCAATAAACGCCATTGACTTTAATGGGGTCCTTTGGGGTTCTAGTATTTTTATGGCACGGAGAGAACTGTAGACTACATCATTACTGTTGTCAAAAATAACAATGCGTTACAGAAACCTAGACAGAGACTCTAAACACCAGTGTGAGCAAAGCCTTACTTCAGATAACTACAATGGACTTTGCCAGAAGAAAATAACACATATAAAATGTATGGATATTAAAAATTTCTTACTTTCCTTATAAGTTTCTTATTAACAAACTACCAATCAAGGCTTGTTCTATGTCAAATAAACCAATAATATGGGTATTTACTATCAATGCGGCTACCAATATTTCAGTGGATTAACAATGTTGCTGAAAATGTAACATAAGATTCATTGATGCAATTGTGTGTTTATTTTAAGCGTGATTTTGCAAATAAAATGAGTTTATGTTTTTAATATGCAACAATTAATACTGTGTTTCATGCAGTTGTATTTAATTTGTTTCTCTTTATACATATCACAGCATCCCTCAGTTACATATGATATCATGTATGATAACTGGTGTACTGTGCTATTGGCATTGTGAGCTCTTTATTCCCCAATATATATATAAATACAGTCTACCCTACTGAACAGCGCCAGCGCTCAACTGGCAATGTTTACCATCACAATAAGAAAAGTGGTGGAAATCATTTGGTATCTGCCTTTTCCCCTATTCACTGACACAAAATAAACAAAAAACGCTTATGTTAAGTAAAGTGGTGGGCAACCTTCATACATACATATAGCTTTCATGCCAAACAATGTTTTCTGAACACAGATACACCAGATAACTGCTAATAATAATAGCTGATAAAATAATTGATATTTATTCCAGAAAAACATACTGTATATGTCATGAAAAATTTGGAAATTGAAAGATTGTAAATTATTTCAGAAGCATAGTTAAGTGAGAGAGTCAACAGTGTAAAAATAAATTTCTATAAGATCTTGGCTACTCTTGGGTATCATGTTAAAGTCCTCGATTACAGAAAATCCCAGTGATGAGTTTTCTATATATGGGAGAGGAGTTTCACACACACATTCAGAAAAACACGTTAAAAATGCTGTGAAAATCACAATTTTTTTATTTCTCCTAGTCAATAAGAGAATATTTGCTTGTGGCATTAGTAGGAGTTTTTAGCCCTGGTAATACCTTTTTGCAAAATACTAAATTCTCTAGGTGTGAAGTTTTTAAGGCCATTCTACACCCATGGAACTTAATATTAAACATTTTAAGTCAGTTTCTATGACGTTTTCCTTAAATCACTAAAAAAAATTAGTGAAGGATGCCTTCATTGTCTGTTTCTTTTTTTTTTCGTTGGAAAAAGTTATTTATTCTACATATACAAAAAATACAGGAAACAATAGAAAATATACAGGATACATCTATCTTTTAACATTTAGTCTTTTGGCGGAGCCCTCACAATGTATCGGTCCCTATAACCCCAAGTCACTAGTAACACATAACCTAATTGCAAATTCTATTACTAAATTATCCCTCTCCATTATGTGTTTATTTCTAATGGTCTTTCCAAGATCTATTGATTAATCTCATATCTGACATCTATTGTCTATAATATCAAAAGTCAGTTTTATATCCAATCTTAAGAGGCTAAAGGAAACAAAAACAACAAAAAAACAAACCATATAGAGTGAAAATAGATCACATAGGTTCAGGGGCGTAACTAGGAAAGACTGGGCCCCATAGCAAACTTTTGACTGGGGCCCCCCCTCCCCTGGGTGTCACACAACCCCCCCCTGTAGATAACGCCATACAGCCCCCCCTGTAGATAACGACATACAGCCCCACTGTAGAGAACGCCATACAGCCCCCACTGTAGAGAACGCCATACAGCCCCCCCTGTAGCTAATGCCATACAGCCCCCTCTGTAGATAACGCCATACAGCCCCCTGTAGATATCGCCATACAGCCCCCACTGTAGAGAACGCCATACAGCACCCACTGTAGATATCGCCATACAGCCCCCACTATAGAGAACGCCATACAGCCCCCACTGTAGAGAACGCCATACAGCCCCCACTGTAGGTAACGCCATACAGTCCCCCCCTGTAGGTAACGCTATACAGCCCTCCCCTGTAGGTAACGCCATGCAGCCCCAACCCCCCCAAAAAAATCCGACCTACAGTGTGTCCTACAAAAGACATGTATCCCCTATCCAGAGCACCTACCAGCCTGTATGCCTTCTTGAAAAGGTATATGGACCGAAGCTAGCCAGCGTTAGATGATGAGGCGCATACTTCCCACCACTGCTCTCTGTGCCGACATCAGCAGCCACTTCTGCTTTGGACTCAGTCTCCTCCTCTTTGGCAACTCCACCATTACAAAAATGTGAGGCATCGATTCAGCCAACAGCCATCATGTCAAAATCACAACAGAAGACACTGCACCTTGAGAAAGATGGTCTGCGCCAATATCCGCTCCGTGTCAGCAGGATAAGGTACCCTTTGCATTCTCGCAGCTGAAATCCTCTTCCCTGGAGTTCAACCTTCCCACTTTCTTACACACTGAAACTAAGGGTATGTTCACACGCAGTAGCAAAATACGTCTGAAATTACGGAGCTGTTTTCGCCTGAAAACAGCTCCTGATTTTTATACGATTTATGTAACTACTTTTGTTTTTCGCGGCGTATTTAACGGACGTTAGTGGAGCTGTTTTTTAATGGAGTCAATGAAAAACGGCTCCAAAAACGGCCCAAGAAGTGACATGCACTTCTTTGACGCGGGCATCTTTTTACCCGCCGTCTTTTGACAGCGACGCGTAAAATAACATCTCATAGGAACAGAACATCGTAAAACCCATTGAAAGCAATGGCCAGATGTTTGTACGCGTAATGGAGCCATTTTTTCAGGCGTAATTCGGGGCGTAAAACGCCCGAATTACGTCTGAAAATAGTGCGTGTGAACATACCCTAACTCCTATCTCTCCTATCTCTCCTATCTAATTATCAATTCTCTTCTCCTCTCTCTCCTATCTGTATCCCCGCACAGCAGCAGTATTTCCTGGTTGGGCTGCTTGTAGTGGCTATGACTCATACTTCCGAGGCATTATGGGGAAGCATGCGAGGCCGCCATTCAAGGTCATGTGATCCTTCTTTTCCGTCTTCTTGTCCTTTTCTGATCTGTTAAATGCGGCCGGCAATTTGAGCGATTTGAGCGAAAGTAGAATCGATTCGCTCATCTCTAATTGTTAGTACTCTGTAACCCCTCTAAACCTCTACAGCTTCTGCGAGGCCCTAGAGATTGCTCCCCCTGTCTGTATGATGTACCTTAATGGACAGTCCTGCCTCTTTACTTTTTCAGGCTACACGGAGACTTCACAGCCTGGTCACTCTTCTCAGGCCAGTCAGTCCTCCACATTGTGATGACATTCTTGTCTGGACTCTAATTCTATTCTAAACTCCATGGATTAAAGAATTTAGCCTTTCTTTCTTGTTTTGACTTGCTGACACTTGATCTCTTCTGCTCTCTTCTTCTATCTGGTTTGATGTGTAGACTTAAAGCTTTTAAAAGTGTGGATTTTATTTTGGCTGTTATGGTCAATGACCTTCTGTGCCACCTTTGTTACCCCCAGTAGGGTTAGTGATAAGTCTTTCCCTAATGGGTTAACACAATTATTAGTACCTGCTCTCAATTCCCAGGCATTTTGTAGTTGGTTATCTGTGGCAAGGCTCCATACTTGTTGATGCTTTTTATCTACGCATATTGCTCTTAATTATTGCCTTTGCATTTTGATATCTTATAAATATTGCTATAATCTCTTCTTCCTACTTTCTTATATATGGTTTGCTCATTTTTATAATCTTCCATATATGCATATGACATAATATGCTGTCTATTATTTTGTTGTGCTTTAAAATCTCAACAAAAACAATAAAAAATATATGTAAATAAATATAAATATATATATATATATATATATATATATATATATATATATACACATATATATATATATATATATATATATATATATATATACACTGTATATATTGTACAGGATATAGAGCTGTTTCAGACTTGAAGAATGAAGCCATGTATCAGGCGTCACTTGGTTGAGGACAAATTGTGCAGCTATGAAAGTATTTTCAGAGATTTACAGACATTAATATTTTGTTAATCCATGTGATGTCCAGAGAACTTATCAAGTGCCCTGTAAAACCTGTCCTTTTCCAAGATTCATAGTAGACAGTAGATCATTCATTTTACATTTCTGCAGAAGTACAGAATTGTGCTCATACAGAAGCACAGTTGCCTTTCCCTACTTGCTGATCTCTCAAACAAACACCAAATTTAGAATCGCAAACAAATATGGATGTTAACTCGCAATAATAAATCAGTTTTGCTGTACTTATAAGTAACATTTCTGACAATTGTTTTCCACAATAGTCCATCCCAAGATAGTACAAAATAACCATAAGATTTATTTGAGAGGGACATTTGGGACATTTACAGAGTATCTCTCTGACTATCTATCTATCTATCTATCTATCTATCTATCTATCTATCTATCTATCTATCTATCTATCTATCTATCTATCTATCTATCTATCTATCTATCTATCTATCTATCTATCTATCTATCTAGACAACTATATTTACAAGATTTTAAATTAATGCTGAACGGATTAATAGTACATAGTACAAAAAACAAAGCATCTAATATTCCATTTAAGAAGTCAAAGTGGAAGGTTTTGTAAGATATTTGGAATATATGAATAATTTAGAGTTTTCCGGTTGCGTTACAACCCTAATTGTAATTTTAGAGTGAGAACGCAGCAACCAAGCAAATTGCCATTATGGATAGCCTCAAAACAAAGAGTGTTATTACTAGCTAATCTGTATCCTATGCAGAATAAATTATTTGTGTCAGCTATAGATTTCTAGTAAAATATGGCAAACTCAGTTGGTGTGCCTGTTATGTGGAACACCTACTATGTGGAATGCCTGTTATTATAGTGATCCTTCAAATGCATCCTCAGTGCCCTCTCAAACACTGAATGTGCCAGAAATAGAACTTGCTGATTGCAGGTGTCTCAAGCATTTGAATAGTAATCCTGACTATAGAATACATCAGTGATCTCCAAGGCAGCTGTCATTCCATTGACAGTAACTGTGTAGTGAATAAAGCTAAATAGGGTACTGGTAAAAAAAAAATATCATTCATACATATTTTCTGTAAATCTGAAATAAATATCTACTAGATACTCATATTAACAAGTCCAGCACTCACTCACTTTTATAGACTCTCAACAGTCTATATATATATATATATATATATATATATATATATATATATATATATATATATATACAGTAACCTAGACAATGTTGGTATAAAAACATTCTGGTCTCCAGTTAACAAGTCAAAGTAAATGCAGAAGAAAGAAGTGAGTTTCGAAGAAAATAGGTAGTAAGAATGATGTCATAAAAAAGTAAAAGGAGAAAACTGGAGGCTGGCAGTAAGTCATGAGCTCCATTGCTTCTTTACTGATAGGTGGGTAAGATGCAGTATTAAGGTGCAGTATACATCTCGTGTATGTATATTGGGAAAAAAATTGGTGTGTTTATAGTAAGATATATTTTTATATACGTACCTCCTCTTATAAAATACACGTACCAAGCTGTTAGTGTTGCTTAGTAACAAATAGCACATTCATGTAGACATATACAGTTAGTATGTATTCAATGGTCTCTTCATTGTTACTATCACAATGAGTCTAATTCTGAGAAACACGCATAAACATATGTATGGAATTCCTATAAATGGGTTACATTACACTACAAATACATTGGATAGGTAAATATTACTTATACAGTATTGCAGTGTTAAGATCTTAAAGGGTTTCTCTGGTTTAAAAAAAAAAACCTGTTTCAAATACCTTATTAGGGAATTCTGAGTAAAAAAAATGAGGTTTCCCATTCAAGACCTTAATCTATTAGACGGTGGAAGGCATCTGCAAACAGTGTCTCTTATCCAGCAAGTCAGTGTATTACATGGACAGACTATTGATTTCAGTTGGCACTATACAATACTTTATTTGCCCTGTAGCATTACTGAGGGGAGTTTAACAGTGGCTGTCAGGTTCCCCTACTGATTACAGCTAATTGCTGGTCTCAGCCAGTGCCGGGACAGCCAGTAATCACATTATTGTTGGAGGACCCTTCCCACAAATGGACAATCCCTTTAAGAGAGTGTTAGATATACAGTAGAATTTTAGCAACTGGACAGTATCATAATCATGTATACAGTATTATAAACTGAGAAAATATCTTATTATATTTTATAAACAATTCAGTATTTCTGTTGTACTGGTAAATATGTGAGGTAAAATAAGGTCTACATGAAGTATAACCACAATAGGTGATCAAATTTAGCTTGTACTTGGAGGGAAAGGGGTATTTGACTAATAACTCGAAATTAGTATTTTAGATTTGGCACACTGATAAATTGAAAAAAATCAGATCATCTGGTAACCACACTATAGTAGGCTGATTTATTAGCAATCTTATTCTCCTCGTAAAACTAAAGTAATAATCTTCTATTTTCTGGCAGTATACCCACACCATATGCTCCTTGTGTCGGCAGAATGTACTAATCAGAAGAACTTTCTGAGAAATATACTGTACTGTACGAACGTCTATGTATTTTCAGGGAATATATCAATATAAATCAATTAAAAGAACGTTTAACATGCTTTTTTTCATAATATTTGCAATACTGACCTATGATCTTGGCAGCTTTTGGGTCACATATATATACATACACACATATATATATATATATATATATATATATATACACATATATATATATATATATATATATATATATATATATACATACATATATATATATATATATATATATATATATATATAGACTGGAGACATATTCAAACAGACCCCTTGACCCTGTTTTCAAGATTAGTGCTTGAAGATTGAATTGCTATACAGAGCATATTAGTAAATTCGGGCATATCTTGAGTGATATTATTATCCCTATTATAGTATTTCTCACTATATATTAATTATATATTCCTGGAGATCACCTTCAATTAAGTTTATTTTCTAATAATTACCCAGGTGCAAGGGAATGAAAATATACAATGTTAGTAAAAAAGCAATTAAAAAGAGACTATAATTATGTTGACTCAATATTTAATAGAATTATAAAATGTTTAAGTAAAAATGCAATGGAGTATATTATCAACTGTGTAAACCATCATAACGCACAATACTCTACCAGTAAAGTCCTAAGATGTGATGTAAATTAAAGAACCACTGACAATCTGCCATAACACAACTGAAAATCAATATAGTCCAGAAAAGATAAATCTAGCTACAAGTCCATACATTTTATTAAGAAAATTGCCAAGTGTGCAAATATAATAAAAATAATAGATGTTACCGCTCAGATGGTTGCAAGTAAAAAGTCTGAAGTGTTCATAAAGATTTCTCCTTTCCCCCAGCCTGCATGCAGAAGAGAAAATTCCAACTTCCACCAAGTTCTGTAGAGTGCCGCATGAGATTGTTATATGCCTTTTACTCTGTTGGTCTTGTAAGTATGGATTAAAAACGTGGAGTTTATACTTTTCCAAAGGTGGTGCACTATTTGTTTTTTCTCCCTTGTTGGAGATATGGACCAGCGACTGTAAGAACTTAAGTAACACGCTGCTATATTGCTTCGTGGGACTATAGGAACCAGCATTACAGAGAAACACACCGGTGGAAGTTGGAATTTCCTCTTCTGCATGCAGACTGGGGGAAAGGAGAACTCTTTGTGAACACTTCAGACTTTTTGCTTGCAACCATCTGAGCGGTAAAATCTATTATGTTATTTTGACTTTGTGGTGTTGAGGATTTCACCTCTTTTTTACCTGCTCCGGTTGCTTCCCTTCTTTTAATTTGCAATGAGTGGAGAGCTGAGTTTTTCATATTAGATAATTTTCAAATATAATTGTTTTAAAATAAGACAGGTATCTTATTACAGCTGAGGGGACAAATTCATCTTTAACAGATCTGTACAGGTTTATAGGTATATAGGCATATCTTTCTATCATGTTTTTCCATAATAGACAAGACAAGTTATATACATTTGTATTATGGATTACTAGTTTAAATGAAGACAACATAACGCTAGGCTAAGGTTAACACTAAGCAATGGAAAAAAGATTGACACGTTCTATATGCTTGTATGTGTATTTGATAAAGCCTAAATTAGCCTATTGACAGCATAATAGCAAAATTCAGCCATTTTTTAAAGATTGACTCTGGGTCTATAGCAGTTTTATACGGTCTATCAATTGTTGTGCTTCCACACAAGAAGAATTGGGCTTGCAGGGCACAGGTTATTTAATAGACAATTTAAACTGATACAGTTAGTAAAATGTAACATTACTTAAGAATTTAGTATTCACCGTAAGCTTATTGTACGTCTAAAGCCCTAATTCTGCGACGCAAGGGTGAAAGGATCAGGCCTCTTGAGCACTTTACAGCTAGTAGGCTGGATAAAAACTGCTGCAGTAATGATGTGAACTAGGTTACATGAACAGGTACAGCAATCTGAATGTCATCATCTGTCACTTTTAGTTAATAGATAAAATGTAGAGCCCTGGCATCCTTACATGTTTTCTCTTTCTGGTTTCTATTTCCTGACCATGCATATCTGCAGAACGACTAAGGCCCCATGCACACAATCGTATTTTTGCGGCCGCAATTCACCCTCAAATCTGCGGGTGAATTGCGGCCCCATTCATTTCAATGGGTCCATGGACACGACCGTGGTTTCCACGGTCCGTGCATTGCCCCGGAGCCTGGACCGCAAAAAGATCGGACATGTCTTATTACGGCCGTGTTTTGCAGTCCAGGCTCATAGAAATAAATGCACGCAGCCATGTGCTCGGCCCGTGATTTGCAGGCGGCCCTGGGTGACACTCCGCGGCCGTCCGATCCGCAAGTCACGCCCCGTGCACATTACTACGGTCGTGTGCATGAGGCCTAACGCTTTCCTGAAACAGCTAATACTAGGTAGAACAGAGGCAGCAGTAACTAATGTTCATTTTAGATATTACTTGTATTTTATTCCTGATGCTTATACAGTATAAACATATTTAGCAGCACTGTAAAGAGATTGTGATTACTTATAGAACTTCCCCTGTTTCAATAAGTTTTTATTGAGTTTCATAATACAGATGTAGCAAAGTTTAACATAACTTGCTGCTAGCATGATATCACACTACAAAGGCCATTAAAAAGCCATTAAATAAGTCAAGGTAATGTTTCTTGCCACAGTGTATTTAACGCGTTAGGGGCTTGCCCACACGTAGCGGAATTGCTGCATATTTTCTGTCTGGGATTTCGGACGGAAAATACACAGCAGAATACAGTAGAAGCATATTGGATGAGATTTAATAAATCTCATCCACATGCTGCGTAAAAATTCGGACCAGAAATTTACCTGCGGTGCGTATTTTTCGTACCGCAGCATGTCCTGATGTGGAAAGTGGACTGAATTGCTGCGCTTTTCAGAGGAGATGTAACCATCTCCCAACATTGAGAAAACGCAGCAAAAACCGCACCATTTTCTGCAAAATAAAAGCATGAAATGGTGCGTTTTTTTCCACAGTGAAAAAAAAAGTCTCCTACTTTCAATTTTCTGCGGCAATTCCGTTACGTGTGGACAAGCCCTAAGGCTACATTCACACGAGCGTGACAGATTTTACGCACCTAGAAAAACGCGTGTAAATCTGTCCATGTGCCTTGCATTATGCATCAGTGTGCTTTGCGAGTGGCATGGGTTTTTCACATACTCGCAAGCACTTTTTTTTTAAATGTAATTGATACGTAAAACACGGACAGCACATGGATGTGCGTCCATGTGCTGTCTGTGGTTTTCAGGCACCCATTGACTTCAATGGGCGACTAGGTGCATGAAAACGCATCAATATAGGACATGCAGTGAGTTTCACACAACGGACATTCGCTGCGTGAAATCTCACGCATGTGTGAATAGCCCCATTGAAATCAATGGGGCCGTATGCTGTGCGTTGTTTCACCGCACAGCACACGGACGAGATTCACGCTCGTGTGAATGAGCCCTAAGAGTGAAGTTAAACATTGCTATCTGCATGAAGATCACATAAATAATAGTCGTATTCCAGAATTAATCTAGACAAAATATATATGTTATGTGGGGTGAACAATCTATACTAGTTATTTTGCCCAAATGGGCTCACAATCTCATTTCCCTATCTCAGGATTTTGTATACACATACACACACACACACACACACACACACACACGCAGACACACACACACACACACGCACACACACACACCAGGGACATTTTTAAAGTAAGTCAATTATCTTATCAGTATATTGTCCTTGGTCAGATTCGAGAGGCATAACTAGGTAGGGCTGTCAGGGTATGTGCATCAGTTTCTTGGTGCCAGGAGGGGTGCCAATAAGCCTTTTCTGACTTGGCAAGTGCAGCAAACTGAATCTTTATCCCGGGTAAAGAAAACTGCAGCTATGCTTCGGTCAGATTAAAACCAAGAATCTCACTGATTGGGTTGCCCTTAGTAGATAAATAACACTAAAACCAATTTTAACATCAAATATGCTATTACTTTTTTGCAAAAGTATACCGACAAATTCTGACTAACTCCATTAACTCATGATGGGGTCTTTCAGGCTTCTGTGGGAATTCTGGTATTCTTGATGGCAAGAATAGTGCCGCAGACTGTGCTCTTTTTGCTGTGAAAAATGCTGGAAATTCCAATGAACTGAGAAAATTAACAGACTATAATAACCCATTGACCTTGATTAAAAGAGAAAAAAAACTGATCTTCGTGGATCCTGCAAAAAAAAAAAATGGATTGTGATGCAACTGATAATGACTGGTCCAAAATGATGCCCTTCTGTATAGTTGATTGAAATAGAAATTCTAAGGATCCTTTTACTGTTCTGTGAAAAATAATAAGGTTCTGTTCACATCTGCGTCATGGTTTCTATTTATAATGGAAGCCACGTTGCGGTGCCGGATTCATCCACTATGTTCACATTGGTATTGTGACTTCCGTCCATAATAGTAGCCGCAGCCCTCTGCTGGACACGTCATATGACAGATCCCACTGGGTCCCAACGAACCCCATTGACTTATAATGGAGTCAATCAAGTTTCGGCATGGTGTTCATAGTTTTGATGGGAAATACATCAAATATGACAGAATCTCAGAAGTAGCTGTGAACAGAGCCTAACACAAACAAATTGGACTTAAGCTCTTTTCACACTGGTGTCAGATAGTGGGAGCTACGGTGCCCTGAAAGTTATGCCAGATATGTTTTACAAATAGATACCGACAAGTCCCAATAAACGCCATTGACTTTAATGGGGTCCTTTGGGGTTCTAGTATTTTTATGGCACGGAGAGAACTGTAGACTACATCATTACTGTTGTCAAAAATAACAATGCGTTACAGAAACCTAGACAGAGACTCTAAACACCAGTGTGAGCAAAGCCTTACTTCAGATAACTACAATGGACTTTGCCAGAAGAAAATAACACATATAAAATGTATGGATATTAAAAATTTCTTACTTTCCTTATAAGTTTCTTATTAACAAACTACCAATCAAGGCTTGTTCTATGTCAAATAAACCAATAATATGGGTATTTACTATCAATGCGGCTACCAATATTTCAGTGGATTAACAATGTTGCTGAAAATGTAACATAAGATTCATTGATGCAATTGTGTGTTTATTTTAAGCGTGATTTTGCAAATAAAATGAGTTTATGTTTTTAATATGCAACAATTAATACTGTGTTTCATGCAGTTGTATTTAATTTGTTTCTCTTTATACATATCACAGCATCCCTCAGTTACATATGATATCATGTATGATAACTGGTGTACTGTGCTATTGGCATTGTGAGCTCTTTATTCCCCAATATATATATAAATACAGTCTACCCTACTGAACAGCGCCAGCGCTCAACTGGCAATGTTTACCATCACAATAAGAAAAGTGGTGGAAATCATTTGGTATCTGCCTTTTCCCCTATTCACTGACACAAAATAAACAAAAAACGCTTATGTTAAGTAAAGTGGTGGGCAACCTTCATACATACATATAGCTTTCATGCCAAACAATGTTTTCTGAACACAGATACACCAGATAACTGCTAATAATAATAGCTGATAAAATAATTGATATTTATTCCAGAAAAACATACTGTATATGTCATGAAAAATTTGGAAATTGAAAGATTGTAAATTATTTCAGAAGCATAGTTAAGTGAGAGAGTCAACAGTGTAAAAATAAATTTCTATAAGATCTTGGCTACTCTTGGGTATCATGTTAAAGTCCTCGATTACAGAAAATCCCAGTGATGAGTTTTCTATATATGGGAGAGGAGTTTCACACACACATTCAGAAAAACACGTTAAAAATGCTGTGAAAATCACAATTTTTTTATTTCTCCTAGTCAATAAGAGAATATTTGCTTGTGGCATTAGTAGGAGTTTTTAGCCCTGGTAATACCTTTTTGCAAAATACTAAATTCTCTAGGTGTGAAGTTTTTAAGGCCATTCTACACCCATGGAACTTAATATTAAACATTTTAAGTCAGTTTCTATGACGTTTTCCTTAAATCACTAAAAAAAATTAGTGAAGGATGCCTTCATTGTCTGTTTCTTTTTTTTTTCGTTGGAAAAAGTTATTTATTCTACATATACAAAAAATACAGGAAACAATAGAAAATATACAGGATACATCTATCTTTTAACATTTAGTCTTTTGGCGGAGCCCTCACAATGTATCGGTCCCTATAACCCCAAGTCACTAGTAACACATAACCTAATTGCAAATTCTATTACTAAATTATCCCTCTCCATTATGTGTTTATTTCTAATGGTCTTTCCAAGATCTATTGATTAATCTCATATCTGACATCTATTGTCTATAATATCAAAAGTCAGTTTTATATCCAATCTTAAGAGGCTAAAGGAAACAAAAACAACAAAAAAACAAACCATATAGAGTGAAAATAGATCACATAGGTTCAGGGGCGTAACTAGGAAAGACTGGGCCCCATAGCAAACTTTTGACTGGGGCCCCCCCTCCCCTGGGTGTCACACAACCCCCCCCTGTAGATAACGCCATACAGCCCCCCCTGTAGATAACGACATACAGCCCCACTGTAGAGAACGCCATACAGCCCCCACTGTAGAGAACGCCATACAGCCCCCCCTGTAGCTAATGCCATACAGCCCCCTCTGTAGATAACGCCATACAGCCCCCTGTAGATATCGCCATACAGCCCCCACTGTAGAGAACGCCATACAGCACCCACTGTAGATATCGCCATACAGCCCCCACTATAGAGAACGCCATACAGCCCCCACTGTAGAGAACGCCATACAGCCCCCACTGTAGGTAACGCCATACAGTCCCCCCCTGTAGGTAACGCTATACAGCCCTCCCCTGTAGGTAACGCCATGCAGCCCCAACCCCCCCAAAAAAATCCGACCTACAGTGTGTCCTACAAAAGACATGTATCCCCTATCCACAGGATGGGGGATACATGTGTGATCGCTGGCAGCGATAGGGAGAATGGGGGACCGAAAGTCCCCTGAAGTTCTCCATGACTATCCTCTGACTTCCGGCGTCTGTTCAGCTCAATAAAAATGAAAGGAGCGCTGGTCACGCATGCGCACAAGCGCGAGAGGCGCTCCATTCATTTCTACGGAGCTGCCGACACAGACCCCGGAAGTCCGAGGTTTGTGATGGAGAACTTCAGGGGACCAGTCCCCAGTTCTCCCTATCAATGCCAGCGATCACACATTTATCCCATATCCTGTGGATAGGGGATACATGTCTTTTGTTTAATGGCAGAGCGGGGAGATACCTCCCTGCTCTGCCGTAGTGTTCAGTGGCGTCACGCTGTAGCAGCCATAGCGGCTGCTAGCGAAGCCTCCGGCCATGGTGGGGGCCCGTGCCGGCGGGCGACACGGGCCCCCTCATGCTGCGGGCCCCGCAGCAGCCGCTACGGCTGCTACGGCGGTAGTTACGCCACTGCATATGTTACATTTCTACTCTATTCCTAGCGCCTCATCATGCATAACTTACTAACTAACATATTCATACCTAATCAATAATACTACTTATGGGATGAGGATGTGATGTGTAACTATTGAAAAATAAAAAGATGAGTTAATGAAATGAGATAGTGAAGTCAAATATTGCACTTTGCCTCAGAGAGTAGTAGGTTACATGCAGTGCATGCATAGGAGTTGTTCATGGTAAATCTGAAAAGCAGTATTAGGTATGAATATGTAATCATTTGAAAGGCTACAAAAATGCATATAACTAATGTAATTTAATGATGATTGTACAGCTTTTGAAAATCATCTTGGTGCCCCTTTGCGACTGAAAGATAGCATCCCCTTAACCAGCTGATTGATTTTACACTTAGATGGCATATGAAGTCAATTTAGGCTATACTTTGTATTTCAGACATAATAGTATGCTTTTTGTATAGTGCACATAGAAAGATAAACTCATTTCTCCAAGGTCACACAAAACTGAGAGCTTAACAGGATTCTGGGAATCTCATAGAAGTTAAATGTCACCATATTAGAATTTTACAGAGTTTACCCAACCTTCCTTTTATTTGTATTTGAACAGATCTCCTTGAATTTACAATAATACAAGCATCATTCAAAAAGACAATCCATTAATTATCTTCATTACTTAGAATCTTAAAATACAGCTAAAGCATCAACAATATTTCTAGTTCTATGCTAATGTGTTTTTCAAGGTCGCTTTGAAAATATATCTTGCAGAATTTAGCATTAGAGGCTCTCTGCATATGCATCAATCTATTATAATGAACGTCTCTACTTCCTAGGCATGCACTACACTCATATCACATCCTTATTTCAAAGTTATTATGAGAACAAGAAACTTGTTTTCAGTGTATTTTGCTGATCTCTTTAGGGTATGTTCACCCGGCTTATTTTCGGCCGTTTTTTCAAGCAGTAAACGTCCGGAAAACGGCCGAAATATCGGAAGCAGAACGCCTCCAAACATCTGCCCATTCATTTCAATGGGAAAAACGGCATACTGTTCCGACGGGGATTTTTTTACGCGGCCGTTTTGAAAAACGGACGCGTAAAAAAACGCCTGCAAAAAAGAAGTGCATGTCACTTCTTGAGCCGTTTTTTGGAGCCATTTTTCATTGACTCTATAGAAAAACAGCTCCAAAAACAACCGTAAAAAACAGTGAAAAACGCGAGTTTCTAAAAATATGGCTGAAAATCAGGAGCTGTTTTCCCTTGAGAACAGCTCCGTATTTTCAGACATTTTTTAGTAAGCGTGTGCACATACCCTTAGAGTGTTGAAAGTTTATAATTCATATATTGTGCAGGGAGGATTGTCACACTAGGCATTAGTAACTGCTATAGAGTTCAATGGAGAAAAATAAAAGCCTGGCCATATTGGGGGTCCCATCATATAAGACTGTGTTTATGACATGTTTAGGGGCATGCGCTGATATCATAGGGCTTCAGACCAAAACTCAGAATGGGGCCCACTGAGAGTTTCACCAAATGGATAATGTCTTTATAAAGGCTAAAGTCCAGCATTTTCTTTTAGATTTCAAACTCTGTGGTTAGCTTAATATTTCTGCTTAGGGAAGCTCTGTTTTACTAATCTGAAATGACGGACGTTGCCATCTTTATGTTGACTCTGGTAACTTGCTGCCGCGTGATATCACACAACAAAAGCCATTGGAAAGCCATTGAAAAAGTCAAGCTAAAGTTTCCTGACAGTGTGTATTTAATGCATTTAAAGTCAAGATAAAGATGGCTACATCTGGATCTAATTCTAGCTGTATGCCGCCACAACTAGGGGGTCTAATTGCATATGGATTTATAAAGCTTGTATAGCACTTAATGGGAGTTGTAGAAACGTGTATGCAGTGCGCTCCCCTTGGTAGTGGCTACAGCCAGCCACTATGACAGTGTTGTGTGAAGCAAAGGAAGAGGTCCACTGCCAGGCGTCCTCTGCCCATGCGCCCCATAGCAGACAGAAAAATTATCTTCTCCATTAATTCTCCAAGATATTAATCTTTCAGATTGGCTGCTAATCTTAAGACTTGAGAATCAATGTTACAATCTCTATAGATGAGCTGTGTCCACCCTTACTTTTGCATAAATTTGGTTAAGGACTACAATTTCTCATGAAACCAATTCAATAATATGTCATGACATGCTAGTAAAACCTTTCACACCACAACCACTGGAAGGTCACCCATAGACACAGATAGAAATGACCTATCAGAAAATAGTTAGTTTTTTTTAAAGCTGGTCATCTCACGCCACACCTCTCAGGATATGTTGAGAATGACTAATACTCACTAATACTGAGCATTAAATTTGTTCAAGACATAAATATCAATGTTATACAAACATGCTGCTACTTCATTGAAACTATACCTGTCATTAAAGACATTAGGCCTGTAGCAAGCTTCTCAAGACAAAAATTAAAGGGATAAACTTGTTTTAGATAAAGTCTGGAGAGCAGAGCAATTTGTTTCAGTGATGCTGTGTTCACATCACCGTTCCTTTCAGCTGAGGGGTTCCGTCGGAGGGTTTCCGCCGGGTTAACCTCTCAACGGAAAGGCAAATGGATACCTAAGCTTGTGTTTGCATTACCATTGATATCAATAGTGACAGAAATATTGCTAAAGGTTTCCGTTGGTCACCGTTGTGACAAGGTTTCGTCGTTTTTGATGGAATCAATAGCACAGTCGACTATGCTATTGAGTCCGTCAAAACAACGGAACCTTGTCATAACTGTGACAAACGGAAACCTTTTGCAACTTTTCCGTCAACATTGATAACAATGGTGAGGGAAACGGAAGCTTAGGTTTCCGTTTGCCTTTCCGTTGAGGGGTTAACCAGACGGAAACCCCTCAATGGAAGGGCGACGGTGATGTGAACAGGCCCTTAGTTTTGTTGAACTGTAGGTAAAAAAAAATCTAATGGGTTAGATTAAAAGTGTAATGTTTTGGTTTCTTTAAAGCTACTGTTTACCTTCTATCTGGTTTTATTTCTTTTAAACTTGCTGAATACACTTTTCGGGGTATTTTCACACAGGGCAGATACACTGCGTAAAAGCAGACAGTGTATCCGCCCTGTGCGCCGAAGGGAATTCCGGCCGAAAAACAGAACCAAATTGGGGTGCAGTTTTTTAACCGAAACATCTGCTGCGGAAAACTGCACCTGAAAATGAAAAAAAGATTCATAGCCATGGTGATGCGTCCCTCCGCGTCCTGCAGCCCGGCCTCCTGGGATGACGTCTAATCGCATGTGACCACTGCAGACTGTGATTGGCTGCAGCGGTCACATGAGATAAAACGTCATCCCAGGAGGTCGGCCTGGACGAGGAAACACAGAATTCTGGGTAAGTATACACATTTTTTTTTCTGACGTACATGTTTTTGCGGCAGAATTGTTGCTTTTCTGACACAAAAAAACGCAACATCTGCTATTTGTGTCGGGTTTTACCTCCCTATAATTTAATGGGGAAAACCGGCAACAAATAAGCAGCGATTATGTAAATACAATTGACATGATGCAGATTAAAAAAATGCACCGCAGGTAAATTTCTGACCGCTTTTTTTTTTCCGCTCAGCATTTACGCAGCATGTGGATGAGATTTGCTCAAATCACATCCACTCTGCTGCTACAGTATTATTCTGTGGATTTTCCGCAACAAAATCCGTTGTGGAAAAACAACAGTATTTACGCTACGTGTGAATTTACCCTGAATGTTAAAGAAAAACAGCCTAACAACCAATCAGTCTTTAACGTCTGACTTTCTGAATACATTTCCCAGGCAGCAATGTCCTAAAGACTCACTACAAGTTAAATCTTATAATTCAGAGAGTCAATATGTGTAAATGAGTACCTATGGTATCGTACGCAGTCATCCAGAATAACTCAGAAACAGTGCTGTCTACAAGTACGTGTCTGGTTTTGCTCTATAAGGATCAAATGTTGACTTACAGGGTATCTACCTATTGGTGGCACTAGCGAGACTGTTTTCTTCCTCCTTTGGGAGACCTATTTTGCATTCCCCATAGAAACAAATATAAACAAGCACTTGATAGGAAAATTTAATTTTTGCTGAAATTTGCTGAATTAAATTCTGTCAGATGTTTCTTAGCAACAGGCTATAAACTGTCACATTACCAAGACAACATGCTGTAGACTGTTGCTAAGGCACATCTGACAGAATTTTAGATGTAGTGTTGCAAATTTTTGCAAAATTTTAATTTTCTCTTAAATACATTTCCTTGAGAACATAGAGTTTAGTTGCCGGGAGTTCCTTTCCTAGTTCAGAAAGAATTATTCAATGGAAGGGAATCTCGATTCACACTTGAATTTATTTTATAGTATGTTTTCCTGCTCTGCAACTGTTTTACACTGATTAAAAAACAAGACAAATTCCTATGTTTTAAAAGAAAAACTTAAATAAAGAATTTATAAAAAAAAAACAAAAAGAAAATCAAGACAAATTGACAATAGTTTCTATCAGCTTTTTAATCCTTCGCCTAAAATGTACAGGCAAATATATAAAGTGTCATTTAATTGAACTATAAAGTATAAATGAAAAGTAATAAACTTTAACTAGATGTTATATGTAATGGTATAATCACACAGCTAATTGATTATAAATCAGGCGTATTATCCATTGCCTCAACTAAAGGCTACATCTGAGCACAACCAGCATATACACACCAAAAAAGATTAATGTCTTGTTATTTAATTCAATTTGAACAATGGCAAATATTGACTGACAGACTTCTGTGGCGTCCCCTGGAACGGTTTGATCTGGATTACAGACAGATGATATTTGGAACAGAGTCATGCAAATAATTGTGGACAGTTTTATATGTTGCAAAAATATCAAATAGTTTGAAGAACCTGAGTGACTGTGTAGATGAAGCCAAGTTTTTTTTGCACTTTTAGAATATCGCTGACCCCTTAGAAATGAGAGTAGACATCAATTCCATGTAATAGAAATAACAATGATGATATGTAGAAATTGTGACAAATGTTTGAAAATGTCCTGATGTTTTGCAGGATGATCTACAATGAAAATCATAACAGTTTAACCTCACATAAGACAGATCCCAGTGACCTGAAGGGCTACAAACCAAAGTTTTCTATTATTTATTATTATTATTTGGTAGATAACAGCTCCATACAACCTCAGAGCTGAACACAGACATAATACGGCACCAATAGAAGTTTATGGGGCCATACCGCACCAAAGCATGCTTCTGATTTCATAAAGATGCATACAAAATCTTTTAAATCCAACAGAAAAAAATATTGCGGCATGCTCCATCTTTGCCGTATTACGGAAGCATTGCTTCTAGGGGTGAATATCTTTGTAATATTGTGCCACTATGGGGGCACTATACAGCAATCTTTGCCATGATGCGTAATGACTCTTGTTTCAGGCATGCAAAGCTGGAGAGGTGGTAATGCCAGATCTTCATGCTAGATCTCCTTCAGACCAGTCATAGATTATGGTTGGAATGCAGTTCTGAATTGTGGACATTAGAGTCAATTTACATAGTGTGGTATTAGAGTGAATAGGTTGGAGGTGAAGGGGACTTTGTAGCTTCCTGATAAAGCTATATTTTAACATTATTGTTTGCAATTATTTATTATAGTATCTGACATGTACCACATTTGTTTACTAAACTAAAAAAGCTGAATACTGTGGGTGAAGTTCATAGAAATTATCAATCCTTTTATGGGATCTTCCAACATGAAACATATCCATAAGGTAAAACAAAAAATATTGGTTTGACGATGGGTTCTCACACCGGAAGTTTATATCATTGGTTCTCATGTCAACACTGCTCTAGCAATTATTATTATTATTATAGCGAGCCACAACCAATTAGTATCCAAGTTGTATTGTCCTAGCATAACTAAGAAAATCTAAGAAGATATTTCAATAGGTGCTCTGAGGCCCACTATGTGCCAGAGTGGAGGGACATGGAGTATTTTCATAAGTACATAGGCACAGAGGCCCTTATCAAGGCTCAAGGCAGGGGCGTAGCTAGGGGGTGGGGCAGGCAGGGCATGTGCCCCGGGTGTAACTTAGAGGGGGGCGCCAACGATCAGTGTCGGCGGCCTGCCTTCTAGATGAGCTTCTGGCCTCAGGTGCAGGGCACAGCAGCTAAGAACTGCCGCCCGACTGTAAAAGCAGCTGTAGTCTGTGCTGCTAACAAATCTCCCCCTCCAGCCCCCCTCCCTCCTGTTTACACCTCTCCTCGGGCTGCTACTTCTGGGGAGGGGAGACTGTCTGCGGCACTGCGTCGGGCCATCAAGCTGCAGAACTCCCTTCACAATTATTCTACATAAAATGTAAGTGCATGTGAGGTTACAATGTGTACTTTATATGTGTATAATGTGTGCATGTAATGTGCATATTTGTGTGTCTGTGATGTGTACATGTGTATATATATATATATATATATATATATATATATATAGTGTATGTAATGTGTGCATGTGTATATATAGTTTGTGATGTGTTCATGCCTGTATATATAGTGTATGTGATGTGTACATGTGTGTATATATAGTGTGTGATGTGTACATGTGTATATATAGTTTGTGATGTGTTCATGTCTGTATATATAGTGTATGTGATGTGTACATGT